>NC_092090.1:65173598-65545264 GCF_045679555.1 Salvelinus alpinus
ACTGCCGCATATTTTGCCCTCAGTGCATCATTGCATTGGAGGTCAATCAACTCCATTTGGAGGTTTGGTGGTGAGCTTTCCACGTCAACAGCAAATGGGTTACCGAGCAGTTCCAACCTGCTTTTTTGTGCTTCAAAGTCAGCAAATCGGCGTCGAAAGTCAGCGGCAAGCATACCTATTTTATCAGCCAACTGTGCGCTCGGGAACGCACTGGTAGAGAGCTTCTCTTTCATGGTCTGGCAGCTGGGAAAGTGGCTCAAATTTTCTTTCCGCATCTGCGTCTCCCACAGAGTCAGTTTGGTTTTAAATGCCTTCACTGTACTGTACATATCAGAGATGACATGATCCCGACCCTGCAGCTGCAAGTTCATTGCATTCAGATGACTCGTAATGTCACACAGAAAAGCCATTTCACACAGAAACATTTCGTCTCGGAGTTGTGTTGTGTCTTTCCCTTTGCTGTCCAAGAACAGACAAATCTCCTCACGAAGCTCGAAACATCTTTGAAGCACCTTTCCCTGGCTTAGCCATCGCACCTCTGTGTGATAAGGCAAATCACCATGCTCCGTTTCTAACTCCGTCAGAAATGCCTTGAACTGGCGGTGATTCAAACCTTTGGCTCTGATAAAGTTAACTGTGCGCGTGATGATGCTCATTACATGCTCCATTTTCAAGGCTTTACCGCACAACGCTTCCTGGTGTATGATACAATGATAAGCTGTCAGCTCACCTGTCGCGTTTTCCTCTTGCATCTTTTCCCGTATCTTCGCCACCAGTCCGCTCCTGTGTCCACACATCGCAGGTGCTCCGTCGGTTGTCAAACCCACGAGTTTTTCCCAAGGCAGCTCCATCTCATTTACACATCTTGACACCTCTTCATACAAATCATGCCCCGTAGTTGTGCCATGCATAGGACGTAAAGCCAAAAACTCCTCTGTCACGCTTAGGCTGGAGTCCACTCCGCGGATGAAAATTGACAACTGGGCAATGTCAGAAATGTCGGTGCTCTCATCCACAGCCAAGGAATATGCAATGAAATCTTTTCCCTTTTTCACAAGCTGCTCTTTTAGATTGATGGACAACTGGTCTACTCTCTCGGCAATGGTGTTTCTGCTCAGACTCACATTTAAAAAGAGTTGCCTTTTTTCTGGGCAAACTTCGTCACAAACTTTAATCATGCAGTTTTTGATGAAATCCCCCTCCGTAAATGGCCGGGCTGATTTAGCGATCTCTTCTGCCAAAATAAAACTGGCCTTGACAGCAGCCTGGCCTTGTGATTTGGCTTTTTTGAACAGAGCCTGTCGAGATTTGAGGCCTCGTTTTAATTCCTCTGCCTTTTGTAGCCTTTGTTCCATGTCCATATTCTTGTTTTTGTCCGCGTGTTTCGTTTCATAATGTCGTCTCAGATTATACTCTTTCAGTACCGCCACACTTTCTCCACACAGAAGACACACAGGTTTTCCAGCTACCTCCGTGAACATATACTCCGACTCCCACCTTGTTTGAAACCCCCGGTTCTCAGTGTCCACCTTCCGTTTTGCCATTTTTGATGGGTATCTGAAAGTTAATTTTACTGTGATGCTGACGACTGCTGTGCCAATAAATATTGAAATGAAGCAGCCTACTGCTCGGTGCGTCACCGTTGCATTGTGGGAAATGTAGTATTGGTGCGTGTAAAAGATCTGCGGGCTGCCGGCTTGCTGCGGTCTGCGGGCCGGTTCTAATAATAAATCAAGATCATCCCAGGGGCCGTAAAAAACCTTCTCGCGGGCCGGATGTGGCCCGCGGGCCTTGACTCTGACATATGTGCTCTACAGGATCGGTGTCCCCTCCGTGGGACGGTTGAGCTAACGTGCGCTAATGTGATTAGCATGAGGTTGTAAGAATATTTCCCAGGACATAAACATATCTGATATGGGCACAAAAGCATGAAAAATGAAAAGATTATTGTTAATCTATCTGCACTGTCCAATTTACTGTAGCTATTACAGTGAAATAATACCATGCTATTGTTTGAGGAAAGTGCACAGTTATGTTTAATAAACCAATTAGGCACATTTGGGCAGGCTTTTGAACAGAAATGCAATGGTTCATTGGATCCGTCTAAAACTTTGCACATACACTGCCATCTAGTGACCAAAATCTAAATTGTGCCTAAACTGGGGGAAAAACATTGTGGCCTTTCTCTTGCATTTCAAAGATGATATAAAAATAAAAAAAACATATTTTACCAGATCTAATGTGTTATTCTCCTACATTAATTTCACATTTCCATAAACGTCAAAGTGTTTCCTTTCAACTGATATCAAGATTATGCATATCTTTGCTTCAGGTCCTGAGCTACAGGCAGAAAAAAAGGGTCCGATCCTTGGCTAGAGATGGTTTAATTGGGACTATTTAATCGGTTCCCTAAAGGGGCGTGACGGGCACTGCGCCAATCGTCATTTGGAACTTTCTCTTTCGTGAGGAGAGTTGTCTCAAGTAAATCTAGCGCTGTTCAACCAAACGAAACCATCGATTCATGGAGGAGTGCTGGTGCCGCTTTTCTGTTTTCGGACTCATCAACTGAGATATGTACGCCACCTTTGACATTTTGCGAGGTTTGATAAAAGTATGAGCAATATAGTCCTACATTACATGGTAAGTTGTTTCACGCTGTACGGCTGTGACCACATCAATTTGAAGCGTTGTTGTCACACAATACGCGTGCTCTGTCATTACCTCATCAATTAAATTGTGGAGCCTAACTAGTAATGTTACTTTTGACTTATTCTAAAAGTCGAACTCATGTTCTGACTTAGTCGATGCGCCATTTGTGCGGCCAGAAAGAATGTCGCGTAAACATGCCAATGGAAAAGCCTCATATAGGTGCGAAATTCTTATGTAGTGCCTGTTGAAGCCGGTGTTTAGTTAGACTAAGGCAGGGGTTCCCAAACTTTATTTTGCTTCGGGGACAGCCTTTTGTGATACGTTAGCAAATACATCAGGGACCCCCACATAATATCAGAACACAACTCCTACTTTAGAGTGCAATTTATTTATTTTGCATACAAGCAGTTTCTGCAGTGTATGGCCAGACTAAATAAGTTTCTGCCCCTGGGAAATAACATTTTAAAGGCTTGGCATTAGTGAGAATATGTTGCAGTTCTAAAGCTAATTTCTTGCAATTCTACACATTTTGCCTTGGGCAGAGAGAACATTTAGCAATTTAATGCTAAAATAACTGTGTATTTATGTTCCAAATAACATTTTGGGAGAATACATAATATGATGCAGCATATCTATTGTCACCTTGCCTCTTTTCTACTCTGGAGTGTGCTTGGGTTTTGTTAAGAAGGTTTGTAGGCTGGCCCATATTTGAACATACTTGACAGGTGAATACAGGTTGCTTAATTGGGTGTGCCCATGTATCTTGTGACTCAGAGATTCCAAATGGATTTGTGATGAAATTGCATCACAGCGCTTCTTGTTTGTCTCTAGTTGAGAAATAACACCCTCAAATAGTTGACCCAGATAAAGACCAGTTTCAAAATAGTTTTTGTGTAACTACATACATCGTTGGGACTAATCATTAGGCTTGCTTCACTTATAGATGAAGTGTTAGTCTACACCTGTTGTTTACGAAGCATGTGACAAATAACATTAGATTTGTAGTTGTTTTTGATAGAGCATCAGTGGCGTGATCATGAATGCAATTATATTGGCACTGTTATCATACCTACGTTTTGGCAAGGCTGTCACTTGAATAAGGAGCTCTGCATGTACAAAGATGAGAACATTTCTTGACAAACAAGGTTTGGATGATCTCATAGACATTCTTGGATTATTTTCTTTCCCTTCTCTAGTTAGTCATTAATATGGACCTTTTTGAAGGAATTTCCTTGAAGGGGAAGTGATTTATTGTCAGGACTACAATGTCATATTGTGAGTAAAGAAAGACCTAGGTTTATGTACCAAATGGCATGCTATTCCCTACTTTTGACCAGAGCCCTCTAAAGTAGTGCGCTATATGGGGAATATGGTGCCATTTGAGATTTACACCTATTTTTTACAACGGTAATTTCCTCACTAACTTTGGTTACTTTCCTTAGATGTTATGGGTGTCTAAAGTAAGCTAGGTGAAAACTGGATGACAATGTTTTTCATGTGTGCTTCATCTTTATCTAAGGTTGTCCTCCTAATCTGGGCCCTCAAACCCATGGCGGCAGCTCAGTCTGGCCTTAAATTGACACGGACAGGAGGCAGCGTCAGAAACTTGACACAGCGGGACATCTCATGCCGGGAAAACCTGGAGTACCCACATGACAACATCTGCTGTTTAAACTGCCTAGCTGGTGAGACAAATAGAGATTTAAGATTCAGTCTACTGAGACCAGTGTATGCACTTGAAATGGTACACTACTTTGGCCTTGTATTGACCATGGTTATACGACTACAGTAATTCATATTCAGTATCAAATGTCTGCTGTAGGTAAGACACCTGTTTGGATAACCCAGTAACTGTTTCTCTATGGCCTCAGGTACATATGTCAAAGCGTACTGCACGCGTTCCTTTGAGCATGGAACCTGTGAGACCTGTGAGTTTGACACGTACACTGAACATGGCAACGGACTACGACAGTGCTTGAAGTGCACCACGTGTCACTCAGGTAATTCTGTTTAACAAGTTAGCCCTTTTCAAATTCAACATGACCCATTAGAATGAATGACAAATGAAATGGCTGAACTCCAAGGCACCGATCTATCCCGTGTCGGATTTTTGTTTGTTTGTTTGTTGTGTCTTTAACATTACAAAACTCTGTATGTTCCTCTCACAGATCAGGTGACTACGAAGGCATGCACCATCACTCAGGACAGAGAGTGCCGGTGTAAACCTGGGTTATTCTGTGCCCCTGACCAAGCCTGTGAGGTGTGCAAAAAGTGCTTAAGGTATGTCCATAGAATATGTGAACATACACGCTGATGCTCTCAAACTAAATCTAGCCTAACCTCCATTTTTACTTCATTAGATTGTTGTGAAGACGTTATTGCACAGTGGTGAATAGCTTTCTTATACATGGCATTTATTCATCAATAAATCTAATCTAATTAAACTGGTTTTAATATGGCTTTTAAAATGATATTTTGTTGAAACCCCCATTGATATTTTGTTGAAACCCCCATTGATATTTTGTTGAAACCCCCATTTATCTCAGATGTAAAGAGAATGAGGTGAGGCTGAAGAACTGCACCGCTACGTCCAACACGGTCTGTGAGACCAGACTGCCCACATCCAGCACCATCTCAGGTACAAGACCAGGTCCAGGTACAGCAGACATCACCTTGCTGCATGCTCTGTTGTCTCCTGTTTATTACTGTGGATTAGGATTTTATTGTGCGTTAACGCAATAGAATATTATGAATGTGGCGTGTATTTTGGAAAATGACTATTTCTGAATTTCAAGGGGCGTTCCGGGATTCAAACAACGACGAATTGTCAACCCCGCCACTTATTTGGTCAACAGCGGATGGATGGGGTTGTGACATTAAACATTAATTTCTCTCTATTGAAACAGCAGGTGTTGTTGTGATTGTGGTGGCAGTACTGGGTATCACTGCTGCAATTGCCGCTGTCTCTTGGAAGAGGCGAAATTGCTGTAAAAGGAGAGGTAAAGGTCATTTATATCAAATAAATACCTTTTTGATCTTTCAAAAGTGAAGTCTCAGGATGCCTTCCAAATGCCACCCTATTCCCTATGGGGCCTGGTCAAAAGTAGTGCACTATACAGGTAGTAGGGTGCCATCCAGAGGGAACAGAGCCTCAAAGCTCACTGTGTCAGCAGTGATGCACTTAAAGCTGTCAACAGAACATGTCAATATTGTACCTAAAAGTAAAGTGCCCTGTGTGTTTCATACTTCATCTGTTCCAGACTCCCAGAATAATCCCAGTGAGACGCTGAAGATTGAGGTGGTGAGTCAGCCGGTCTCATTCCAAAGTTATTTTCACATTTGTGGTGTCAGACTCAATGGGGCTGATCCCGACTTAGGAATTTATGTCATTCCTACACATGCCTTTCCTATGCACTTCTCAGTATTTGGTATTCAGACTTGCCTTATTCATTCACTTGCCTTATTCATGCTCTGCAGGTGTGGCTACCTTGCGCCCTCTGAATACATCTAGTTCAACTGCTGAAAAACTCCCACTTGCTGGCCAACAGATTTTCAATGGGGTTTTCAGCCATCCCTTTAAATACGGTGTACCTTTCAAATTAGAATTTTGTCGGACAGACTCAAGAGAATACGCATAGAGAGAAATGCGCATGAAAAGGGAATTGTGTTACATTTACACACGCTTAACTCTGGTCTGAATCTGGGCCAATCGGCACTGCATACTGAATTAGATGAATTCTGATCAAATTACTGAGACGAGCTGATAGAATTACACCCCGTTGTGAAAACATGGCAAAGTGCATAAGTGAACAGCAACAAATGTGCCTCATTAGACTACATATAACTTCTCATATTTTGTAGGATGATCAAAACAACAGGTCAATTGAGGAGAGGCAGAACAACCGGAGTGCTGTGCAGGATGACACACAGCTCCATCCTTTGCTGGAACTGACCCAGGTGGTGGGCGCCAACGCCTCCTCAGCCGACGAGGACAATGGACTGGGCGACAGCCTCCACAACACCACCAACTCCTCCCGGTCCAGTTTGTCTGCACTACCCTCATCCTCCCCGCTTTCCAGCCCTTCGGCCAAGAGGCAGCCTGGCACTGGGGCTACGGTGAGAGCAGCAGCACAGGACATGCTCATGCGAACCTACCCCTTGTCCCTTGTCTTCTCTCAATCTCTTTTCTAACCACATCTTCATTGTTTCTTTAGAACTCCCATCCTATTCTGGCTCTGGTCTTACTTTCTGTTCATCTTTATTTTCTCTGCTCAATATACAGTGCATTCTGAAATATTCAGACCCCTTGACTTTTTCCACATTGTAGCCTTGACTTTTTCCACATTCTAAAATGGATTGCATTTTGTTTTACCCTCATAAATCTACACACAATACCCCATAATGACAAAGTGAAAACAGGTATTTAGAAATTTTTGCAAATGTATAAAAAGCAATAAAAACAGATGCCTTATTTATATATGTATTCAGGCCCTTTGCTATGAGACTCCAAATTGAGCTCAGGTGCATCCTGTTTCCGTTGATCATCATTGATGTTTCTACATCTTGATTGGAGCCCACCTGTGGTAAATTCAATTGATTGGAAAGGCACACACCTGTCTATATAAGGTCCCACAGATCTGGGTAATTGTACCAAAACATTTCTGCAGCATTGAAGGTCCCCAAGGACACAGTGGCCTCCATCATTCTTAAATGGAAGAAGTTTTAGAACCACCAAGACTCTTCCTAGAGCTGGCCGCAAGGCCAAACTGAGCTATTGGGGGTGAGAAGGTTCTTGGTCAGGGAGGTGACCAAGAACCCAATGGTCACTCTGACAGAGCTCCAGAGTTGGGAGAACCTTCCAGAAGGACAACCATCTCTGCAGCACTCCACCAATCAGGTAGAGAGGCCAGACGGAAGCCTCTCCTCAGTAAAAGGCACATGACAGTCCAGTTGGAGTTTGCCAAAAGGCACCTAAAGGACTCTCAGACCATGAAAAAACAAGATTCTCTGGTCTAATGAAACCAAGATTGAACTCTTTGGCGTAAATGCCATGCGTCTGAATTCATTCAGAATGCACTGTACTTACTTACTGTTTGAAAGCCACAGTCTGTCTGACGTGTATACAGCATTAGTTCACCCAATTCATAATTACTTTCATGGGCAAATGGACCCCAAACAACCGTGTCCCATTTTGAAGTAGAGCTACTCCCTTTCCCCCATCCAGCTTGATGAAGACTTACTAGGCAGAAGACTTACTAGGTAGTTTTGACACTTGTTTTTGAAGGTTTAATTAACCATTGCTAGTGGCCAGGCCCAAGCACATCAATGTGATTTATAGATGCAAATGCAGGGTCGAGGAAAGGACGGAATAAGGCCAGAGACAAGAAGTCCAGAGCTTTTGTTGAGGTCCTTCCCTCCTGCACGACCCTCCAAGAGCCAAACTTCAGAGCTTAGTGCAGGGGCCTCGTTTAGGAGCCCGACTTATGATTTATGACTGACCATGTTTATTTTTTATTTCTAGGAAGATGTCCTTCTCAGAAAACTTGCTCCTTTGAATGGTGAGAGTATACCCTCTATATTTTATGGATTTAGGCTAGTTAACGTACTAATATTATTTAGCCTTGTCTATGACCCACTCTGCTGTGCTCCATGTTTTTGTTGATTAATACTTTGATGTCAGGGCCTTGACTTTTATTTTTTAATTTTTAGGTGACGAGTCCTTGAGGAAAAGTTTTGAACTTTTTGAAGAGCTGGACGTTTACTACCATAACAGATTCTTCAGGCACATCGGACTCGGTGACAACGCTATAAAAAGCACTGCACACCTTCATCCTGAAGACCGAGTCTATGAACTGTTAAAAGTATGGTTGGAAATGGTGGGCATGCAAGCCGACATAAATGACTTAATCAAAGCCTTACTTTATTTGGACCAAAAGTTATCAGCAGAAAATATTATTTCTAAAGCCATTGCAAATGGATATTATGAATATGCAGTAAATTAATATGCAGAAAATAAAATTGCATTAGGAAAGTATAAAGACCCCTTCCCTTTTTCCACATTTTGTTACATTACAGCCTTATTATAAAATAGATTAAATAAAAATCTTCATCAGTTAACACACAACCCCATAATGATAAAGCGAAAACAGTTTTTTTAGACATTTTTGCAGATGACTTATTTGCATAAGTATTCAGGCCCTTTGCGATGTGACTTGCAATAAAGCTCAGGTGCATTCTGTTTCCATTGATCATCCTTGAGATGTTTCTACAATTTGATTGGAGTCCACTTGTGGTAAATTCAATTGATTAGACATGATTTGGAAAGGCTCACACCTGTCTATATAAGGTCCTACAGTTGACGGTGCATGTCAGAGCAAAAACCAAGCCATGAGGTCGAAGGAATTGTCTGTAGAGCTCCGAGGCAGGATTTGGTCGAGGCACATATCTGAGGAAAGGGTACCAAAACATTTCTGCAGTGTTGATGGTCCTCAAGTGGCCTATATCTTGGCCAGGTCGCAGTTGCAAATGAGAACTTGTTCTCAACTAGCCTACCTGGTTAAATAAAGGTGAAATAAAAAAATAAAAATATCATTCTTAAATGGAAGAAGTTTGGGACCACCAAGACTCTTCCTAGAGCTGGCCGCCCAGCCAAACTGAGCAATCGGGGGAGAAGGGCCTTGGTCAGGGAGGTGACCAAGAACCCAATGGTCACTCTGACAGAGTTCCTCTGTGGAGATGGGAGAACTTTCCATAAGGACAACCATCTCTGCAGCACTCCACCAATCAGGCCTTTATGGTAGTGGCCAAGTGGAAGCCACTCTTCAGTAAAACTCCTGCTTGGAGTTTGCCAAAAGGCACCTAAAGGACTCTGACCATGAGAAACAAGATGTTCTGGTCTGGTTAAACCTTGATTGAACTCTTTTACCTAAATGCCAAGCGTCACGTCTAGAGGAAACCTGGCACCATCCCTATGTGGGAAACATGGTGGTGGCATCATCATTCTGTGGGGATGTTTTTCAGCGGCAGGAACTGGGAGACTAGTCAGGATCGAGGGGAAAGATGAACGGAGCGAAGTACAGAGAGATCCTTGATGAAAAGCTGCTCCAGAATGCTGAGTAAAGGGTCTGAATACCTATGTGCTGTTTTTTAATTATTATTTTTTTAAATTATACATTTGAAAAAAGTTCTAAAAACCTCTTTTTGCTTTCATTATGGTGTGTGTGTGTGTGTGTGTGTGTGTGTGTGTGTGTGTGTGTGTGTGTGTGAGAGAGAGTGGTTGGTTGAGTGGGAAAAAACTATTTTAATCGATTTTAGAACAAGGCTGTCATGTAACAATGTGGAAAAAGTCAAGGGGTCTGAATACTTTCTGAATGCACTATGTCCCTGCTTCTAGGGAGTTCTGGGGAAAATACCCAAAATACAGACAGTAGTAGTCATAACTGAGCCCTATATGTGATTAGTTAAATGATCTCCGGTACTTGCTGCGACAGGCCTATTGTCTGGTTGTTGAATCATTCCCTCTGCAGTTTCACACAGTGAACTGATAAGTTATGCACAGGCTAGCGACTGTAGAGCTCCTGGGTGTTGAGTAAACACTGTCAACTGTAGGAGAAGGATGTAGTCTACTCTGCTGTAGTGGTCAGGACATCATGAAATGCATGGACCATCCTGAATGTATTTTAAACACCAGGGGTGCATCCCAAATGTCACCGTATTCCCTTTATAGTGCACTACTTTTGACCTGGGCTCTGGTCAAAAGTAGTGCACTATATATAAATATGGTGCCATTTGGGATGCACCACCAGTGGTGTGTTTCTTTATGATTCAGCATACAACTGTTATACATTCTATTTATTTATTTTTGAATTTAAAGGACTGGTAAATGTGTATTTGCCTATAAGGTTGCTTTCTTATGTTGGTCCTGTAGAGCCAGATCTATTGATGCTGAATATTCTGTACAAACTATAGACTTTGTTTTTGTCATGAAATAATGCTGCCTTGGTTTCCACCATAGTGCTGTCTTCACACACTGATCATAATGCCAAAGTCCTGTTGCTCCTTAAGCAAATAATGTATGTTGAGCGATGTCCATCAAACTAAATAAAGCAACAATGCTTCATAAATGTGACATTTAGAAAATGAGCAATGTTGCACAGATCTCATGTCTTCAGAGCAGATAACTCCACCTAGTGGAAACTATGGAAATAATTTTGTCTTCTGCTGTTTTAACGATGAGCTTATATCCTCAGCCTTTAGTCCTCTACACTGTATTTTGTGATGTTCTCTGTAGTATTTATCATGGCCTTTTTCAACTGACGAAATGAGTTGTTACTCTCCCAATACTTTGTTCAGTATTTCAAATACAATTGGCTCTGCATTATGTTCTTGTCATATCTCCTCTGAAGTTTAAAGATCTTGTCAGTATATCCTTGAGTTGGTGCCAAAGTGCAGTTGCCAATGGCAGTGTCCCTTTTAAATGATAATTTCACATTATTTATGTAGATGTTCTTTACAATGTATTTTATTTTTTAAGAACAAATGGAAATGGGTATGAATGCATCAGTTTTGAAATAAAAGTTTTATATATTTTGTGCTCTTTTCTAAATGTTTCTAACTAGAACCAGATATTGCTAAAATGTTGCCCAAGAATCAATCACATGTCACAAAGAGTAAGCTTAGTGACATCTTAGAGATATAACATTGATAGTTATTTGGTTGACATGTTCTGTGATGTCATAATTGTGTGTTGTCCAAAATGTCATTTTGTTTCAATACATTGTTTAGAAGCAAGACCAGGAGGTAGAGAGGAAGGGTCTCTGCTGCACCTGCACTCGGTATGAGGATGGCAAAGAACGCTGGGGCATTTGACCTCAACAGCTGCACCGTCAGGCAGCTCATGCAGCAGACTGGCATTTCCTTGCGCAATGCCAGGAGACTAGTGTGCTTCAGGAACCACCAACGGAGGTGGGCTCACAGTATAGAGGCTGAGAGGAAGGCCTTGGCAAGGCCATCCCGGAAAGGAAACAGAAATAGGTGTGAAGTGGCTTCTCAGAACAGTACAGCAGGTGTCAGTGGCACACAGCTCCCTACCCATGGGTCTGTAGCTACAGGGACTGACCCTATCCATATGTCTGTAGCTATAGGAACTGAGCAGGAGGAGAGCACATCATCCTCACAGAGCAGTAACATCACAGCTAATCATGATGCTGGGGAACTGGGACAAGCAAGCCAAACCGCAGCTCCAGAGTCCATTACACATAGAGAAAACATCAAGGGTGATGAGACACTGGACTTTACAAACATGGATCTCATCAAACAGAGACAATTGTCTACTGGGGGAGACGGTGTCATCCTAGTCAGCATCAGAACGCCCAGTGGAAGAGTACTTGAGGACAAGGGCACAGGATCCATGCGTGAGGGACACGCTGCAGTATGCACTGCTCCCCGACGCAGTGCTCGTCTGAGACTGAAGAGACTTACACTCTCTCAGAACTCAAAGCTGGTTGAAACAGAGAGAATCATGATGTCCCTTCATCAGCTTTCAAAACCTCTCAATCACGGTAAAGCCACTCGATTCCAATTACCCATCTTGAAGCCTACAGATTCTGCCCTCCAGAGCAGGGGTGAGTGTGCCTGTAGTTTAACTGAAGAGTCTCTACGTGGCTTGGACTCGGACAAGAGGCAAAGTAGGGCCTGTGATGCACTTGACAAGCAGCACTGTGGGAAACATGGAGGGTGCCCAGCATCTCCCTGCTTGGCAGATGAAGCAGAGTCTTCTAGAAATACAAGGCTTGTAAAAGGATTGGTCAACAACACACAACTGAGGAAGAGGAGGAGAAGCAGCAGAAACAAGTTCAGGAAAGAAAGTGAAAAGGAGGAAATGGAAGAGGAATCTCGACTTTTGTGTCATTCAATGATTTTGTGACATTCTTGATTTTGAAAATGATTGTTATAAAATGTTATTTGGAAGCAAGTGGACTGAGACTCATCTTGGGACCGTTTATTCAAGTTGACTTTATTAATGTAGCACACAATTGCTTGTACAGCAAGATACAGTATAATATATATATTTTTTACAGTAGAATGCAAAGTTGATTTGTGTTGGGCTACAATTTGCTATTACACTTGCTAATTACTGTAGTTAACCTAACATTTAGTAAATTATCTAAAAAAGATATAGTAAACATAACAGTATCTACTAGCCTAGTAATTTTTAAGTATTAGTAGTATCTGTAACCTTCATTACTTACAAGTGATGCATTT
This sequence comes from Salvelinus alpinus, assembly GCF_045679555.1. Classification (NCBI taxonomy): domain Eukaryota; kingdom Metazoa; phylum Chordata; class Actinopteri; order Salmoniformes; family Salmonidae; genus Salvelinus; species Salvelinus alpinus. The sequence goes on from NC_092090.1 coordinate 65,186,511, forward strand.
CGAAAAAGGTTATCAATTCAACCACTGTTTGCTATTAGTAAATCAGTTATTAAGAAGTACATTTTCAAGATGGAGATTTAGGTCTGCTCCTCTTCATTCTCACAACACAGCATCTAAAAGACAATGTTACACAAAGTCCTCTGCAAATCCCAAGTCCATCCACAAGCAGTCTGTATGTCATTGATGTTCAAAAGGGACTACATCCAGCATATTTAGATGTTTATCTTGCTCTTTGAAAAAGTTGTCAAATGTGTCTGTTTTTGATTTTAGAAGAAGGGATGGATCAACTTTAAATTCTTGATGATGTGTTTGCATTTGTTACTTTCTCCATAAACAGTCTGCCAAAGATCTGCCATGATAAATGAGCCATCTGCAAACACACTGTACATGGACAATGATACTTTAGGTCCCTTACTCATCTGTTGGAGTGACGTTTCCTTGTCGAGTTTAGGCCCATACTCTTCATGAGTTTCACTTTTGCAGTTCCTAGATTTTTATATGAGGGCGAACCATTTCTAGGACCATGGTATTTGAGAGTTTTGTGGTATTTGTGGTATAATTAGTATTTTTTTCCTCATGCATTTTAGCTTCCGTCTGTTCTGAACTTGACTTGGAATCACCAGCTTGCCTAATCTTCCCATTGAAATGTCTGTCTCCATCTCGTATTCCATTTCATTTCTTGTTGGAGTTTCTGAAAACTTAATGTCCTCTTTGGAGATGGGGCTCACACGTCTACTAGATATTGCACTGACTATTTCAGTTGTCATATAGTTCTGGTTGTCATCCTTATTTTCTTTCATTTCAGTTGCCTTTAATATCAGAATACTCATCATGCTTTCATTCCAGTCAGTCACCATTGGTTTTGTTGTCTTCTCCCTCTCAAAATGTTCTGTGGCTCCTTCTAGAACTGGGGCATGAGATTCAACAGAAGCGGAGAGAGCTTCACTGACAGTTGTTGTCTTCTTCCTCAACCTCCTCAATAGTCTCTAATGATGTTTAACCTGTTTCTCCTATTTCACTGTCCTCTGACACAGGTATAGTTTGAGCCTGTTTGTTGGTTTTGGCAATAATTTGATATCCCTCTTTTTCTTCTTCATCATGTTTGTCTATCGCTGTAAATGTGGAATATCCAGTACATTGTTTCTCTCCACATCCATTTCTGGTTAGAAAATGACTTGTTGACTTGTCTGCGGGTGTTGTAAAACTTGCATTTTTGTCCTCTGTCTCTATTTACTCCTCAGTTTTTTGTGTGGATAGAGTTTCTGGAACGTTGATTTCCACATCAGTTTGTGGGCTCTCAGATTTACTAGACATCCCACTGATCATTCCAATAGTTGTCATGTCATTTGTATTTTCCTCATCCTGTTCTTTTATCATTTCAGTTGACTGCTATTGGTGTACTTGTTTCATCCCAGTCAGTGGCCAGTGGCATTTTCTGTACTCTCCATCTGAAAATGTCCAGTTGTTTCTCTAAGAATTTGGGCATCAGATTCAACAGAAACGGTTTGAGCTTCACTGTCTGTTGCTTTACCAAATACATGGTCTACATTGTCCTCTTCAAAAATGTCTAGGTCTGTATGGTCTTCTGTTTCTTCTACATCCTCAGTTGATCCTTCGAACATTGGCTCAACAGAAACAGTGTCATGCTCTATGAAGATTGTAACTCTACCTCTATGGTCCTCTTTCTCCTCTTCTCCTTCTTTATTAAGAGGCCAGCAAATATTATGGTTAAACTCAAATATACTAAATGATAAAAATATATATATATATTTTTGGAAAAATTGTTTAAAAAGGTATAGTCTTTGTAAATTCTATCATAAATAGGACTGGTGGAGTTACAGTATGTCACAGTTAACAAAAACAGCAGCTAACAAAAACATATGGAAATGTCTGCTCTACTCAAAATTATAACCAACTAATTGCAGCATTACAGCAAAAATTGAAGAAGCAAGAGGTCTGATGAGTACAAATGTAAGGAACTCTCAGCCCTGCATTAAAGACCAAAATTGACTATAGAAAATTGTAATAAATAAAAAGTATACCATTTTAACTTAAAGACCAAGAAATTGACAGCTGTCCCATATAGATTTCTCAGAATAAGAATAGACTGACGAGTTTCAAAAGGTCTTTGTTTCTGGCCATTTGAGCCTGTAATCGAACCCACAAATGCTGATGCTCCAGATACTCAACTACTCTAAAGAAGGCCAGTTTTATTGCTTCTTTAATCATAACAATAGTTTTAAGCTCTGCTAACATAATTGCAAATGATCAATTAGCCTTTTAAAATGATAAACTTGGATTAGCTAACACAACGTGCCATTGGAACACAGGAGGGATGGTTGCTGATAATGGGCCTCTGTACGCCTATGTAGATAGTCCATAAAAAATCTGCTGTTTCCAGTTACAATAGTCATTTACAACATTAACAATGTCTACACTGTATTTCTGATCAATTTCATGTTATTTTAATAGACAAAAAATGTGCTCTTCTTTCAAAAACAAGGACATTCCTAAGTGACCCCAATCTTTTGAACGGTAGTGTATATTTAAATATATATTTACAACAAAAATATATGGGGATTGGAAATGATGCAGACAATTAGAATTACATACACCCCCGCAAAAAAAAAAGTGGCCAAGATGTATCACCATCTTTAGAAAGTCCCTGTTCTGTCCAGCATAAAGAGTTGTGGGTTCTCCATAGGTTTTCTCCTCTTTCTCAGCGTTTTCTTCAACACACTTGTCGGACAGAGGTTCAGACCCCTCCAGTCCTTCTTTTTCTGTGTCGTCCTAAATTTCACTAAAAGCGGTAGTTTCATTTGTCATGTGAATTATTTTGTCTTGATCCTATGTGTTATCTCCAATTGCCTCTGATGTTGGTGGAAACTCTGTCAAACTAAAAGGATCAGTTGTCACAGGTTCCACATAATTTTCTAAGATTTGTGTTGCAGTCTCTTCCCATAAGTCCTAATGGTTCTGTCAAGTCCTCCAAAATCATCATCAGGTACTTCGCTTTCCACAGAAAACTTATGATTTTAATTTTGTTTTGTCATCCAATTGGATTCATTCCTCTCCTCCTCAATTGTTTGTGTTTCTGATTTTTCAGTTCTCCATACACGTTTATCCATTTTACAGGAGTATATCACTTATTTTCTCATGGTGTGCTTTCTGAAATATTTGGTAGGCTACGTCGTTTAATCTGATTTTATTCTCATAAATTGTGCAGATGTACAGTACCAGTCAAAAGTTTGGACACATCTACTCATTCAATTTTTTTACTTTTTTCTACATTGTAGAATAATAGTGAAGACAACAAAACTATGAAATAACACACGGAATCATGTAGTAACCAAAAAAGTGTTAAACAAATCACAATATATTTTATATGTGACCCGATTTAGGAAACTAGGCGTATGTTGCAAGCTGTTTGAACGTAAAAAAATATTTTTTTAACAAAATGCGTTTTTTTGGCAGAAATGCCTTCTCGAACATGTGAACTTTCATGTGCCTTAATATCAAACTTGTATGCCATCTGTAAATACGAATAAAATTGTTTAATTACTAGCCTAGTTGATTTAGCCACAGAAAAAGGGAGCAACCTTCCCGCTAGCCATGATTGGCTGAGATAATGAGTGGGCTGGACATGCCGAGAGATGAGTTTGGATTGGTCTACCATATAGCCCGCATCTGTCTATTGGAGCTGGTCAGTATGTTTAGGTAATCGTGTCGAACGCAGCTTTAACAAAAAAAAATGTATCGCGTAGTAAAGCTGCATAAACCTAATGGCAAGTTAAAGTGTACTGTTCGCTAGTTAATGTTAGCTGGCTGGCTCGCTAGCTAACGTTATGTGTATGCTCCCCACTTTTTGGAGGACCGAGTTTTGAAATCAGTGGAATTCAAGTACGATAGCTAAGGATATGGAGAAAACACCACCAGTCTGAATTACATTGTCGAACTAAGGCAACCGTGCATGGCATCAGACAGGAAACGCGTCCAACCATGATGCATACTGGCAAGATTTTCAGATATTACACATTTCTAATTTTGACAAAGTGGTTTAATTTCAAGTGTATTGTTAGCTAGCTAACGTTATGTGTATGATCTTATTCTTCATATCTCAGACACATTTGCTTGACTAGTTGTACCCATATATCTTGGTTGGTTAGCTACCTGCAGATTCATGCAGGGTAGTAACGTCATGAGTTGTGATTATGGTCCATTGTTTAGCTAGCTAGCTAGCTATATTTCTTAACAAAAGACTCACTCTAATTTTGACAAAGTATTTTCATTTCAAGTTAAAGTGTGCTGTTAGCTAATATTTCGTGACCACTCTACAATAAAGGCCTGATTGGTGGAGTGCTGCAGAGATGGTTGTCCTTCTGGAAGGTTCTCCCATCTCCATAGAGGAACTCTGTCAGAGTGACCATCGGATTCTTGGTCACCTCCCTGACCAAGGCCCTTCTCCCCCGATTGCTCAGTTTGGCTAGGCGGCCAGCTCTAGGAAGAGTATTGGTGGTTCCAAACTTCTTCCATTTAAGAATGATGGAGGCCACTGTGTTCTTGGGGACCTTCAATGCTTCAGAAATTATTTGTTACCCTTCCTCAGATCTGTGCCTCGAAACAATCCTGTCTCGGAGCTCTACGTACAATTCCTTTGACCTCATGGCTTGGTTTTTGCTCTGACATGTACTGTCAACTGTAGAACCTTATTTATATAGTCAGGGGGGTGCCTTTCCAAATGATGTCCAATCAATTACATTTACCACAGATGGACCCCAATCAAGTTGTAGAAACATATCAAGTATGATCAATGGAAACAGGATGCAGCTGAGCTCAATTTTCGAGTCTCATAACTAAGGGTCTGAATACTTATGTAAGTAAGGTATTTCTGTTTTTTCTTTTTTATAAATTGGCCAAAAAAAGAAAAGTACCTGTTTTTGCTTTGTCATTATGGAGTATTGTGTGTAGATTGATTAATTATTTATTTATTTAATCAATTTTAGAATTCGGCTGTAAGGTAACAAAATGTGGAAAAAGCGAAGGGAGCTGAATACTTTCCGAATGCACCATAGGTGTTTCTGCACATAGAAAGCTAAGTTAAGCTACCCAAACTTCCTTCACTGCTTCCTCCACATCTTTGCCTTGCACCCTAGACATGTCAAGAACTTAAACGGTTTGGCAGAATACTATATCAATACCCTATTCTGTACCTGTCTAGGTGCAAGCCAAAACGTATGTCAGTGTGTGGTGTATTAAGACATGTTGCCATGAGATAGAGAAAATTAAGACAACGCTTAAACTGCAATTTATATCGAGGTCAAGTGAGTTTTTTCCATTTTCGTTCTGTAGCTATAGGCGCGGTGCTGTACCGCTTTCCCCTCACCTGGGGGCAGAATAAGCTGCCCTGGATGCTGCGTCATGCTGGTGTCATGCTACTGGCTCTGGTCTGCTCCGTCCTGGGGCTCTGTGCTGTGTTTGACTTCCACAACTCCAAAGACATTCCCAACCTCTACTCCTTGGATTGTTATTTGCACTAAAGCACTCTTCACCATTCAGGTTTAGTATATGTGCCACTGCCAAAGCACAAATTAAAATGGCATTATCATAAAACAACTGTGAACTCATATTTGGCCATATTATGGCCTACTTGTGTTATGCCTTACTTGGCATGCATGGTGATTGTTAGAATTGTCATGCCATTTTCTATGGTTGTGAGAGGCTGAAATAATGTTTGTTTTGTTTTCAGTGGGTGGTGGCCCTTGTTGGTTTCCTCCTGCCCTGCTCACCCATGTCATTCCACAAGCTGCTGAAACGTGCCCATGTGTGGATGGGAGACAGCATACTGATACTCAGAATCGTGTCCTGCATCTCAGGGATCAACCAGAAACTCTTCTAGCATTGTAAGAGACATTGTTCACTATGTGAGCCCATATTCTTATAGCGTCTCAGATTCTAATTTTGACAGAAAGGGCCAGATTCTCAGAATCTCTCCACTGATCTAGGATCAGGTCCCCCTGTCCCATGCAATATTATAAATTGTGATGTAAAAGGCTAAACTGATCCTACTCTGAGACTATGAATATGAGCCTGATTAGGTTTATTTAATATTTTGTGTTAAGGACTTGGAGGAAACAATGTACTGTATACAAATATTTCCATAATGTACAGACAAAAAATTATATCTAGCTGTGTTGACAATATTACAAAAATATTCAAAGTGTAATTCTTCAGAATAACTTTATTTCTTCAGAAAATGAACTACAAATGGGAGATAGCCATATGCCAACCTGCCACCTGAGGCATTGGTCGCCAACTCGTTAGGAGTCTTGATTGTAGCCTTTGGATTGGTCATTCTGAAGATTCTCTCCAATCAGAAATGGAAGCGACCAGAGCCTACAAGTGAGGACATGAGCTACAGGGTGAGTGCAACAAACCTGATGTAATGTTGCCAAGTCGGATGTCCTGACCAATATATATGATGTGTAATAGACAAATAATATTTTTCCAACACTATGTGGATAAAGCTGTAATATCTGTATTGCTCTTTATATGTACAGTATTATATTGAAAGACATATGAACCAACCCTACTTCATCTCAAACAGATTCATTATTTGAATTACATTTTAGAAGCTATGTTATATTCCTATTCTATATACATACTGGGTGAACATTTATTCACTGATGTATTCAACTCCTTTATGTAATTTAAAAAAAATAATCAATGTTTCCACATGCAGTCACTACTTCAAGACAACAGCTAATAGAAAAAGAGAGGAGGCTTCAAACCTGCTCTCAGCTGCTAATCGTACTCCGCAAGCTATCCATCACTGTTATCTGCCCTTGCTGGATCCAAAATCCCCTTAATCAAATGATGAGATGCTGAATGTACTAGCCACTGCCAGGACAGTATTGTAAGCAATAATATATGTCCCAACCAGATTTGCATATTTACGAAAGAGTGGATTTGACATTGCTGCCTTGTTTTTACATGAATAAAACAAATGCATGAATATGATGTACCCAAAGCAATGACTGTTTCCGCATTTCTTTGTGACTGCCATTGCTGTTGGGCATGGCATTTAGGCTAGTCTCATCATTAAAGCTAGTCTGGGATTTGAGAATCTGTTCAGTCTGTTCAATTATTTATATTGACCATTCAATATGTGGCCATCCAAACGATCAATATGTTGTGTTCTTTTGTGGTAGAGAAAACTACAGCTGCTGTGGGCCTATTCAAGAAATACCCATTTAACATGATGGATATATCATTTGCACATGGTGGCAGCAGTTTATCAAGGATCAGTACAAAGAGTAGCTATCAGACGCTGTCGCGGACTAAATGGCATGCATGGGTGGGTACAGTAGGGCACAATGGACAAAATATGTGGGTCTTTGTTTTCTGTCAAGCATTCGAGTCATGATAATGGTGTGCTTTTTTGGTTCTGGGTGCCAATTTGTACCAATGTGTCACAAAATCATGGTTGTTGAGCTGCATTTTGCTGTCCTTCTGCGATGCTGTCGTGTCCCAGTGTCGCTCCAAATATCCAGGAATTAAGGCTATTCCACTTCCAGCGCTCACTGCTCAGGCCATCGGTGAGGTCATTTCAGCAGTGGGCGTAACTGGGCAGTCCACAAGGCATAACTTTGTCGGAAGCGGCATTGAAATTGCAAGGGGGAGTGAAAGTTTAGCCGGGGAAACCATCCGAAAGTCACGTAGCAATCCTAATCCTCGGGGAGTAAAAATATAAATTCGTGATTTGTGCATCATATCAGGCAGCCATATATAGTCTTCAACGGGATCAAGATAATTTTTTGAAAATCGTCTGTGGTGAGAGCTTCTTTTGGAAATAACTTAAAAATTGGGTTAATGCAACAGTTACTAAAGGATATTACTGGAAAAATGTGCTTGATAGGCTATTTGGTCTTTGTGCTTCTTATTAAATTAAAGCAACTTTGGCTACTTGTTCTTATATGCCACGTATAACCAAATGCACTCTGATTTCATGTTGATAATGAACTTTGGTTGTTAACGGTTTCTCTGTCTAGACTTTTGTATTTGTAAAATTGATTGTAGACGATAATGAGAATACATCGCAGTCTGTTTCACAATGTTCACAAATAAGGATGCCAGCATATTGTGGGAACGCTGATATTATTTATGCCAGGAATGGATAGTTGTGGGATTTGTGATATGAAAGGTGCACAGTATTCAACTACAGTTTAGTTGCAGTTACTTGGGGTGAGAGAAACAAAATGCCTCTGCTTTTGTGGACACTGATCTTACTGATTTCTCACATGATGCTTTGTGATTGCAGTCTCTATAGCCCATAGTAGTTGTGTAATTAGGTTGCAGAGAATGTTAGTTAAATGGCATACCTATGTATTATTGGTTCTGTGCTGTTCTGTGCTATAAATCAATGGCATGTGCCAGGAGTTCTCTGGCTTGATTCTAGTTTACTGTATTGTCCTTGAAGGAACAGTGAATAACTATTCAAGTTGATGATTTGGTTAACTTTGGTGCACTTTCTATGAGCTGCCTGTATGTAATGCATTTATAGAGTCTTCTCTCACCATCCCGTAGTGCACGATGAGACTCCTTTCAGTGCTTCTATAATTATCCAGTTAGTTCTACACATTATAATGGTCTGAGCAAGGTATTGGGAAGGCTCCAACTCTTTCTGACCTGACATATTGAACCTGGATGCCCTACGGCGACGAGTCAGTGGAAATTATGTGTCTAGCATTCTCGAGGGGAAACATGACAAGTAAAAACTAGTGACCATTTTTTTTGATGTCTCAGCATAGAATTAATGTTGTCTTTCTTGTGAAAGAAGCGTTCTAGGTGGATGCTGCTGTGTTTAGTTTATCTGCCTGCACATATTTGTTTCCACTGAAGACCAAATGGAGGCAGAGCTTCCTGGATACCTTGCTTTGTTTGGCGGAAGCTAAATTACTTCTGTTTGATCCAAGAGGTCACCATTTCATAGGGTGGGCCATCTTATACTTTTGAATCTTTACCTTACATTTGCGCTAGGAATGTTTTTTGTGATACTGTACAGCACTCCACTTTGAGCCCTTAAATCTTTGAGTGCTGAAGCAGGATGGAATTTAAATTTAAGATATGGTCATATATCTTAGATCCTAGATCACATTTGTCATAAAGTACTGTATATTCTGTGTGTATCTTATCCATGTGGTTTAATTAAAACATTAGGATGGTTATTAGGCTGTGAGGAGATGCAGACACTACGGGCTTGATTCCAGCTGTCGGGCTTGATTTTGTAACATCTATGTTTTTTAACTTGTGTAACCAACTGCCCACGTTACATTGAAGAAAATAGAAAGATGCTGGAAAATGGAAAGATCCAACCCCCACTGCCAGACATACATAGCCTTTAGTTTACATCACTTGAAAGCCACTATATTGTTGAATTGCTTAATGCCTTGTGTGAAATGTTGCTGTAGTCTTAAGGAGTTATGCTTTTTTAAAATCAGGAATCAAGGTAAGACGCAAGTACAGAGTGTGTGAAGTAACAATGTTTATTGCAACCACAGGGGCAGGCAAACGACAGGTCAAGGCAGGCAGTGGTCGAATAACAAGTAACAGTGAAGAGGTGACTCCGGGATGCTGGCTTTCTAGGCAGAGTTGCAAATAAAAAGCAATATCTCAGATTAGCCAATAAAAAGAAAAGATTAAGATGGGCAAAAGAACACAGACACTGGACAGAGGAACTCTGCCTAGAAGGCCAGCATCCCGGAGTCAGTCGCCTTTTCACTGTTGACGTTGAGACTGGTGTTTTGCGGGTACTATTTAATGAAGCTGCCAGTTTAGGACTTGTGAGGGGTCTGTTTCTCAATCTAGACACTCTAATGTACTTGTCCTCTTGCTCAGTTGTGCACCAGGGCCTCCCACTCCTCTTTATATTCTGGTTAGAGCCAGTTTGCGCTGTTCTGTGAAAGGAGTAGTACAGAGCGTTGTACGAGATCTTCAGTTTCTTGGCAATTTCTCGCATGGAATAGCCTTCATTTCTCAGAACAAGAATAGACTGACGAGTTTCAGAAGAAAGTCCTTTGTTTATAGATATACAGTATATTTGGAAAAATTGTTTAAAAAGGTATAGTCTTTGGAAATTCTATCATAAATAGGACTGGTGAAGTTACAGTATGTCACACATGCAGCTAACAAAAACATATGGAAATGTCTGCTCTACTCAAAATTATAACCAACTAATTGCAGCATTACAGCAAAAATTGAAGAGGCAAGAGGTCTAATGAGTACAAATGTAAGGAACTTGTCTGTCAGCCCTGCATTAAAGACCAAAATTGACTATAGAAAATTGTAATAAAAAAGTATACCATTTTAACTTAAGGACCAAGAAATTGACAGCTGTCCCATATAGATTTCTCAGAATAAGAATAGACTGACGAGTTTCAGAAGAAGGTCTTTGTTTCTGGCCATTTTGAGCCTGTAATCGAACCCACAAATGCTAATGCTCCAGATACTCAACTACTCTAAAGAAGGCCAGTTTTATTGCTTCTTTAATCAGAACAACAGTTTTCAGCTGTGCTAACATAATTGCAAAAGGTTTTTCTAATGATCAATTAGCCTTTTAAAATGATAAACTTGGATTAACTAACACAGCGTGCCATTGGAACACAGGAGGGATGGTTGCTGATAATGGGCCTCTGTACACCTATGTAGATGACAAATCTGCCGTTTCCAGCTACAATAGTAATTTACAACATTAACAATGTCTACACTGTATTTCTGATCAATTTGATGTTATTTTAATGGATAAAAAAAATTGCTTTTCTTTCAAAAACAATTACATTTCTAAGTGACCCCAAACTTTTGAACGGTAGTGTTTTTCTCTGTGACTTCATGCCACATGACATCCTGCCATGATTGACCAGAGCGGAGTGATAGTTTGTTGTTAAGCCCCCCCAAGCTTTGACTTCCAGGCCTCATTCATGTTGTTCTCTAGAGCCCGGGGAAGTTCATATTAGGAAAGTAGGTATGAGTGGAGCGCTCATTGCCAGCGGCTGCTGGTTGATTGGCTGTGAGTAGACATAGATTTTTTTTAAACAACCACCCCTTCCATATCCCACTTTAGAAGTGCAAATTATCAAGAGTAAGCTTATTTATGGTGCTAGAATACTATCCTGTATTTTTTTTAATGTATATTTCGGTTTTTATTTTTTATATAATTTGGTTAAAAATTCAAAAGGCACTTGCACATCTGAGCTATCTTTTTGCAGGTGCATGGTGCAACAGATTAATAAAATTAGAAAAAAGAAGAAACCCGCACACTGCTCTTGATAGTATCACTGCTCTTTAATAAGCTTGATATAATTTGGTTGAAATGACTCTACCCCATGAGGGAAACCAGTGAAAATGATTGGCTTTCGGTTTCAACTCTCCACCTCTGTTTGAATGTGCCTATTCACATTTTTGGGAGTACTTTCACAGGCTTTCATAATTCATACTGAAAGGTAGAGGCTGATAGATGCTACCCCAAGCCCAACTCTGTTTCACCCCACCTAGAAAAACTGTACCTCAATTGACCCTTCACCAAGCCCCACCACAGAATTTTGGGTAACCAATCACAGCGCAATGGATAGCAGCTTTCGTCAGTCCGACACCTCGTACATACTCATGTTTGAAATCATGAAAGCCAGTGGTGGGCAATAGCAAAAACAAATATTTATTTAAAAAATGTATTGGTTAAATGGCTCAATAATATAACAGTGCACCAGGGGTACTTGCTACTGTGATTCCTGAAATGCAGAGCCTGTATGGAGTATTTTCTAATCCAAAATTATATTTTTGTTACATTGTTTGCTAGCTCAGCTGGTTAGCTAGCTCTCAGTCTCATTGATTACCAAACGTTGATAACGCTTGCTAGATAGCCTCTTAAAGTACCACAAGAGCAGAAATTCAATTTTTTTTACTGAAAGACGATGCCCAGGGCTTACCTATGATGTTGCACAACGATGGAAGTCAATAAGTCAAGGTTTTAGTCAAAGTATGATATATTTGGGCTTGAAGTGGGAAATCTGAAGGGGGGACTTTTTTTCTCGAGTCAATGCCGTGTGTTTCCCCTATGATATGACATGCTAATACTTTTAGTCTACATTTATTTTCAGCCAAACAGCTTTTCTCCAAAACCTACACTTGGCCGCCTGTACTATGGAGCAAATTAAAATAGGGGTGCAAACCTATGCTTTTGTATCTCCACTTTTTTTTTTCTCCAGAAAGTACATAAACCATTGGAAAATTGGTAAATGTTCACTTATTTTTTAGCTAGTCTGTATTAAATATACGATATTTACAGTGCATTCGCAAAGTATTCAGACCCCTTGACTTTTTCCACATTTTGTTCAGTTACATCAATCTACACACAAAGTAATTTTTTTAATTTAAAAATAAATAAATAATGATTTACCTAAGTATTCAAATCCTTTCCTATGAGACTCGGAATTGAGCTCAGGTGCAACCTGTTTCCATTGATCATCCTTGAGATGTTTCTACAACTTAATTGGAGTCCACCTGTGGTAAATTCAATTGATTGGACATGATTTGGAAAGGCACCTGTCTATATAAGGTCTCACAGTTGGCAGTGCATGTCAGAGCAAAAACCATTTGAAGGAATTGTCCGTAGAGCGCCGAGAAAGGATTGTGTCTAGGCACAGATCGGGTGAAGGGTACCAAAACATTTCTGCAGCATTGAAGGTCCCCAAGAACACAGTGGCCTCCTTCATTCTTATATGGAAGAACTTTGTAACCACCTAGACTCTTCCTAGAGCTGGCCGCCCGGCCAAACTGAGCAATCGGGGGAGGAGGGCCTTGATCAGGGAGGTGTCCAAGAACCCGATGATCACTCTAACAGAGCTCCAGAGTTCCACTGTGGAGATGGGAGAACCTTCCAGAAGGACAACCATCTCTGCAGCACTCCACCAATCGGGCCTTTATGGTAGAGTGGCCAGACGGAAGCCACTCCTCAGTAAAAGGCACATGACAGCCTGCTTGGAGTTTGCAAAAAGGCACCTACGACCTACGACTCTCAGACCATGAGAAACAAGATTCTCTGGTCTGATGAAACCAAGACTGAACTCTTTGGCCTGAATTTCAAGCGTCACGTCTGGAGAAAACATGGCACCATCCCTACAGTGAAGCATGGTGGTGGCAGCATCATGCCGGGGAGATGTTTTTCAGCTGCAGGGACTGGGAGACTAGTCAGGATCGAGGGAAAGATGAACGGAGCAAAGTGCAGAGAGATCATTGATGAAAACCTGCTCCAGAGCACTCAGGACCTCAGACTGGGGCAAAGGTTCACCTTCTAACAGGACAATGACCCTAAGCACACAGCCAAGATAACGCAGGAGTGGCTTTGGGACAAGTCTCTGAATGTCCTAGAGTGGCCCAGCCAGAGCCCGGACTTGAACCCAATCAAACATCTCTGGAGAGACCTGAAAATAGCTGTGCAGCGCACTCCCCATCCATCCTGACAGAGAGGATCTGCAGAGAAGAATGGGAGAATCTCCACAAATACAGGTCTGCCATGCTTGTAGCGTCATGCCCAAGAAGAGTCGAGGCTGTAATCACTGCCAAAGGTGCTTCAACAAAGTAAAGGGTCTGAATACTTATGTAAATGTGATATTTTCGGGTTTTATTTTTAATACATTTGCCAAAATATATATTTTTTTATGGGTTATTGTGTGTAGATTGATGAGGGGAAAAAAACTATTTAATACATTTTAGAATAAGGCTGAAATGTAACAAAATGTTGAAATAGTCAAGGGGTCTCAATACTTTCCGAATGCACTGTTTAATCATATAAATCTATGTAACACATAGGTGTTCCTTTTGTTCAGGTTGGAAAGAGCAGTGTGGAGTGCAATAGAGATTGCATCATCTGTGGATCTGTTTGGGCGGTATGCAAATTGGAGTGGGTCTAGGGTTTCTGGGATAATGGTGTTGATGTGAGCCATGACCAGCCTTTCAAAGCACCTCATGGCTAGAGATGTGAGTGCTATGGGTCGGTAGTCATTTAGGCAGGTTACCTTAGTGTTCTTGGGCACAGGCACTATGGTGGTCTGCTTAAAAGATGTTGGCATTACAGACACGGACAGGGAGAGGTTGAAAATGTCAGTGAAGACACTTGCCGGTTGGTCAGCGCATGCTCGCAGTACACGTCCTGGTCATCCATCTGGCCCTGCGGCCTTGTGAATGTTTACCTGTTTAAAGGTCTTACTCACATCGGCTGCGGAGAGTGTGATCACACAGTCTTCTGGTACAGATGGTGCTCTCATGCATGTTTCAGTGTTATTTGCCTCGAAGCGAGCATAGAAGTTGTTTAGCTCGTCTGGTAGGCTCGTGTCACTGGGCAGCTCTCGGCTGTGCTTCCCTTTGTTGTCTGTAATGGTTTGCAAGCCCTGCCACATCTGACGAGCGTCAGAGCTGGTGCAGTACGATTCAATCTTAGTCCTGTTTGATGGTTCGTCGGAGGCCATTGCAGGATTTCTTATAAGCTTCCGGGTTAGAGTCCCACTCCTTGAAAGCGGCGCTCTGGCCTTTAGCTCAGTGCGGATGTTGCCTTTAATCCATGGCTTCTGGTTGGGGTATGTACGTACAGTCACTGTGGGGGGGACGTCATCGATGCACTTATTGATGAAGCCAATGACTGATGTGGTGTACTCCTCAATGCCATCGGAGGAATCCCAGAACATATTCCTGTCTGTGCTAGCAAAACAGTCCTGAAGTAGATGCTAAGCTACATCTGACCACTTTGTTATTGATCTAGTCACTGGTGCTTCCTGCTTTAATTTTTGCTTGTAAGCAGGAGTTAGGAGGATAGAATTATGGTCAGATTTGCCAAATGGAGGGCGAGGGAGAGCTTTGTTTGCGTCTCTTTGTGTGGAGTAAAGGTGGTCCAAACACATAGTGTGGAAATATATATAAAACACAGCACAATCAAGTTTTTTGATCGCAATGAGCCTTTAAGTACATGTAATGTGTTACTTGTAGGGTGTCACTACCCACCTCCACTTGTTAGCTCCAAAAGTGGTTAGTAGCTGTGACTGCTTGCTGACAGTGAATGCCGAGCTATTCAGTGGCTAAATACACTGCAAGAATAATTTACCTGGTTCCGGTGAAGCAATTGTAATGACAGTCCACCACAACATACCCGATTGTCTCCTGATTAGCAAGGGGTAGTCTGTGTTTAATTTCATTGTGTTTTTAAAACACAGTTTGAGATCATTGAGTGGATTTTGCCTGTGGTTTGAGTGGTGAATTGGACTTCCTGGGAAAATGTTGTCCGATGTTGCAACAGTAACCAAGAGGGGCTTAGCGAAGGGTCAATTGGCGTTACTGTAATTCTTAGAATGTAGGTGAAGCACTTGCTGCCCTTATTAATCTCCTTTGCTGCAATCCTGAATTCCAAACCCCCAGGCATTCTCCCTGTGAAAAACCATATGACAAGTAGCCAAAGGAATTTTAAATGGGTAATGTTATTTTCCTAATCTCTGCCTACTCTCCCATAGATAACCTATACTGTCTGACTTGACAGACACCACCATGCTGGCCGCCTGGTCGCTCCCCTGCTGCTTCACCATCCTGTTGGGCCTGTTAGAACTGTGCCGGGCCCAGTACGAACACCTAGGCTACCCACACGGCTATCCACAGGGCTACCCAGAGCCCGAGCAGGAGCAGTACAGTGCCCCGGAGCTGCCACCCGACACACCCAGGATACAGCTGCGTTTGGCAGGGGACAAGCGCAAGCACAACGAGGGGCGCGTGGAGGTTTTCTATGATGGCGAGTGGGGCACAGTCTGTGATGATGACTTCTCCATCCATTCTGCCCAGGTGGTGTGCAGGGAGTTGGGCTACCTGGAGGCTGTCTCCTGGTCTCCATCCTCTAAATATGGGAAAGGAGAGGGTAAGATGTCCGTTATTGCACTTCAAACCTTTATATGTGTAATGATAAGGGGAAGGGGAAATAATTGACTATTTTAAGGGATGTTTTTTTATTGGCCAGGTTTAACCAATTTTCCCAGTGAAACTTTTCAATAGGCCATTTGGATTTATGTTTATTCTGACATATTTCACTGACAGACCGGCTTTACCATGAATAAATGCTGGATGTTTTGGATTACCGGTAGTGCTCTTTGTCTACGTTCTGACTCAACTTTTACCAAAATGAATAAGGCACATCTGTAGCGTAGATATGTTAGGGATAAGGTAGTCAGTGTACGTACAATCTCAGCAGCATAATTGCTGTCAGTGTCCAGTCCACTTTTCCAAAGTCGCTTGGCTGTTTGACCAAGCTGGCGACAACTGGTCAGGTGAAAGAAAGATTTATCCCTACAGAGTTCTTTATGATGTATCCACAATGTGTTCAGAATCCTGATGTTTTTCAGGACGCATCTGGTTTGACAATGTCCAGTGCACTGGGAAAGAGAAGAGCCTGGCACTGTGCACCTCCAACGGGATCGGTGTGTCCGACTGCAAGCACACCGAGGACGTGGGCGTGGTGTGCAGCGACAAGAGGATCCCAGGATTTAAATTCATCAACACCATGGCCAATAATGTGCAGGTAAACGATCTACCTTCTATAAAGCCCGCCTTAGTTAGGTTTCCTAGACACAGATTAAAGCTAATCCTGGACAGAAAAAGGACTAGGCTTAATCTGTGTTCAGGAAACGGCCCCAAAGACACTTGATTTTGGTTGACGTTGTTGACTGAAATGTTTACACTGGGCCAGAACATTTGGTTCCTGACTGCTCGTCAGAGAAAGCCCTCACAGCTGGTTTTATTGAGCTGTTCTGTGCAGTGAGTGAAGACACTCCTTTTGACAGCATTTAAGTATTACGTGCTTTCAAAAGAAGTGAATAGTCAGGCCAAAACTAAATTGTGAACCCAATGATGACTTTACAGTCATGTGCACGAGCCCACGTGAAGTTTTTCAAAGAAAGTGAGGCTACTGGTAACTAACTAAATAAGTAGTCATAGGTGTTGCACTCACAACTGTCAGTGTAATCCTGCTGGGCTCTTAAAGGCTTCATTTGCGCACCTCATGGAAGTATGTCCTACAAGCCTACAGCTAATTGCAGAGTGTTATCTTGCTGTTCTGCTCACTCTGCAGGCCCTCGAGTTCACATACCAATCTTATGAGGGGAGTGCAGACCAGAGCTCTCTGAGTTTCAGCTCAAACCATAAGTTTCCATTTTTAAAATGTCTCTGAAATCAAGTGATGACGGACAGCACAGTAGAGTAACAGCTGGATGCCTCAGGGTGATTCTGTTTTTTTTTGTGCATTGAAAAATATGCACATCCAACATCCAAATATTCACATCAGGTGCAGGACAGAAGAACATATCAAAGATAAAAGAAATGTCCTCAACTCGGGTATGCTCCCATGGTGATTTAATCAGAAGCATTTTTTTTCTTTTGGGGGGGGGGGGGGGGGCAGGTAGGCTAGTGGTTAGAGCGTTGGGACAGTAACCGAAAGGTTGCTAGATCGAATCCCCGAGCTGACAAGGTAAACATCTGTTGTTCTGCCCCTGAACAAGGCAGTGATCCTAGGGCGTCATTGTAATTAAGAATTTGTTCTTAACTGACTTGCCTACTTAGAGGTTAAATAATCAAATAAAAAAACAGCAGCTGCATAGTCTTAGTCTAGCCTACTATGCGCCCTGTCCCTCTGGCCAGCGTAAACGAAGCGGTAACATAGTGTATTTATAGTCCATTTGTTTGTCTGAAAATGTGAATGTGGATCAAATTTGGTTTATTTTCAAACTTGGGTTGAATAGGCTACCTAGACTTTTTCAATCCGAAATGATTAACTGGAATTAGTCAATAAAACCCAATAGCTGACATAGACTGTGAGTTAATTTTGAATTAGGCCTACAGTTGCATAGGGCCGGACTACACGATGCAAACCTACATAAATCAAGCTCAGCCCTGTGAGTTTTATTGTCTAATCATGTTGCTTTCTCTGTTTGTGTAGTAATACAAATAAGTACAAGTTTGCTGCAGTTTGACAGGGTTTTCATCCTCCCCAAGGCCAGGAGATTTTCCAGGAGTTTTTTTTTTAACCATGTGACCTGATTAAAAAAACTGGTTCTATCATAGCCCATATTAAACCTTTTTACAACAGATGAATCACGTCATACCTTATAAGGTTTTACCTGGTGAGGTTACCAGATAAGGAAGAACTACGGGCCCCAGAAGTTTTTGTCCGCCACACCACTCTGGGACCTGTGATGCCACCTCTGATAGAGATGATGATGATCCAGAGAGCAGTGCTGTAGAGGTCTAGACGTATGAACTCAGCCCTTTGTGATCTCTCCAGCTGTGATATTTACTGAGAGAATATCAGAGTCAGCTTTTCCATTCACTAAGACGTGGGGCATGTGTGGCTAGCTCCACACAGAAGCTCTGACATACATAGTCTAATGTTAGCGATGAGGACAGACTAGTGTGGTTCTGTGGTGGGGGATGATGAGAGAGGTATGGGGACTCAAAGTAGGGGCTTTGGCTGAGAACATTTCCGCCCACATTTTAGAGTTTAGAGCAGTGTTCACCAACCTTTTCTGAGTCAAGATCACTTTCCGAGTCAAAATGCAAGCTGAGATCTACCGCTCAGATTTTTTTTTAAATGTGACTTAAAAAACTTACGCCTGTGCCACGTTAACCTATTAAAAACAGTTCTGTAGCAATGAGGTTTTTGCAGTAGGCTATAGGCCCAATACATTATCACTGCATATTGGCTATGGTATAATTGCCCTGCCAATGTTGTTCTTCTCAGACTATTTTGTTATTATATTTTTTTAAATGTAGGTATATGATCACACTGGTAATAGATCATTTGTTGTATTACTTGTGAGGCATAGTTGAGTGAGCATAATCATTTTTAAGGAGGGAGAGAGCAGCGATGAGGCTGCCTCTCACCCAACTCACCGTCCCTCCACTCTCCCTCCCTTCGCTGAGAAAAGTCTTCCAGCTGATGGCGAAACTCAAGTCGCACTGCATTATTCTGCCTCATGCACCAATGCATGTTGTGACCAGAGAAAGTTAAATACTCCTTGTGTTAAAAAAGACACAAGCTGCTAATAATAACATAAGCTTATCGAAACAATTTACTATACTCCAGGCTGCATCACATCCGGCCCGTGATTGGGAGTCCCATAGGGCGGCGCACAATTGGCCCAGCGTCGTCCGGGTTGGGCCGGGGTAAGCCGTCATTGTAAATAACAATTTGTTCTTAAATTTGCCTAGTTAAATAAAGGTTCAAATAAAATCACATTAATTGCAGCTGCAGTGCTGGTTAAAGCGCGAGTGGAAGTAGGGAGAACGCGAATGGCTTATACGTGTTTTAAAAAGTGTTGACAGTGATGAATAACAACATAGACATTAATTACTCTTAAAAACGGCAGCTCTTTGCTCTATTCATTGGGTCTGTCTCTAGTCATGGTTTTAAACATTTTGAAATCTCACAGTATCAACCTGACTGTGTGCTGGAGGAAACTGTGCCGACACGGTGATCTGAGCTATCTGATTGGCCAGCGGTAGGCCTATAGGTGCGCTTGATTTGCTCTCTGGGCCTGCCGGGTACGCAGAGTTCTACCTTCAGACACATCATATGGTTAAAAATGGGAACACTTCGCCTTCCCTGTGCTAGGGCTGCTGAATCAAGGGCACCTACTGCCAACAACGTGAAACAAATATAAAAAAAATTGAAAGGCTTTGTCGTTGGGGGTTTTACAGAAATGTTTGGTGATTGACTAGGAATGCCTTGGCGATCGACCGGTTGGTGACCACTGATTTAGAGACACTGTTGCCCTTTCATCGTGGGGCACATGCAATGACTTAACGACAATAGCTGGCAAGTCAACCACAAAGAAAAAGTTTCAAGGAGTTAGTTAAGAGACAGGTGAAACCTGAATCTTGCACGGAGTGCCTTTTCAAATGTTACGAATCACCAGTTCACTTTTTTATTATTAAATTATTTCTACCTTCGAAAATACCTCATCTTTTGTGACAACTGATGCGTCCTCTCCTTCAGTGTTGAACTAAGCTACAAGTCATTTTGCATGCAGAAGAACCCCAGGCAATATCAGTAGCCTAGTCAAACTATTGCACTGTGCCCGGCTTTGTGCATTGACCAACGTGAGGGAGGCATCCTGTTCCTGATCTGCCGGCACCTTCAGCATTCAAATGCTAAAATGGCTTGATATTAGGTAAGTGTCAACCTATGTAATTTGCTAGGTTATTGTTATCTATGCACTGTTGAAAATTGTGCTTTACTGGAATAAATGTAACCTACCTGGAGACACAACTATAATCTGGCTATACCTGCTGAAGGGGGCTTACAATAGATTGTATTTCAATTGTTCAATTGTTCAGGTTCACCATCAGCAATAGTTTTGATCATTTTGCTTTAAACAATCTACGTATGTGGTCGTTTTTAGATATACTGAGTAAAGTTGATCATTTCATACAAGGACAGAAATCTTTAAAACGGTCAAAACATGTCATGGCTAATTTAGAAACAATAGTGATACATTACTAGCTCAAACACTTAATCTGCAAAAATGACAGGTTAATTAGTGGGTGATGGTGATTTCACAACCAAAGTGGGGTGACAATATATGATAGTGGTAGTCGGGTGGTAGATGCCTAGTCTACCTTATGGCTCAGCTCAGGTGCCTACATAGTACATAGTACATATACCATAGACATACATAATTTACACACACACACAAATGCATCGCATCGAATCGAAGCGCATTGATTCGTTCTCTAAACAAACCGAATCGCACCAAATCGTTTCAAACTAAAATGTATCATTCTGGTATCGTATCGGAGCCTATGTATCTAGATACAGTTGAAGTCAGAAGTTTACATACACCTTAGCCAAATACATTTAAACTCAGTTTTTCGCAATTCCTGACATTTAATCCTCGTAAAAATTCCCTGTTTTAGGTAATTTAAGATCACTTTATTTTAAGAAGGTGAAATGTCAGAATAATAGTAGAGAAAATTATTTATTTCAGCTTGTATTTCTTTCATCACATTCCCAGTTGGTCAGAAGTTTACATACACTCAATTAGTATTTGGTAGCATTGCCTTTAAATTGTTTAACTTGGGTCAAACGTTTCGGGTAGCCTTCCACAAGCTTCCCACAATAAGTTGGGTGAATTTTGGCTCATTCCTCCTGACAGAGCTGGTGTAACTGAGTCAGGTTTGTAGGCCTCCTTGCTCGCACATGCTTTTTCAGTTCTGCCCATTTTCTATGGAAGTGAGGTCAGGGCTTTGTGATGGCCACTCCAATACCTTGACTTTGTTGTCCTTAAGCCATTTTTCCACAACTTTGGAAGTATGCTGGGGGTCATTGTCCATTTGGAAGACCCATTTGCGACCAATCTTTAACTTCCTGACTGATGTCTTGAGATTATGCTTCAATATATCCACATAATTTTCCTTCCTCGTGATACCATCTGTTTTGTGTGCACCAGTCCCTCCTGCAGCAGAGCACCCCCACAACATGATGCTGCCACCCCCGTGCTTCACTGTTGGGATGGTGTTCTTCGGCTAGCAAGCTTCCCCCTTTTTCCTCCAAACATAACAATGGTCATTATGGCCAAACAGTTCTATTTTTGTTTCATCAGACCAGAGGATATTTCTCCAAAAAGTACGATCTTTGTCCCCATGTGCAGTTGCAAACCGTAGTCTGGCTTTTTTATGGCGGTTTTGGAGCAGTGGCTTCTTCTTTGCTGAGCGGCCTTTCAGGTTATGTCGATATAGGATTTTACTGTATATAGATACTTTTGTACCTGTTTCCTCCAGCATCTTCACAAGGTCCTTTGCTGTTGTTCTGGGATTGATTTGCACTTTTCGCACCCAAGTACGTTAATCTCTAGGAAACAGAACGCGTCTCCTTCCTGAGCGGTATGACGGCTGCGTGGTCCCATGGTGTTTATAATAGCGTACTATTGTTTGTACAGATGAACGTGGTACCTTCAGGCGTTTGGAAATTGCTCCCAAGGATGAACTAGACTTGTGGAGGTCTAAAAAAAAAAAAAAAAAAAAATCTGAGGTCTTGGCTGATTTCTTTTTGATTTTCCCATGATGTCAAGCAAAGAGGCACTAAATTTGAAGGTAGGCCTTGAAATACACCCACAGGACCAATTGACTCAAATGATGTCCGCCCCATCAGACCCACAGATGATGCAATCTCTATTGCACTCCACATTTCCCTCTCCCACCTGGACAAGAGGAGCACCTAAGTAAGAATGCTGTTCATTGACCACAGCTCAGCGTTCAACACCAGAGTGCCCTCCAAGCTCATCACTAGGTTCAGGACCCTGGGACTGAACACCTCCCTCTGCAACTGAATCCTGGACTTCCTGATGGGCCGACCCCAGATGCTGAGAGTAGGCAACAACACACCTGCCACGCTGACCCTCAACACGGGGGCCCTTCGGGTGCGTGATTAGTCCCCTTTTGTACTCCCTGATCACCCACGACTACGTGGCCGCGCACGACTCCAACATCATTAAATTTGCTGATGACACGATGGTGGTAGGCCTGATGACTGAGACCTGGCAGTGAGGTGCCAGGACAACACCCTCTCCCTTAACAACTATGCAAGACAAAGAAGTGTGTGACGAAGCATGTGACAAATAACATTTAATTTGATCCAGTGCTCCTCTGAGAAGTTACTGTTTGCTTTCTGTTAAGACTTATTAAATAGGAATTCATTTTCTGTTTATTTTCTGTTTATCACACACCATTTTTTCCCCAGCTATAGTCATAGCTATATACTTTGGGGACAGTATATGAAGATTAGTGCCCAAAAACTCCTGTCCTACTCCATAATCCTTAGGAATGTATCCTCTCACTGCCCTTCAGCTTTTACTGTAGATGATTTAGAGGTGAGGTTTGTGTTTGTGGGGATGTCTGACCTGTGATCAAGCACATGCATTACCTTCTGCTCCAACCAGATTTAACATTGAACATTCCTCTGTGTTTATGAAAGGTCATTCTTGGCTATGTACATTTCCTAACTGGCTTACCATTGAGCTGCATTTATCAATGCAGACGTTATGTACATACCAATGTGTTCTGTTGCAGTAGCAATTTAGGTAACATTTGAGATGCATTCATGCCTGCACTCTGTATCCGACAAGGAACTAATAGGGTACTGTGGGCACCTAGAAGGAATACAGCCTGAAAGAAGTTTATTCTTGGTTGTTCAAATTTGTGGTCTCAATTGAACGTCAGCTATTGAAACGTCCCCCAGAGAGGTGGTTGATTGAGGTTTATTGAAGGAAGTAAGGTGTAATGGTGGTTCATAAAGGAGTATTTTTATTTTATTTTATTGATGTTAGATGATTTATGTGGTAACATGCCTTGAAACAACCTTGTTCTACTTTAATGTATTTACTTCCATTTGTTTTTGCTCCTTTGGTTTGGAGGAATCTCCTACCATGCTGTTACATGAGCTGGGGCTGGGAGGCTAGGTGGAGGCAGGGCTACTGTGGCAGACAGGTAAAATCTGTCCTAATGTTAATTGGGATTGAAATTATTTTATTTGTCTGTCTCTGTCTCACTCACTCACTCACCATTGTACAGCAAACCTTGTTGGGGGACACAATTCAGTCCCATTCAAAAACCTAACCTTGACCCTAAACCTAACCCTAGCTCCTAACCCATACTCTTACCTTAACCTCAACCGAAAACCTAACCTTAACCTAACCATAGCTCCTAACCATAAAACTAACCCTGAACCTAATTTGAATCCTAACACTAATTCTAACCTTAAACCTAAACCCCCTCGAAATAGCATTTGACCTTGTGGGGACTAACAAAATGTCCCCAGTTGGTACATTTTTGTTCATTTACTATTCTTGAGGGGACTTCTGGTCCTCTCTTTTTTTTGAGGGGACTTTTTCCCCTCAGGCTTAAGGTCAAACCAACCACTTTTTCCTCTGTAAACCTCTGGCCTTGTCATCATAGTAGGGTTCTGTAAAGTGCCATGTCAAGCCTAATAGGAATGGCCCAAGAACTTGACTACTGTGGGGTTGAAAAAGTCATTTGACCTTTGAATTTGAACAATTGAATGAACTTCTCACATAACTGATGGATTGCTCTCTGGCCATGTAACAACAATGAAAAGTCTACACCCCAGTGCACTGCATTCCCACAATACAATTCAACTGAATGGGATGTTTAGTTTATCCTCTGAAATACACAGTCTAAAATGTAGCCCTTAGTCTCTTACAACTCATAGCTGTGGAAATCAAGATTAGTTTTCACAGTCAATGTGTGAGTTTGTGCCAGTGTGACACAAACCACGAACTTCTGTGTCTAATTTATAAATGCCACACAGTACTAGTTAAGGACATCGTCTTCCAATTAAAGTCGTTCATCTCAGATTCGACTACAAGTAATAATTGCCTTATTTCTTTCTCCAAATAAGTCAAACTGTAGTTTTTCAGGATTTGTAATAGTTTTGTGGAACATCTGTTTCCACTTTGTCAACAAAGGCTCTTTTTAATGTTTTCTAAGGAGCATGAACAAGTGAAACGGAGACGTGAGGTAAATTGCCTGCACTGCCACATCATAAACACTGTTTCTGGAAAGGACAAATCATCTATTTGTGTTGTGGCTCACAGAATAATCAGCTCCCAACAGTGCTGGTCTAGTCAGCACAGCACATGTGATCTTGAAACAAATGCAGCAAGCCCAGGGAGGGGCAAACTTGATCCCAGGAAGTCACTTTAGCTCAATACTGTTGTGATGTTCTCCAGAAATGATTTGTTCTCTCACTTGGAATGTCTATGTAACCCAGTTTCACAAGGATATTTGGTGATTTCTGTAAGAAGTCAATGGAGTTCAGGGTCTCTATTGGAACCATGTGCTGTAGGCTCCATGGCCATTGTTTTTGCATTAGCACTGTGTTTTGGTGGAGGCTTGAGGTTACAGTCTGGCCTGAGAGGATGAGAAGTAGGTTAATTAAAGATTACACACTAAGTCACACCATTGTCTAATTGCTCCAAACGGACATTCATGTTATAAAGAGTATTGCGCCTCAGTACTGTGAGTGCAAGTGGCGCTTGAATCTGAATGATGCATTTGTTTTTAATCATGTTTCATTGGCATGTCTTGTTGGTGCATTTGAAAGGCATATTTCAGTTAATTTCTCAAGGGCAACAAACATCATTGTGGTTGTAACATGTTAGAACTAATTCCCCAAGTTCACTTTCTAGTGTATGATTCTGGGAATGGACTATTGTAGCCTACATAATAAACCTCACACATACTGCAATTGTCAGTGTTAGCCCTTTCTCACTGGGCACAGACGTCAATTCAATGCCTATTCCACGTTAGTTCATCGTAATTTCATTGAAGTGACGTAGAAACAACGTTGATTCAACCAGTGTGTGCAGAGCTGGTTGGCTGATTCTTCTGTCCTGTGGTCAATGCGTAAGATGGCTCTAAATCATTCTATGACACCAGTAAATGAGTTGAAACACTCAACTCATGGCAGTTACATTCTGTTCAACTCCAAGCCCGGAGGGTTAGGATGACGCAGTCAGTCTGGTCTCATTCCAAGGGACCTCATTTGAAACTTGTTTAGTTGAATGACATATTCTCTTCAACTACCAATGGTAGGCCTACAAATGCACTGCATTGATTTCACGGAGCAGTCAGGAGCAAAAGAGAATCACAGCTCAATGAGTTTCCTGAAAGAGGATATTTGATTGACAAACTTTTAAACATTCTTTTCTCATTTACATTGTAATTAATTGTCATTATGTTGCTACAGTGCCTTGCAAAAGTATTTATCCCCCTTGGCGTTTTTCCTATTTTGTAGCATTACAACCTGTACTTTAAATGGATTTTTATTTGGATTCCATGTTATGGACATACACAAAATAGTCCAAATTGGTGAAGTGAAATGAAAAAAATGTATTATTTTTTTTAAATTCTTTAAAATAAAAAATGAAAAACTGATGTGTGCAAATGTATTCACCCCTTTGCTATGAAGCCCCTAAATAAGATCTGGTGCAACCAATTACCTTCAGAAGTCACATAATTCGTTAAATAAAGTCCACCTGTGTGCAATCTGTGTCACATGATCTCAGTGTATATATATACACCTGTTCTGAAAGGCCCCAGAGTCTGCAACACCACTAAGCAAGGGGCACCACCAAGCAAGCGGCACCATGAAGACCAAGGAGCTCTCAAAACAGGTCAGGGACAAAGTTGTGGAGAAGTACAGATCAGGGTTGGGTTATAAAAAATTATCAGAAACTTTGAACATCCCACAGAGCACCATTATTAAAAAATTTAAAGAATATGGCACCAGAACAAACTTGCCAAGAGAGGGCCGCCCACCAAAACTCACAGACCAGGCAAGGAGAGCATTAGTCAGAGAGGCAACAAAGAGACCAAAGATAACACTGAAGGAGCTGCAAAGCTCCACAGCGGGGAGATTGGAGTATCTGTCCATAGGACCACTAAGCTGTACACTGCACAGAGCTGAAATTTACGGAAGAGAGGCCAGAAAAAAACAATTGCTTAAAGAAAAAAACAAGCAAATACATTTGGTGTTCACCAAAAGGCATGTGGGAGACTCCCCAACCTCAGCAGGCTGAAGAAATTTGGCTTGTCACCAAAAGCACTCACAAACTTCTACAGATGCACAATCAAGAGCATCCTGTCGGGCTGTATCACCGCCCGGTACAGCAACTGCTCCGCCCACAACCGTAAGGCTCTCCAGAGGGTAGTGAGGTCTGCACAACGCATCACTGGGGGCAAACTACCTGCCCTCCAGGACACCTACACCACCCAATGTCACAGGAAGGCCATAAAGATCATCAAGGACAACAACCACCCGAGCCACTGCCTGTTCACCCCGCTATCATCCAGAAGGCGAGGTCAGTACAGGTGCATCAAAGCAGGGACCGAGAGACTGAAAAAGCTTCTATCTCAAGGCCATCGGACTGTTAAACAGCCACCACTAACATTGAGTTGCTGCTGCCAACATACTGACTCAACTCCAGCCCACTTTAATGATGGAAATTGATCAAAAACTTATCACTAGCCACTTTAAACAATGCCACTTAATATAATGTATATGTATATACTGTACTCTATATCATCTACTGCATCTTGCCATCTTTATGTAATACATGTATCAATAGCCACTTTAAACTATGCCACTTTTATGTTTACATACCCTACATTACTCATCTCATATGTATATACTGTACTCGATACCATCTACTGCATCTTGCCTATGCCGTTCTGTACCATCACTCATTCATATATCTTTATGTACATATTCTTTATCCCTTTACACTTGTGTGTGTATAAGATAGTAGTTGTGGAATTGTTAGGTTAGATTAGTCGTTGGTTATTACTGCATTGTCGGAACTAGAAGCACAAGCATTTCGCTACACTCGCATTAACATCTGCTAACCATGTGTATGTGACAAATAAAATTTGATTTGATTTTAAACATATGGAAGAAGGTACTCTGGTCAGATGAGACAAAAATGTAGCTTTTTGGCCATCAAGGGAAACGCTATGTCTGGCGCAAACCCAACACCTCTCATCACCCCGAACAACATTGTGGTGGCAGCATCATGCTGTGGGGATGTTTTTCATCGGCAGGGCCTGGGAAACTGGTCAGAATTGAATGAATGATAGATGGCTACATGCAGGGAAATTTTTGAGGGAAACCTGTTTTCAGTCTTCCAGAGATTTGAGACTGGGATGTAGGTTCACCTTCCAGCAGGACAATGACCCTAAGCATACTGCTAAAGCAACACATTTAAACGTCTTTTAATGGCCTAGTCAAAGCCCAGACCTCAATCCAATTGAGAATCTGTGGTATGACTTAAAGATTGTTGTACACCAGCGGAACTTGAAGGAGCTGGAGCAGTTTTGCCTTGAAGAATGGGCAAAAATACCAGTGGCTAGATGTGCCAAGCTTATAGAGACATATCCCAAGAGACTTGCAGCTGAGATTGCTGCAAAAGGGGGCTCTACAAAGTATTGACTTTGGGGGGCGAATAGTTATGCACGCTCAAGTTTTCTGTTTTTTGTTCTTGTCTTATTTCTTGTTTGTTTCCCAATAAAAAATATTTAGCATCTTCAAAGTGGTAGGCATGTTGTGTAAATGATACAACCCCCCCCCCCCCCCCCCCCCAAAAAAAAATCAATTTTAATTCCAGGTTGTAAGGCAACAACATAGGACAAATGTGAAGGGTGGTGAAGACTTTCGCAAGCCACTGTATATAGACATCATAGATGAACTAATTGATTCCGGATGATAGCAACAATGAGACAGTCAGAGAGAGGGGCCACTAGCTTCCTCTCCTTTGCTCCTCTCTCTACCTCCTCACAAAGACGCATCCCACTAATGGCTTTTCCATCTGCTGCACCTTCCCCCCCCTGCTGCCAATTCCTGGAAACCCCTCCCCCAAAGTGCATAGAAACAAGCCACATATGTTAGAAGTATCTCACCGGCTGCTGTTTTTCTGCTGTGCTATTCTACAACAACACCGCTGCAATCAACAGGCATTTCTTTTCTAGACATTTGAATGAGGCACCGAGGAAAGTGCAGTCCTGAACTCTAAACAGGAAGTCAATCATTAAAGGGGCTGGGTGCCCAATAGCAAGCAGGGAAGGTGGAGGTTGGGTTGCCATGCGAGATTCAGTTAGTGGAACAAGTTCACTCCTTTCTTTAACAGCAAAACAAATTAAAGAGGAGGGTTATTCAGAATAATATTTTGATGACTGGCTTCTATGTAAGACTGTTAGGTTTAAGTACAGCTTGAGAGACTGCTTCATCCGTACAGGTAAATCCTGTATGTTAGAGTTATTAGCCAGTGATAGTGTTTGTCTTGGCCAGTATAAGTCTGTTGGGAGGAAATTGTATTTTTATTCTATCATGCCTGTCAGAGCAGTTGTATCTTCTATCTGTGTATTCATCTCTGTAATACGTTTTGGAGTCGGGTCATTTAATTCATGTTAAGTACTATACCTGTTCACTATTAATGTAAAGTTCTGGAGGAGGTGATAAGTCTGTTATCTGCGAGAATCCTGCTTGACGGTCGCTATGGGCCCTGGTTAAAAGCAACTGCACTACATGGGAAATAGCGGGTTATTTGGGAGGCAACCTTGGTTTTTATTGGGCAGACTTTCTTCAAAGTACAGTATACTACCAGATAATCTAAAACAGACAAGGTCGCTATCACCACAGTTTCCTCAATTATCATGTCGTCATGTCACAGGGTTGGAACCCCCAGATAGTTTTACATCCTCAGCATCCTGCATCTCTTCACTCCACTCACTGGTTAATCCTATCACTGCCGAGATCCAAGCAAAAATCGTCTTTTTCATTTATCTGACTTTCTTTTATATGCATGTCCAGCCCTTTATATTTAACCTCACAATGAAGTGTTTTACCATGTTCTTTTCAGGACAACCATGGCTACAAGTAGAATGTAAAACAAGTTGACATAAAGAGTTGCATTCATTCGTTTTATTGACAAATGTGAATGTAAAAAGAAGGTCCTCCAGAGCAAGAACCTGATAAAAAGGAATTTATATGAATGCTGTAAATACAGAAATAGTTTGCTCAGTGGGAAATGAATCTCCACATGGTCAGTGACAACTTTGTGACAGCAACTATGTGAGCTTATTACAGTATTATAGACACTGCAGTGGCGGTCGGGTGCTGTTTAAGATTAGGGAGGACATTTTTTTTTATCAGCATGGCCTTTTATATTAACATTGATAGGTTTAGATACTCAAATTTCCGCTATACCCATCATGAGGCTGCTACAACCTAGCCTACGAATGAAAGTTTGTGGACACCTTCTCGTCGAACATCTCATTCCAAAATCATGGGTTTTTAATATGGAGTTGGTCCCCCTTTGCTGCTGTAACACCTTCCACTCTTCTGGGAAGGCTTTCCACTAGATGTTGGAACATTTCTGCAGGGACTTGCTTCCATTCAGCCACGTGCATTAGTGAGGTCGGGCACTGATGTTAAGCGATTAGGCCTGGCTCGCAATAGGCATTCCAATTCATCCCAAAGGTGTTTGATGGGGTTGAGGTGAGGGCTCTGTGCAGGCCAGTCAAGTTCTTCTACACCAATTGCAACAAACTATTTCTGTATGGACCTCGCTTTGTGCACGGGGATATTGTCATGCTGAAACATACAAACAAAATCATCACTTTGCTCGTTGTATAATTCTCGCATCTAAGCGCTCTCCTCTCCTCTCCACCTTTTCCCACAATTTGTGGACTTCAGTGCACAAAACAACAGCTGTCTGTGACCAGGAGAAAAAACCTTTCAAAACTAAACCTTCATACCATAAACACTAAATGCTACACAAAGCCTACATTGTCACCGTATTAGCTAACGTCATAGTCAACATAGCTACTAACTAAACCCGCTACTATCATGCAGCACAGTGTACAGCAAGCTGTTTAGCAGTTACACCAGCAGGCCCCAGTGGCAATAAATGTATAAAACCGAAAGCTTACCTTGACTTAGAAGACTTAGCCAGCTAGCTAACATAAATAGCATTCCTCTCTGTTTGAGCTGGGTGTTTTAGTAGGATAAATTAGCTAGCTGCATTCGCTAGCTAAGTGAAAGTGAAAAAAATACAACAAAATATAGCTAGCTCTCTCTCTCTTTCTGCTGCTTCTACCTAAATTTGTAATAAATTAATTTGTTCAAAACTGTTCAACTATTGCCTTTCTCTCTCTTTGAGTCAACTATTCACCACATTTTATGCACTGCATTGCTAGCTAGATGTAGCTTATGCTTTCAGTACTAGATTCATTCTCTGATCCTTTGATTGGGTGGACAACATGTCAGTTCATGCAGCAAGAGCTCTGATAGGTTGGAGAACGTCCTCCGGAAGTCATCATAATTACTGTGTAAGTCTAGGGGGTGAGAACCATGAGCCTCCTAGGTTTTCTATTGAAGTCATCGTACCCAGAAGAGGATGGAAAATAACTGTCCTCCGGCTATACCATGGTGCTACCCCAGAGAGTGCTGTTGAGGCTACTGTAGACCTTCATTTCAAAACAGTGTGTTTTAATACGTTATTTGGTGACGTGAATATATTTAGTTTGATCTAAAAATGATAACTTTTTTAATGTTTCACTATTTTTATTTTTATGAAATTCACTGAGAAGGATGAACCTCCCCTTCCTCCTCTAAGGAGCCTCCACTGAGACACTAAGTGTCTACACCACCACTCTAGTCAGGAGGGCGCAACAGCGGCTGAAGAAATTTGGCATGTCACACCAGGTCCTCTCTAAATGCTACCGCTGCACCACGAGAGTGTTCTGACCGGTTGCATCATGGCCTGGTACGGGAATTGCTCCGTCCACGAACGCAAGGCCCTCCAGCGGCTGGTGAAGACGGCTCAGTAGATCACTGGGAAAGTGAACCCATCCATCCAGGACAGTTACTCAAAACGGTGCCCGAGAAAGGCATGCAGCATCATCAAGAACCCCATACACCCGAGCCATGAGCTGTTCGCACACGTACACGTACACATAAATACATTCGTGCTACACACATATCAAAACTGCCGCAACCAGACTCTTATGATTGCTAAATACTGCACAATTTAAAAATCCCCCCCCCCCATTCCCCTCTTCCACAAAAAACGTGTAAATATTGGACTATAAATTGTGCCTTCCGCTATTATACTTACTGTGCATTCTGAAAGTATTCAGACCACTTCCCTTTGTCCACATTTTGTTATGTTACAGACTTATTCCCAAAACATTTTTTTTTTTAATTCTCAGCAATCTTCACACAATACCCCATAATACAATTTTTAAATGTATACAGATTAAAAAACAGAAATACCTTGCTTACATAAGTATTCAAACCCATTCCTATGAGACTCGAAATTGAGCTCAGGTGCATCCTGTTTCCATTGATCATCCTTGAGATGTTTCTACAACTTGATTGCAGTCCACTAGTGGTTAATTAAATTGATTTGGAAAGGCACACACTTGTCTACTGTATATAAGGTCCCACAGTTGACAGTGCATGTCAGAGCAAAAACCAAGCCAATGAGGTCGGAGGAATTGTCCGTAGACTTCCGAGACAGGATTATGTCGAGGCACAGATCTGGGGAAGGGTACCAAACAATTTCTGCAGCATTGAAGGTACCTAAGAACACAGTGGCCTCCATCATTCTTAATTGGAAGAAGTTTGGAACCACCAAGACTTTTCCTAGAGCTGGCCGCCCAGCCAAACTGAGCAATCGGGCGAGAAGGGCCTTGTCCAGGGAGGTGACCAAGAACCTGATGGTCACTCTGACAGAGCTCCAGAGTTCCTCTGTGGAGATGGGAGGAACTTCCAGAAGGACAAACATCTCTGCAGCACTCCACCAATCAGGCGTTTGATGGTGGAGTGGCCAGACGGAAGCCAGTCCTCAGTAAAAGGCACATGACAGCCTGCTTGGAATTTGACAAAAGGCACCTAAACGACTCTCAGACCATGAGAAACAAGATTCTCTGGTCTGATGAAACCAAGATTGAACTCTTTGGCCTGAATGCCAAGCGTAACATCTAGAGGAAACCTGGCACCATCCCTACGGTGAAGCATGGTGGTGGCAGCATCATGCTGTTGGGATGTTTTTCAGTGGCAGGAACTGGGAGACTAGTCAGGATCGAGGGAAAGATTAACAGAGCCAAGTACAGAGAAATCCTTGATGAAAACTTGCTCCAGATCGCTCAGGACCTCAGGCTTGGGGCAAAGATTCACCTTGCAACAGGACAACGACCCTAAGCCCACAGCCAAGACAACGCAGGAGTAGCTTCGGGACAGGTATCCAGTGGCCCAGATCGAACATCTCTGGAGAGACCTGAAAATAGCTGTGCAGCAACGCTCCCCATCCAACCTGACAGAGCGAGAGGATCTGAGAGGATCTGCAGAGATGAATGGGAGAAACTCCCCAAATACAGTTGTGCCAAGCTTGTAGCGTCATACCCAAGAAGACTCAAGGCTGTAATCGCTGCCAAACGGGCTTCAACAAAGTACTGAGTAAAGGGTCTGAATACTTATGCAAATGTGATATTTCAGTTTTTTATTTTTAATACATTTGCAAACATTTCTAAAAACCTGTTTTTGAGTTGTCATTATGGGGTATTGTGTGTGTAGATTGATGAGGGAAAAAATATATGTAATCAATTTTAGAATAAGGCTGTAACGTAACAAAATGTGGAAAAAGTCAAGGGGTCAGAATACTTTCCGAATGCACTCTACGCTTAAATGTTTATTCGATTCTACTGAGCCATTTACTTTATGTTCCTATTATTATATTTTCTTATTTCTTATTGTTGTAGAATTGCTGAGAAAAAACCTGTAAGTAACCATTTAATTGGACGGTGTATACCATGTGTATCCTGTACATACAACTAATAAAACTTGAAACTCGAAACTCCTGGGATTTCCTATTATTTTCTATGTAGAAGAACCCCTTACCGTTTAGCAATTATTGTGAACCTTGTGAGCATCGTAGAGCAAAACATGTTACCTGTGTGTTCATGAGAGTCTTAGATTTTCATAGATAGTCAAATAGTTTGTAGCTCAAAACATTCTACAGAGGTTTTTGTAAAAAGTCCTGGCCCCGGGCCCCTTCAGGATCCACCCTTGTCTCACAAACACCTCTTTAGCTCAGCCCCCATTAATCACACAGACTAATGGTTGGTACCGTATCAATGGTTGCAGAAGAAATAGAAAAGAGACAAATCCAATGATACAACCCAGAAGTCTGAAGCTTAAACACACAATGTTTTAAAGGGGTTAGAAGTCCAAAACACGCCAGCACTATGGTGGGACTGTTGGAGTTAATGTGGTCATCTTTGGAAAAAAACAGTCGAGGAAAGAGTAGACAGATCTTTTTCAGTTTCTCTGTGGTTCGGTGGCATCTGAACATTTCTGTGGAATGATGACGTTTCAGGAAAACCTTTTCATGGAGATGTAACTGGCCCTATGGGCCCTGGTCAAAAGTAGTACACTACATTGGGAATAGGGTTCCATTTGAGACACAAGCCAGTGGCTTTAGGTCTGAGAGGACAGGACCTGGGTTTGATTTGTTTCTCAGCCAGACCTTTCTCAGCCTATCCGCTAAGAAAAGACAAATATCCATCAGACAGTACTTCTCTCCTCTCCTCTGTTGCCCATGGCCTACACTTTCACGTAGCGCAGGAATGTGGGTTGGGGTTTTGGAAGAGAGGCTGTGTATTCAAACTCCCAACAGGCATCACAGAGGAAGGTCTCCAAGTTACTTTTTGACACAGGCAGACATGTAGACAGATATACGCTGCCTTTAAAATGATACAGTATTGATCTGGTAATGCTTGCAGGAGAAGAGAGAAACACCTCAGGCAAGTCAGCATGTCACTCTCACCACAGATGGTTCAATAAGTGGAACAATATTCAAATCTTATTTCTTGTAATATTACAGTAAATGAAAGATCTTTGGTGGAGAGTTGCCATTGATTTTACAACCAATCATAATGCTTTGTGGGTGTTTTTCTCTATCTAGAACAAAAAGTTAATCTGCACACTGGTAAAATGCTACGAAAGTGTTTAATAGGCCAACATTTTGACCCCAGACTGGGTTTTAGTCACCTACCAGCATCTTTCCAGTGACACCCTTTAAAACGTGACTAGAAAGTGTTGTATGAGTTGCCATGGTCACTCCTTTGATATCCTTGTTCAAAAGCCAAGCAGTTGCAGTACAGCTGGGTCTGAGCTGTCATTAATTAGGTGATGGGATTGTAAAAATGTTTGGGTATTCTGTAGAGGCTTTATGAGGGAATGCAATTAGAGTGCCGGGGGGGGGGGGGGGGGGGGGTCGATGCCTTGCCTCCAGTATACGATTATGTAACAAGGGAAAACGGCCAAATGTACTCACATGTGGAGTGGTTATTTTGAAGATGATAAGGAAAAGACCATAGAGTAAGAGAGGACCATAGAGGACCACAGGGGAAGAGACCATAATTTATAATGAAATATATTTGTACAATACAGATGCCTCTTGGCCTATGAATGTGAAATTAACCCTACCACATATTAACATATATGATATGCTCAATACCTTGCTCATTCAATTACTGAAAGCCATAGCAGAGATATTGTATTAGCTGACACTCATATACTCAAATATGTACGTTTTTGTTCACAGAGTTTAAACATTCAGGTGGAGGACGTGCATATTCGGGCCATTCTGTCGTCATATCGCAAGCGCATCCCAGTGACGGAGGGCTACGTGGAGGTGAAGGACGGGGGGAAGTGGAAGCAGATCTGTGATGTGGAGTGGACCAAGCACAACAGCAGAGTCATCTGTGGCATGTTCGGTTTCCCCGGAGAGAGGAAGTACAACGCCAGAGTCTACAAGTGAGTAAGAGCCGGGACTTAACTGAATCCTCTTTGTCCCCTTTGGGACTTAAGGCCACAATGAGCTCCCTCTGTTTCTTCCTGTCCTTGGCTAAAGGGATGGGAGTGTAGAGATTAATACTATATTCGTCTCTATGGATGGGGCGTGGCAGCAGCAGCAGTGTCCATTATATTGGAGTGTTATGGAGCAGGACAACTGCACGTATAAGTAAGTACGCCTTGTCCGAGCCAGAATGGCCCATATCCTGTTTCTGTAGCGTGAGGCCGCTTGATGTACAAGTACATCCCTTGGACAGGACACTACTGTGCATACTGTATGTTTTTCTTGCAAAATGCTTATTATGTCAACTTGAGAGACCCTGTTTTGATCAAGCACAGGCCTATATTCATCTTCAGACATGTATGTATTAAGGCTGGGGCGGTCATTTACATTTACTTTCCCAGTTACTCTCCTAGGCCCAGTGCAACAAAGCAGTAACAGACCCATACCTCATGTTAGTCAAGATTAATTATTGGTACACGACACAGAAACCTTGACTCTTAAGCTCTCCACTCACTCCACTCCATTATTTAGCACGTGTACGTGCGCATGGGTGGAGTCGGATATTTTGGAGCAACGCGCACCTTTTTGTAACATGATACACTACTACATGACCAAAAGTATATGAACACCTGCTCGTTAACCATCTCATTCCAAAATCATGGGCATTAATATGGAGTTGGTCCCTCCTTTGCTGCTATAACAGCCTCTACTCTTCTGGAAAGGCTTTCCACTAGATTTTGGAACATTTCTGCGGGGACTTGCTTCCATTCAGCCACAAGAGCATTAGTGAGGTCAGACACTTATTTTGGGCGATGAGGCCTGGCTCGCAGTCTGCATTCCAATTCATCCCAAAGGTGTTCGATGGAGTTGAGGTCAGGGCTCTGTGCAGGCCAGTCAAGTTCTTCCACACCGATCTCGACAAACCATTTCTGTATGGACCTCACTTTGTGCACGGGAGCATTGTCATGCTGAAACAGGAAAGGACCTTCCCCAAACTATTGCCACGAAGTTGGAAGCATAGAATCATCTAGAATTCATTGTATGCTGTAGCGTTAAGATTTCCCTTCACTAGAACTAAGGGGCCTAGCCTGAACCATGAAAAACAGTCCCAGACCATTATTCCTCCACCAAACTTTACAGTTGGCACAATGCATTGGGGCAAGTAGCGTTCTCCTGGCATCCGCCAAACCCAGATTCGTCCGTCGGACTGCCAGATGGTGAAGCGTGATTCATCACTACAGAGAACACATTTCCATTGCTCTAGAGTCCAATGGCGGTGAGCGTTACACCACTCCAGCCGACGCTTGGCATTGTGCATGGTAATCTTAGGCTTGTGTTAGGCTTGTGTGAGGCTGCTCGGCCATGGAAACCCATTTCACGAATCTCCCGATGAACAGTTATTGTGCTGACATTGCTTCCCGAGGCAGTTTGTAACTCGGTAGTGAGTGTGAGATGATTTTTTATGATCCTGGACTTCCTGATGGGCCAACCCCAGGTGGTGAGGGTAAGCAACAACACCTCCACCACGCGCTGACCCTCAACACGCAGGCCCCCCAAGGGGTTGTGCTTAGTCCCTTTCTGTACTCCCTGTTCACACACTACTACATGGCCACGCACGACTCCAACACCATCATCAAGTTTGCTGACGACACGACGTTAGTAGGCCTGATCACTGACAGCAATGATACATCCTACAGGGAGGATGTCAGAGAATGGTGCCAGCATCTCCCTCAACTACAGAGGGTGGTGCGGACGGCCCAGTACATCACTAGGGCTAAGCTCCCTGCCATCCAGGACATTTATATCAGGCGGTGTATGAGGAAGACCCAGAAAATTTCCAAAGACCTCAGCCAACTCAGCAATGTACTGTTGTCTCCACTACCATCTGGAAAAAGGTACAGGAGCATCAGGTCTCGGACCAACAAGCTTAGAGACAGCTTCTATCTCCAAGAAATTAGACTGCTGAATAGCTAACCGATGGCTGCTCACCCCCAACCATCGTCTAGCTGCATTTACTCAATCTGCATTGACTTTATGCACACTCTCAGGTCTCTATCCACACACACTGTCACTCTCTTACACACACACGCATGCGCACACACATACACACGCACGCGCACACACATACACACACACACACACACACACATAGCGCACACACAAACACACACTCACACATACAGACACCACACACACTTACACACACCTTAGAGGATGTTGGTGTGAGGAGCTATAGGGGGATGGGCTCATTATAATGGCTGGAATGGAATAAATGGAATGGTATCAAACACATCAAACATATGGAAACCAGATGTTTGGCTCCATTCCATGAATTCCATTCCAGCCATTACATTGATCCCGTCCTCCTATAGCTCCTCCTATAGCTCCTCCTGTAGCGCCTCGATGCTGCTACTATTTATTATTACTTATCCGGCTGCCTAGTCACTTTTTACCCCTGCCTACATGTATGCGTATATTACCTCAACTTACACCATATCCCTGCACATTGGCCTTGTACAGTATATAGCTTACTTTTTTTTAAAAATATATATTTTGTTAATACCTTAAGACCAAAAATATGCTGATTAAGAGATTTCATATGTAAGGCTGCCACTCTCCGTTATGCTGCAACCCCGTAATTATAGTGCAGGTTGGGGGAACCGGGGCGGAAGGGCTGGGGGGGAGGGGGCTGGGGAAGGGGAAGGGGGGGCAGGGAAGGGGGAATGATTTATTGAGAGGTTCTTCTGGGTGGGAAGCGACCAATGAGTGGGTTTCCCTGTGGGTCAAGCTTTTTATTTTACACCCATGGGCTTATCAACACTAAAGATAACAATTACCTTTCAGATAAAAGAATGGTAACACTAGCTATTATCTTCAAAATGAAACTCTGCGTACAAATGAGACACACACACATCAAATGAATCTAACTTAGTGACAACCGATGTGACATATTCAAAACACTACTATCAGAGCCTATTTCAGTGTGAAGACAAAGATGTTGTTGTCATACTGTATATTGTGTGCATGTACTCAAACAAGAAAGGAACACCAATGCAAGTTTTATATTTCAACATGACTCAATACATGACAAACAGCAGACTGTAAGCACACATACAGTAAAAATGAAAACAAAAATAGGCCTATTTGTACTACTGTACTGTACAGTATGTTAGATCAATTGTACGGAATAGATAAAGAAACGGTGAAAATGTAGTAAAATCACAATCAAACCTCAAGAAACAAATACTCCATTGCGAAAACAAAATTAGTCATGTCTGTTGTTTTGGTCCCGCCACAGATTTTCATCAACATCACAGGCGATATTCTCCTTGGCCAGACAGCGGGGGAAATATCTTCTGGCATGACGCATCCACCCATAACAGGACTCTGCTGGAATGTCACCACAGCCCTCCTCCATTGCCTGGAGAAGGGCCATACGTTCATGGGGTTTGCGATCATACACCTTCCACGCCATGCTGAAAACAACTCCTCAATGGGTTTGAGAATTGGCAATATGGTGGGAGATAAAGAATTGTAAACCTGGGATAGTCATGGAAGCTGACCTGACCTGAGTAGCCCGATGGAAACCTATGTTGTCCCAAATTAGAACATACATTTGCTGCTCAGCATCACCTGGCACTCTCTGCTCTGGGTGAAAAAGATTGTCATGTACTGTAAGGTGTTCAGGAAATTAAGGAGATGGGCAGTGTTGAATGGTCCAAGGGTGGCATGGCGGTGGATGACCCCATTTGAGGTTCATAACTGCGCATATGGTGACATTTCCCCCGCGGTGGCCAGGTACAGTGCATTAGGAAACTATTCAGTTCCCTTTTTTCTCATTTTGTTACGTTACAGCCCTCATAAATCTACACACAATACCCCATAGTGACAAAGCGAAAACAGGTTTCAGAAATGCAAATGACAATAAACAGAAATACTAAATGTTTCTCCATGAGCTCAAAAGGGCATTAGGTATCATGAATAAAGGCAAATCACCTGGTTGTGACGGTATTCCTCCTGAGGTCTATTGAGGTCCACTGTTACTTGAAATGATTAATACAGCCGTTCACAAAGGTTCATTGGGAAGGGATGTAAATACAGCACTAATTTTTATTTTATTTAAAAAAGCTAAGGACGCCACCCAGTGCTCTCACTGTCGCCCTCTGTCTTTGATAAACACAGATATTAAACTATTTTCAAAAATTCTGTTGTCCCGTCTTGACACCTACTTACCCAAATTGGTAGATCTGGACCAAAGGGGGTTTGTTAAAAAACGATTATCCTCAGATAAACTCTGTCGTTTATTTCATATCTTACATGCTTCATCAGAAACCAAATCTCCTTGGGCAGTTCTATCTCTCGACGTAGAAAAAGTTTTGATAGACTAGAATGGCCATATCTTTGGTCATTTTTGGAACATATGGGAATTTCTATAGTTCAATGCTTCCCTTGTTACAAAAAGTATATGGCAAGGATAAAAGTAACAAACTTGCAGATAGGAAAAGATATAGAAGGACTATCCATACCAAACTTTAAATGGTATTTTCAGGCACTAGCATTTCATCCCATCCTAAATTGGTTTAGACATGATTCTTCAGTCCCCTGGCTGAGTATAGAAAGATATGGTGTCTCCTATTGCCCTGGAAGAGGTGGTGTTCACTGATATATCCCTTAAACAATGTAAACTATGCTTTTGTCCTACAATTGCGCACACAATTTACATGTTATGCAAATCAAAATGTCATGCCCATACTCCTTTCACAATAACCCCTTGCGATCTGGAGGGCGGCCTTTTGCATCCCCCCCAATGGTCCAAATGTGGAATCCGTACCCTTGCCGATGGTGGTGGGTGACTGACCAGCAACCCTAGTTGCTAGGTTGGTGGAAAGGGTTTGGAAACATGGCTTCAGGGGGTGGGGTTGGGGGAATGGGAAGGGAGGTTGGAGGTCCACTTCTTTTTTGTTTTCTATTTAGTGTGAATTTATTATCACTGTATTTCTTACCGTTTTTTTTCTAGTGGCAGATTGTGAGTACAGTACATGTTTTATAAACATATACTTATACTTACATATACTTATACTTATATATGTTTTATAAACATATACTGTCATTTGAAATGGATAATGTACCTGTAAGCCCCCCAACAAAAAATAACAAAACAAATAACAATTAAATAAGAGTTCCCTCATAGTGGAAATTATGAACCTATGTGGTTACTTTTACTCCCCGATATGCTACTGAAACTTTAGGCCGTTATTCACCAAACGTACAACTCACCAGAACATTAACCTTCTTACCCTCTCGCTGTGGATCTTTTTTTATTTTTTTTTGGTGCTCCACTTATCGGATACAGAACATATTTGCCTTAATCGGTGGTGTAAAGTACTTAAGTAAAAAATACTTTAAAGTACTACTTAAGTAGTTTTGTGAATATCTGTACTTTACTATTTATATTTTTGCCAACTTTACTTTTACTTCACTACATTCCTAAAGAAAAGAATGTACTTTTTACTCCATACATTTTCCCTGACACCCAAAAGTACTTGTTACATTTCGACAGGAAAGTGGTCCAATTCACACACTTATCAAGAGAACATCACAGGTCATCCCTACTAACTCTGACCTGGCGGATTGAGACGTAGTCCATGCAATAAAACATATATCTCTAGCTTAAACAGACGGATTTTGATGGGGATTTACAGAGCAATAATACAAAAACTTCCTGTATTCTGCTTCACATCACACAATCTCTTAGAATTTACAGTTTTTCTCAATACCACAAAAAATGTTTTAAACAATGTTGTCGATTTTCAATACTAAGTCTGCAAGACAGAAATATCTGGCCTTTTGCAAAACAGTAAATGCTTGTTCAAAATGATGTTGCCTTCTCAAAACACAAATACATTCATCAAAACTATATTATACAGTCAAAATTGCACAGAGTGTACATTCATCAAAATAACATGTCTGCCTTTAAAAAGATGAATGCAGCAATACTTATCTCTTGATTCCTAGCAGACAAAACAGTAAGTTAGTCTGTCTTTAAAAAATCCCAGTATATCAATGCATTTTCTTTGCAGTCACTATATCATGATGATCAAAATTGGAAAAACAACTATCCAAAGGTGCTGAATTATGGGCAAGTACTCTCCTTTTATGCATACTTCACCAAACAATTTCATACACATTAAATCAAATATTATTTCTGATTTTTCTGATTAAAAAAAAATAAGCACATTGTGTGCAGGTTTCATTTATCGGTGTCATCACAATAGTAATAAGGAAAGATGAATACAATGGAGGACGTGAGGAACGCAACTAATATGAGTGCATAGGCCTCAATCCACACCAAAGCAAAGCTCCATAATGGAGGGTCACAATGTCGAAGATGATGACTTAGAAGTAACCCAACTTCATTCTCTACATCTCTGCATGTCTGCAATATTGTAAAAAATCATCAACCATTGCCTAGATGACATTTGTATTTAAAGTAATTTTCTTGCCTTAGTACCTGACCTTAGAGCACCTAAGATATGCAAGTCAGGTACTAAAGCAAGATCATTTCTGAAATTCTGTAAATGTATTTGATCATAGGTGTTCTGCTATAGAAAATTGCTTGTACGCGATTGAGAAAAACTGTAAGTAACCTTCCCCCCCTTTGTATATATACTGTGTATACAGGATCAGTGCATTCCTAAAAGTAGTCGTAATGGGGTACTGACTGGGCTGGGGGAAGATCTAACTCTTATATACACGTGGAAACCTGCAGAAGAATAGCCAGCGGTTATTAATCACTCAAACCTTAGCCCTCGCCTCTAGATCTGAAGCAACCTTGAATATACTGTCTCAGTAGGGGTAGAGAAGGAGAGAAGTTTCCTCTGCTTAGGTAAACACAGTACAGCAGCTCCCTACTTTCCATCTCTCCCGGCCTGCACCTGGTTTAAACCCATGAAACATGGAGATTGTTTTTATAGTCTGGCGTTTGGTCTAGGCGGCGGCACACAGCCAATGTCTACAGTTATTTCATAATCCAAACTTTGCCTCTGC
Organism: Salvelinus alpinus; assembly: GCF_045679555.1. Classification (NCBI taxonomy): domain Eukaryota; kingdom Metazoa; phylum Chordata; class Actinopteri; order Salmoniformes; family Salmonidae; genus Salvelinus; species Salvelinus alpinus. The sequence goes on from NC_092090.1 coordinate 65,229,071, forward strand.
TCAAATGTCTCTGTATGCCCTCTAGTTTAATTTAGCATATTCCAAATAATTTGAAGGTCATGGGGTTGAGTACACATCTTCCAAATGCATGTCATCCGTGCTGTGGTATGTTTCATTTAAAAAAATGCATCTTTCAAAATAAATGATAGCGCGTGCAAACTTTCAAGGAGTTACTGTAATCTAAATACAGTATCAAAGCGAGTACTGTGTAATGACATACAGTACAATACAGTAGAATTGACTGTATTGTACTGTAAAAAAGAAAAATGCTTCCATAATCATAATACATTAATGAATGGATGAATTCATGAATTAAATTCATTGGGGGGAGATTTCACAGTATTTTACCTGATTTACATGAGGATTGGTGCAAGCGGTTTGGCTGCTAGGTAATGTGCTTAGGCATGACATAATATCAATTCATATTTGGTGTTTTAGATCATTTGAACTTCTATAAGCCGTAACAAAGGCTTTTTAAATTGGCAGCAACTGCAGGGCAAAAGAGACCAAAAGGACATGACAAAATACTTAAGCAATAAATATTTAAAACTTGCTGCCGTTCCAATCTGGCCCTTATATTTTATATATTGATGGGGCATTATAACCACATATGAGTTAAATTGGTACAGACTCACACTAACAGTTGCAACAAGGCATGCCTCAAAATATAATAATGGTATTGTTGTTTCTGGCTCATTATCATATTTCGAGGTGTGCCTTATAAGAGGCGTGCATTGACTAGTGGTCAAAAAGTTTTTAGCACTCCAAAAATACGGTATAGTACTGGATTCTGTAGGGTGGAAATACAGAACCAAAACATTTCTGCAGCATTGAAGGTCCCCAACAACACAGTGGCCTCCATCATTCTTCAATGGAAGAAGTTTGGAACCACCGAGACTCTTCTTAGAACTGTCCGCCCGGCCAAACTAAGCAATCGGGGGAGAAGGGCTTTCGTCAGGGAGGTGACCAAGAACCCGATGGTCACTCTGACAGAGCTCCAGAGTTCCTCTGTGGAGATAGGAGAACCTTCCAGAAAGACAACCATCTCTGCAGCACTCCACCAATCAGCCCTTTATGGTAGAGTGGCCAGACAGAAGCCACTCCTCAGTAAAAGGCACATGACAGCCCGCTTGGAGCCAAAAAGCACCTAAGGACTCTCAGATCTTGAGAAACAAGATTCTCTGGTCTGATGAAACCAAGATTGAACTCTTTGGCCTGAATGCCAAGCGTCAAGTCTTGAGGAAACCTGGCACTATCCCTACGGTGAAGCATGGTGGTGGCAGCATCATGCTGTGGGGATGTTTTTCAGTGGCAGGGACTGGGAGACTAGTCAGGATCGAGGGAAAGATTAACAGAGCAAAAAACAGAGAGATTCTTGATGAAAATCTGCTCCAGAGTGTTCAGAACTCTGAATGTCCATCAGTGGCCCAGCCAGAGCCCGGACTTGAACCCGATCGAACATCACTGAAGAGACCTGAAAATAGCTGTGCAGCGACGCTCCTCATCTAACCTGACAGAGCTTAAGAGGATCTACAAGAAGTCTCCAGGCAGGAATCGCAAAGGTGCGTCTGAATACTTATGTAGATGTGAAATTTCAGTTATTTTAATTTTATTTTTTGCAAAAAAATCTAAAAAACAGTTTTTGCCTTGTCATTGCAGGGTATTGCCTGTCACAGGAGATTGAGATTTAAAAAAAATCAATTTTGGAATACGGCTGTAACATAACAAAATGTGGAAAAAGTCAAGGGGTCTGAACACTTTCCAAATGCACTGTATATCTCTCTTTTATTTGTGGGAATACTTTGGAACAGATTTCCTAAATTAAAATCACTTGGAGCTGATTTGCTGGTGTTTTTGCAGTCTTTTATGTCCAGTAATTAAAACTAATATATTTTTGCTTAGAATAAAATCACTGCCATTTGGCGAACCCTGATTTACAGTATGCTGCAGTATAATGCTTTCTCAATATTTTATTGTTGATAATACCCCACATTACTGTATAAATTACAGTTTTCCATTGAAGCGTAGTAATAGATCACTGTTCCAAAACAAACATGTGATTGCTTTTTCGGTCCTTTTTTCCCAAAGTTCTATTTTTCCATCCTACACTCACAACTTCTGTATGTCGCCCGCAGTCTCAATGGCTTAGAACGCTGGTTTTGGATGGGTTCCAGACAGTGAGCGGCAATCTTCTTTATCCAGGTTCCAAATGGAAAACCAATGCTGTGTGCGTGCGTGTCTCCTCCTCTTTAATCTGCTTTCATGTACACCTCTCAGACATGTGATATAGACGCAGGATGAGCACACGCTGTTCTGCCCTAAACATTCATTAAACACTTTGGTTGGCTAACTATTAAAAAGTAAAGGAATGGATTAACATCCCTACAGGCCTGGAAGACCTCAATTAACCGCACGTGTTGCTCACATCCCAGACTAAACATGCACATCTGTATCCTAATACGTAACCCTTTGTTATCAGATATGCCTTGTTATTTAACCACTAGCTGACAACATACGGTTATGTTTGATGCTGTAGTGTATAGGTGTTAGGGAAAAAGGGATAGCAGCTTTGTGTATGAAATGTTATTATTTGACTATGTGTTCCCTGTGTTCTCAGGATGTTTGCCCGCAGGAGAAAGCCCTCTTACTGGGATTACTCTGTCAACTGCACTGGAAACGAGGCCCACGTGTCAAGCTGCAAGCTGGGCCATGACGTGGCAGCAAAGGCCAATAGCACCTGTGGTGGGGGCACGCCCGTGGTGGTCAGCTGTGTGCCAGGAAGAGCCTTCTCCCCAACCCCCATGACAGGCTTCAGGAAGGCCTTTAGACAAGAGGTAGGCACCACAGACATGTATTTTTATTCTATTGGTTGCAATAATTTTGTATAATAATTTAAATTGAAAAACTCTACGTTTTGAATGTGGCTTTGTTTTGTGTATCAGTTCTATAACCATGTGCCATGGAATCGAAAATCTCTTCCCAAATATTTAGCAACCTGTATGGCACCGCTGTCAATTTTTGGGTCCTTAAATGAAACTGGTATACTTATTTATTTATCACAATTTTCTTTCACCAATTTTGATCTTTAATGTAGGGCCGACAGACAAGTTCCTTATGTTCTTCCACTTGCTTCTTCCGTTTTTGCGGTAATGCTGCAATCAGTTGGTTGTAATTTTGGATATAGCAGACATTTACATATATGTTTGTTAGCTGCATGTGTGACAACTTCACCAGTATTATTTATAATATCATTAACAAATATTATGCAATTTCCCCCCCCCAAAAAAATAATGTTTTAAAAAAATAATCAAATTATATATTTGAGTTTAGTCATAATATTTGTTGTAATATTCGTCTTTCTGGTGAATAAAAATAACATTTCAAACCAGCTTTATATGACTTGTGTCACGTCCTGACCATAGAGAGCCCTTGGTTCTCTATGGTGTAGGAGGTCAGGGCGTGACTAGGGGGTGTGACTAGGGGGCTCAATATTTCCATGTTGGTGTTTTGTATGGTTCCCAATTAGAGGCAGCTGGTAATCGTTGCCTCTAATTGGGGATCATATTTAGGTAGCCATTTTTCCCACCTGTGTTTGTGGGATATTGTTTTGTGTTTCTGCATGTGCACCACTACTTTCACGTTTCGTTATTGGTTTATTGTTTTGTTTTGAAGTTCCACTGAAATATAGATGTGGAACTCTACACACGCTGCTGCGCCTTGGTCCCGTCCTTATTACGACGATCGTGACAACTTGTTTTAAAGATAGCGATAGTCTGGAGATGATTTCATTTTCAAATAACCGAAAGGGAAATGTTGTAATCTGAATAAATGGAAAAGGCAATTTTTGCCACCACGGACTTACTAAACCACTGCATTCTGTCTATAGAAATATAATCATAACACCGGATATAGCCAGACCTATTGACTTGACTGGGGATACCTGTTCTAGTGATTCTATTTCTATTATTCAGTCAGATTTCTGCTGTGCCACTGCTGGGCTATGGCAAATAAAACATACAGTAGATAGGGGAAATACTGTAGCTGTGGGGGTCGAACTATATTCTGTCAATATGAGTGGGTTAATTTATCGCTGATCTGATTAATCCTGTAAGAGATCGATGGACAATGTAGTTTTCTGAGACGCATTACTAAAAAACACTGACACTCAGAAACACTTTAGCTACTTGGCTTTGTTAAAGCCCATCTGCAGTTTTGTATGTTTACTGTCAAGTGATTCATCATCATGGACTTCATGGGAAGGAGATAATTCATGCTGGTCTATTGAAAACATCTTGTGGGAATCCCACGTCTATTTTGCACATCCAAGTGCTGTACAAATGTAGGATCTTAATTTGCACTAACTATTTTGACTCCACATACGCTGCTGCTACTGTTTATCATCTATCCTGTTGCCTAGTCACTTTACCCTTACCTACAGTATATGTACATACCTACCCCAATTACCTTCTATATTTTTCTCTCTGCATTGTTGGGAAGGGCCCGTAAGTAAGCATTTCACTGTTAGTCTACACCTGTTGTTTACGACGAGTGTGGATTTGAATTTGATCACCTTGTTGCAAGATAACTTTAATGCAATGCAATGCAAGAAATGTAAAACTTGTAGTGTATTGGAGGTTTAAAAAGGCTTCTGAAGTTTGTCATTTCCACTTTGAAATTTCAGACTTGATTTTCCTTTACGAAAAATGTATCAAAAATGTCCATTCATTATAATCCACATAAAAATTCACATTTCCTGTTGCTGCAGAAATATTTTCCTGCTGTAGCAAACTGGCTCAAATTAAGATCTTACATTAGAATGCATGCCTGCCTGCTCTGTCACTTTCCACATCTCAGTGTTTTGTAGCGAGCTGGGCATAACCAGGGACATCCCATAGTGTGTGTCTCAAATGGCACCCATTACCCTATATAGTGCACTAATTTTGACCAGAGCCTCATTGACCCTGGTAAAAGGTAGTGGACTATAAAGGAATAGGTGGCGATTTGGGACTCAGAATATTCCCATTATACATGTTTAGCTCTGCCTCAAGGCTGTACAGATCCAGAGTACATTTCACAACAGCTTTATCTAAAAGCAGAGCCAAATGACCTGGATTGCAGTTGAAATTACATTAAAAGTACATTGTGCAAGTGATCAATGCTGTTCGATATTCTGAACAAATTATTAAAACAATTGTGAAGATCTCCACAGACCTGCGACGACCAATGCACGCTGTCTTGAACATGCAGCTTTATATGATTACATGGGAAGAAATGTATAGTTACAGTAACCTCAAAATGTAGCCATGGAAGTGTTACTCATTTAAATGTTGAATGTTGCATTAGTTTGTAAGATAGCCTTAACTTTAGGCTATTTACTGTATTTCAAAAGTAATATTTAATATCAACATTTAAAGGAGATGTGCATTCGTAAAGTATTCAGACCTCTTGACTTTTTCCACATTTTGTTACGTTAGACGTATTTTTTTTTTTGTAGTTAAAAAAAAAAAAATTCCTCATCAATCAATTTCCTCAAACAGGTTTTTCGAAATTTTTGCAAACGTATTACAAATAAAAAACAGAAATACCTTATTTATATAAGTATTCAGACCCTTTGCTATGAGACTCGAAATTGAGCTCAGGTGCATCCTGTTTCCATTGATCATCCTTGAGATGTTTCTACAACCTGATTGGAGTCCACCTTTGGTAAATTCAATTGATTGAACATTATTTGGATAGACACACATCTGTCTATATAAGGTCCCACAGTTGACAGTGTATAAGTTCCCACAGTTGACAGTCAGAGCAAAAACCAAGCCATGAGGTCGAAGGAATTGTCCGTAGAGCTCCGAGACAGGGTTGTGCTGAGGAACAGATCTGTGGAGAGGTAAGAAACATTTCTAAAGCATTGAAGGTCCCCAAGAACACAGTGGCCCCCAGCATTCTTCAATGGAAGAAGTTTGGAACCACCAAGACTCTTCCTAGAGCTGGCCGCCCAGCCAAACTTAGCAAATGGGGGAGAAGGGCCTTGGTCAGGGAGGTGACCAAGAACCCGATGGTTACTCTGACAGAGCTCCAGAGTTCCTCTGTGGAGTTGGGAGAACCTTCCAGAAGGACAACCATCTCTGCAGCACTCCGCCAATCAGGCCTTTATGGTAGAGTGGCCAGACGGAAGCTACTCCTCAGTAAAAGGTACATGACAGCCCGCTTGGAGTTTGCCGAAAGGAACCTAAAGGATTCTCAGATCTTAAGAAACAAGATTGTCTGGTCTGATGAAACCAAGATTGAACTCTTTGGCCTGAATGCCCAGCGTCACGTCTGGAGGAAACCTAGCACCATCCCTACGGTGAAGCATGGTGGTGGCTGCATCATGCTGTGGGGATGTTTTTCAGTGGCAGGGAATGGGAGACTAGTCAGGATCAAGGAAAAGATGAACGGAGCAAAGAGAGATCCTTCATGAAAATCTGCTCCAGAGCGCTCAGGACCTCAGGCTGGGGCGAAGGTTCACCTTCCAACAGGACAACGACCTTAAGCACACAGCCAAGACAATACAGGAGTGGCTTCGGGACAAGTCTCTGAATGTCCTTGAGTGGCCCAGCCAGAGCCCGGACTTGAACCCGATATAACATCTCTGGAGAGACCTGAAAATAGCTGTGCAGTGGCACTCCCCATCCAACATGACAGAGCTTGAGAGGATCTGCAGAGAATAATGGGATAAACTCCCCAAATGCCAAGTACTGTCATACCCAAGAAGACTCGAGGCTGTATTTGCTGCCAAAGGTGCTTCAACAAAGTATTGCGTAAAGGGTCTGAATACTTATGTAAATGTGATATTTCAGTTTTTTTTATTATCAATTTGCTAAAATTCCTAAAAAACGTTTTTTCCTTTGTTATTCTGGGGTATTGTGTGAAGATTGATGAGGAAAAAAATATTATCTAATCAATTTTAGAATAAGGCTGTAGCGTAACAAAATGTGGAAAAAGTCAAGGGCTCTGAATACTTTCCGAATATGCTGTCTCTACTGCTTGGATAGTTCCATCTGAGCCTCTGGCTTAATCCAATTGTGTTTGAATAGGACTAAATCAAATCAAACTTTAAATGCACTTTTATTAATTTTTAGACAAACTGGAATTAAATCCAGACTAAGTCAGTGACACAGATGTAACTATCCAAGCAGAAGATACATCTCCTTCAAATTATGATATTTGGTTGTGTTGACAACCAAACACAATTCAAATCACTAAATATCATTATATTGTAAATCAACCTGTGCCCATATCCACAAAGCATCTCAGCGTAGAAAATTGGTCGTAAGTGCTGAGAATAGAGACATTTTACTGGTGTCTTGCAGCGATTCAGTGGTTCCTGAGTTGTTAAAATAATTTTGGAATAATTCTATACGATCAATCGATAAATAATCTAGATCTACATGCAACAGTATCTCTTGTGACTTTGACAATGATTTCACGAGGCCTATTTCACATGATATGCCTAAATACTTATAACAAATAGGCTTATAAATAAACATGTTTTTCTTTCGATTATTTAATTACCTACATTATGTTATTTCAAGCTATCCCTTTCAAGTGCAATATCAAATTGTTAAAAAATATGCCTAATGTCACGGATCCCTCCGGAACTTTCATCACGCACACCTGTCCCCTATTCCCACTGATTAGTATTTGTATATATGTGCCCTTTGGTTTCCATGGTCTTGTCGATTATTGTTACAATGGCCGTTGGTGCGTGTGAGTACCTGTGCTGTGTGTTTTGTGTTTTCGTGCCCTTGTGGATTGCACAGATGATTACGGGTCTCGTCCCGTGTGTATTTATTCGAGGTACACCTCGCTCTTTTGTTTGGGTTTCAACCCTGTGTTTTGTGTACGTGTTTGTTTGGTCTTCGTCCCCGTGCCTTTACACAGCACGCCGTAATTTGGGCTGAATAAAAAAAACTATTACGCATTCCTGCGCCTGTCTCCCGAATCATTGTTACCAACGTGACACCTAAATTGGGCATGCCTATACATTGGGCAATTGAAGGCTAGGGCCTATGTTAACTTTGATTGTGTTTGATGAAAGTGATAGACCTTTCAGATGTTATATGCAACGTTGTTTGCAACAATATTGCCAACTGACTTGAGGCTGACAAGCCAAAGTGATTTAGAGTTAACAACGATTTATATATATACACTTGGCACTCCCCCACCGTTGTAAAAAATGTTTTGGAAGCTATAGTAATGCATTTATTAATGTCTACATTCCTTTTTGCCACGTTTATTCTATTACAGACACCTTAATGCATACTTTTAAATTATATTATGTGAGCTAAAAATTTAAAAGTAAAATATTTTCCTTTAAAGTATAATTTTTGGAGATTACTAATGTTACTGTCCCCACTAGAACAAAACAGTACTTAAATACATGTCATTTTGAAATATTTAATTGAAATACTGTAGAATTCCATTCATTCCTATGGATGACTGCTACTACTTGGGAGTGCCAATATGTGACCGACCGGCTTGATTCAGTCTTATGCAGCAAAATTTGAAATAGTTTTTTTACTTTTGATAAAAGTACAGACTCAGAGCTAGAAAAAGTTATATCATACATTACAATGGGAAAGTAATTCTGCTTTGAAAGTTGATTAACTTGTAACCTTACTTTTGAGAAAATGGCCCTTGAATGTTTTGGTACACCTACACCTAGCTTTCCTTTGCCTACACCCATTCAGCATCATTCACACCCTCTTAAGCTTTAGCCCCACCCATCTCTTTAAGGATCCACATGTGAGGCCATGTACTAAACAACCAAAGGTTTCAAGACTAAAGGCTGGTTTGTACTACGGGCGTGTTCGTATATTCAATCTGGAGTGCCAGAGTGTGCTCAGAGTGTGCTCTGGGCGTTCAAAAACTCAGAGCGTTGTCAGATTGTACGTTCGTAAATTCAGAGCGCACACTGGACGCTCTGGCCGAGGAGTACAGTTGATCCGAGCGTTCTGACCTAACAACAGCAGTCAAGCACCCAAGTTAACTGGCTAACGTTGGCTAGCTACTTCCAGACACAAATAAGGGAACAGCTCACTTTGACCGTCTTACTCGCCCTAGCAGAGCTGGTTAGGCTGTTTTTATGTTATCCAGAGCATTGGTGACTGCAACTGTGCTGCTGGCAACAATTGAATTACGCTTTTTTGCCAACTTTTACTGATACCGGCCATATTCAACGGGTGTTGAGCGTTCGTAAATTTGTCAGTTATTCTGTGCTCTGGCACACTCAGACGAGTGCTCTGAAATCAGAGTAGATAGCCAGGGTGAATTTACCAACTACGTCTATCGACAGTTGTCGAAGTGACATCATGAACATTCTATTGAAATCGTTACTTGTATAGTGGAGTCTTTTGTTTAGCTAGCTAAACAATGAACCATAATCCTAACTCATAACTTTACTACCCTGCATGAATTGTTATTTATTTTACCTTTATTTAACTAGGAAAGTCAGTTAAGAACAAATTCTTATTTTCAATGACGGCCTAGGAACAGTGGGTTAACTGCCTTGTTCAGGGGCAGAACGACAGATTTTTACCTTGTCAGCTCGGGGATTCGATCTTGCAACCTTTCGGTTACTAGTCCAACGCCCTATCCACTAGGCTACCTGCCACCCCAGATAGCTAACCAAACAGGTTCAATGTTAGCTAGCTAGCTAACATTAGGCTATAACTAGCAATGCAAATGGCTCTGACATACAAATAATATTACTACACAGATCATACACGTAATGTTAGCTAGCGAGCCAGCCAGCTAACGTTAGATAGCTAGCTAACAGTACCCTTTAACTATAAATGATAACGACTTTCTGTCAATTAGAAATGTGTAATATCTGAAAATGAGGCTAGCTGGACTATCTGACCAATATACATGGATGGATGTTTCTCCCTCTCTGTCATGGATGCCATGGTTGCCTTAATTTGAAGATGTAATCCGGAGACTAGTGTTTTATACAGGTGTTCTCTTTTCGACTCCGTCTGCATATTTGCAATCAAACCCCAGAATTTTCTCCATCTCCTAAGCTATCATACTCTAATTCCACTGTGCATTCCACTGATTTCAAAACTCGGTCCTCCAGAAAGTGGAGAGCAACATCTTTGCAGTTTTACTACGTGATATCTTTCAAAAAGCCGCGTTAGAAAGGATTACCTACACATACTGACCAGCTCGTGTTATAGACAGAAGCGTAATACATGGCAGACCAATCCGAACTCATCTCTCGGCATGTCCAGCCCACCCATTATCTCAGCCAATCATGTATTTTTCTGTGGCTAAACCAACTTCGCTCGTAATTTAACAATTTTATTCGTATATACAGATGGCATACAAGTTTGTTATTAAGGCACATGAAAGTTCACATGTTCCAGAAGGCATTTCTGTAAAAAAAAAAAAAGCATTTTGATTTAAAAAAAAGTTTACGTTCAAATGGGTCTCCTGTGAAGTAGTGACGCGCGACATAAACCTAGTTTCCTGAAATGAGTCACATAAGCCTTTCAATGGCCAATATATAGCAATAGCAATCCAGGGTTTCTATACCTCATTGGTTGTTAAATGGTAGTGACGAGTGTGTTGATATAATGGTAACACTGTCAAAATTCAGCTTTTAACAACCAGAAAATGTTGTTAAAAAAAGGTTATGCAAGCCAACACATTAGGCGACAATTAAGAGAAGTGATTGTGTCAAGCGGTCACATTCACTGTGGTTGTCTGAAGCGTGCTATAGATTTCCCAGCTGGCAATGCCTCATTGCAATTGGTTATTCCCCATCATTTGCAACAATGTCAATGAGCGTCATCACTCTCTTTCCTTTGCTGTACCTCAAACTGTCATGATTACCAGGTGAAATAAACATTTATGAGTTGATTTTACTCCTGTCTCAGAGTTTGTCTGGGCAGTGTCTTAGCATCACCCTAAAACCTACTCTGAGAGTTTCTTTTTTTGTTTTTTTACCGGTTTTAATTAGTCTGTGACAAATATCAAAGATAAACAGCGCTGGGTTTGGTTAAAACTCTCTATGGGAGACCAAAGGGTAGCTGTAGATAGATACATTCTCCAGTAGGAGGTGCTGCCCAGTCTATTTTTCTGATAGTGGATATAACGTTGATGATCTGACGTTGTTTTAAAGGTACGAATTCAACTTATTTTATACAAGGTTTGTCTATGCTGAAATTTGGTTACCATGATGACATAATCCTATGGTTGAAATTTCACCCTCAAAACCACAGTTTACATTGATTACTTTTTCCAAATCAATCCAATGTATTTTCTACGTAGATTCCACGTCACAATACATCGACAAATTATGTTGAAACAACGTTGATTCAACCAGTTTGTTCCAAGTGGGAAAGCATTATTTTTACACTGTGAAGTATTAGGATCCTGAACTAGTTGAGGCAGAAGCCTTGAGCCAGAATAAGACTTCGCTGTGATGCCAGAGTTGTTTGGGCACACTGCTAATATGGCACACTGCTAATAAGCTAATTCTCTGCATTTGAGAATGCTATTCCTGTCCCTGCTTCGGTTCAAATTGTCAATCCCATTTTCAAAACCATATTTCCCTCTTTCCCTGCCACAGGTTCACATAAGAAATATTCAGGCATTACTCAAATACTTACTGCTTTCGAATATGTAAACATTCTATGATGGCTTTGGTATTTTATGTTTTTCAGATACCTATTTAAAATATGATATGTATACTGGGAATAAACATAGGTTATAGTTTCCTTTTTTGGTAGGGGAACACAAACCACAAATCGGTGTCAATCCCAAACTGCATGCAAACACTTATGCATTGCTGTCTGTAATTACAAATCAGAGTAAATAAGATACGGTTATGCTACTAATGTGGCCACTTCCAATTTGCCAAAACTGTAAATGGGAATAACATTTACCACTGTGTAAACTTGGAGCCACCCAGTCTGTAACCTCACAGCCCTCACTCAATCTTTCTTCTAGCTTCTCAGAAAGTCCGGGAAAGAGCCAATTCAAAACGGAGGTTTTGTAACTCTTTATAGATGGCAACCTCTAGACGGTTATTTATTTCTCTGTAAGGAATCATTCATTTATGGAAAGTTGAACTTTGTAATTCTGCTTTTTGGACCAGTAAGGTCTACTTACTGTACCTTCTATTGTCTTTCATATTTCAGTATGTGTTAATGTGACTTAACGCATATGCCTTGCTTTGGGTGTTCGACTAACTCAGCCTACTATGAGTCTGATCTCCCTCTTGTTCCTGCAGCAAACGTTGGTGCGTCTGCGAGGTGGGGCCATCGTAGGGGAAGGTCGTGTGGAGGTGCTAAAGAACGGCGAGTGGGGAACCATCTGTGATGATAATTGGAGTCTCCTGTCAGCCACGGTGGTGTGTCGAGAGCTGGGCTTCGGGAGTGCCAAGGAGGCCCTGTCTGGTGGTCGGCTTGGACAGGGTAGGGATTGGAACTCAGTCCTACTTACAATAACAGTGCCAATCACAACATTACATCCGGCCAAGTACATGATGGGCATTCCAACATATTGGTCAGCCTAGCAGTTGACTTGGCTGAAGATGAAGTTAACTATTATAATGTTTGATCTATGTAAAAGGCCTTGAATAGATTATTATTACATAGGTTATCAAAATCAGGTTAGAGGTCATGCAAGTTTTTCTGGTCATTTTTAGAGTAGTTGTCCAAGAGTATTGGGTTTGTTTCACCATTTTCGATCAACAGTCAATCAAACAACATTGGCCTTAACTGCGCAAAGTCTGAGTAGAAATCTGAGATGACCACTTGAATTCCTGGAATACAAAGAAACATTTACATGAACAGCTTCATTGTGTACTGTAGCTTTAGAACTACATGTGTTCACCAAATGTTGCAAAGGGAAAATGTCCAAAAGATCTAACAGTCTGTAATACTATCCCTTATTTGCTGACTTTTTGAGCCGTCACTAACCCTGCTGGAGGACCGGATCAGGCTGGGTTATAGAAATGGAATGGATCAGTTCAACTTTTAATTTGTTCTCTGCAGTTCGGAGCCCATATTCGTAAAGCTTCACAGAGTAGGAGTGCTGATCTAGGATAAGTTTGGCCTTTTGGATCATAATGACTAAGATAACATGAAAAAGGGGGACCTGTTCCTCGATCAGCATTCCTACTCTGATTCTTTGTGAATACAGGCTCATGGTCACAGTGAGCTGAACAATGCAAGGCCATACTTGCCATATTCCAGGACTGTAATTGAAAGGCTGTAGTGGAGAGAAAAACTATATTTAAAGAGTACATCATGTATCCACTCCCTTATTCAAGACCTCGTCTTTCCCTCCAGGGACATGGGCCCTGCCAAAACGAGGACATACTATTTATTGACCAGTTTTCTCTCACTCAGTGTTACCTGCGGGGATATTAGTTACCATGGATATTTTTTTTTCTGCAGAGGCAGACCAATAACTGAGGCATAAAGACATGGACCCTCCCCATATACAGTAGGTATCGCTGACTCAGTCAAAATTATGTATTCAGCAGATCTTACAGTAACTGTAATCGTGGACTACAGGAAAAGGCAGGCAGAACAGGCCCCCATTAACATCGACAGGGCTGTAGTGGAGCGGGTCGAGAGTTTCAAGCTCCTTGGTGTCCACATCACCAACGACCTATCATGGTCCAAACACACCAAGACAGTCGTGAAGAGGGCACAACAAAACCTTTTCCCCCTCAGCCCTCAGGGGACTGAAAAGATTTGGCATGGGTCCCCAGATCCTCAAAAAGTTCTACAGCTTCACCATTCGAGAGCATCCCGACCGGTTGCATCACTGCCTGGTATGGCAACTGCTCGGCATCTGACCGTAAGGCGCTACAGAGGGTAGTGCGTACGGCACAGTACATCACTGGGGCCAAGCTTCCTGCCATCCAGGACCTATATAATAGGCAGTCAGAGGAAAGCCCATAAAATTGTCAGAGACTCCAGTCACCCAAGTCATAGACTGTTTTCTCTGCTACCGCACGGCAAGCGGTACCGGAGCGCCAAGTCTGGGACCAAAAGGCTCCTTAACAGCTTCTACCCCAAGACTACTGAACAATTAATCAAATGCCCACTGGACTATTTACATTGACCCCCCCCCCCCCAAACTCACTGTTTATTATCTATGCATAGTCACTTCACCCCTACCTACATGTACAAATTACCAAATGAACTAACCTGTACCCCCCGCACACTGACTTGGTACCGGTACACCCTGTATATAGCCTCGTTATTGTTATTTTATTGTGTTACTTTCGTTTATTTGAACTGCACTGTTGGTTAAGGGTTTGTAAGCAAGCATTTCACGGTAAGGTCTACACTTGTTGTGTTCGGCGTATGTGACAAAGTTTGATTTGATTTAACTGTGTCTTTAAATCATTCACCTATTTTCAGTGAGGCTGAAGTGAAGGGCCATGCTCTACCAACTGAGCTACACGGGACACTATAACAGGGTTGAAAGGAATTGCACACTGCTGTTTTCCAAATAGGTACAGCTATTATTAATTTTATCTCTGAGCTAGTCCACACAGGCATGAGACTGAAAAAAGGAGTAGTAAATTACAGAATAATGGCACATTATGGAACATGGAAACAGCAGACGGCCTAAGTTTCAAATGGCACCCTATCCCTTACATAGTCCCTACCTTTGACCAAAAGTAGTACACTATATCATTGCTGTCTGATGAAAACCTCTTATCTTCAAAACAGGGACTTTTCAAAACATAATATTTTCCCATTAACAAACAAAAATTTCTGAAAGTTTCTTTTTATACATTTTTTTGGGGGTCCTAGAGTCCTGACATGCTCAGTGTTCATTGAAGGGAGTTACTGCTTTCAATAAATGTTTAAAAAAAAGTAAATTAAATAGGCAAACATTTTATTACAAGGTTTTCATCAGACAGTGACGATATGGGTGCCATTTGAAAAGCATCCAGAGAGAATAATGGACTGGTTGTTCCTTTTGGAAAAATATTTTCCCCACATGATTTACTACTGTCAAGGAGAAAGGAACACTATCTCTGTATCTAAGGCCTCCAGGAAAATAAGTTACAGAAATACGCATCTTAATAGCAGACCAGCTAGAACAGACATGAAAACATCCTCTTTAACCTTCAATAATGAAACTCATCTAATAAAGTGATGACAAGATCCTGCAATGCATTAAAATGTGTGGTCTCCCATGAGCTTGTTGACTGAAACACCAAGTCTTGGACTTTGACTTAGATTCACCACAGTTCCATTTACCTGTCAACGTGGAACCACACCGTTTTTGGCCACACTCAACTGTTATTTTAGCTTCCCTGAACGTCTGGGAAAGAGTCAACTCCAAGAGTCTCTGCCCATCTCTTACCAGTATTATTCTCCTTTGTGTGTTTCCCAGGTATGGGCCCAGTCCATATGAATGAGATTGAGTGCTCTGGCTTTGAGAAGTCCATCACAGAGTGCTTCTTCAACAAAGAGTCGCTGGGCTGCAGCCATGAGGAGGATGCAGCCGTGAGGTGTAACGTCCCAGCAATGGGCTTCCAGGAGAGGGTAGGTGTCTGTGTGTGCGTGTGTCTGTGTGTTAGTCAGGTAAAGAGCACAGGCTATCTTTAACGAAGACTTTACGTGCTGTTCTCATCACTATAGTCAATAAGATTGAACATTTACCTACAGTACATTTCTTTCTTTCATAAAATATAAACATTGTATAATGTAGTAATGGACAAAGTAGTATTCCTATTGCTGCTATCTGTGTGTTTGTAGCTAAATACCTCTCATGTGTCTCTCTGTGCAGCTGCGTCTGAGTGGGGGACGTAACCCAAACGAGGGGCGTGTGGAGGTGCTGGTGGAGAGGAACGGCTCCCAGGCATGGGGTACGGTATGCAGTGACGGCTGGGGCACCATCGAGGCTATGGTCGTGTGCAAACAGCTTGACCTCGGCTTCGCCAGCAATGCCTTCCAGGTGAGAAATGTTTTTTGAAATGTCTATTTATTTAACCTTTATTTATACAGGTAAATCAATTAAGAACAAATTCCTATTTTGACGACCTGTCCAAACATGCAGCAGTGCTCTCCGCAGCATTACAGCACTGTACAGTTACCCTACTGAAAAAAATGTCCTTGGCCCTTGTACCATGTAGGCTGTCCTTTTGACATCAATTCTGTTCCAAATGACAGCTTTCCCAAATTAGGGCCCTCATTCAGTCCTCTAAAACTGTGTGTGTATGTCTCTAGTTGCCAGGGGTGACAAATACCTCCTCTGGTGTTGTAGGACCGTCATCTCTTAACGGTTTGCACCTGAGAAGCATTACGCAGACCTTCCCATCAGACAGCACAGTATTTGTTGTGTCAAATGGTTTTTTACTAGACTGCTTGATAACAGTAATAGTGGGTTTGGAAAATCTCTGTAAACCTTGGAATGGAGGAAATGATGTTTGCTATAGAACAGAGATTTATGAGGAATGATTACTGTTACTCCTGAATTACAACATAACACAACGTATGAATACAATTCAACCGTATCTATTTTGTAGTCTGTAGTTGGTTTTAATATTTGTGATGGCTACACTTCAGGGATAAATGAAGAACTAAGCCAAGTAACAGTGACACTAATGCAAAGTTAGAGAGATAATGAACAGGTTGCCCCCTCTTGTGGTAAAAAATAAATATATATTTTTTTTAAATACAAAAATTAGGGGGTAGATCAGCTTTAATATTGCAGATAGATACCAACCGTCTTGTGGCTTTGCCCTTACAGTATGTGTTGCTATCCTCCTTGAATCCATAGGGAATGTGAATACTACCCGAAATTTTTTCGAACTAATTTACACTTACTGGTATCTACATACATGTACTGTTGAATTATCCAACTACTTAATTGAACATATAACTATAATAATATATTGACATAGCAAACACAACCTATGACAAAATTCCACAAATTCTCTGTCTGATCTAAACCATTCCCTGACTGCTATTATGCTGTGTTCCTGTCCTGTAGGAGACGTGGTACTGGCCAGGGGAGGTGAGTGCTGACCCTGTGGTGATGAGTGGAGTGCGATGTTCTGGCACTGAGATGTCCCTTTCCCAGTGCCTGCACCATGGAGCTCATCTCACCTGTCCTAAAGGAGGGGGACGCAATGCTGCCGGAGTCTCCTGCTCAGAGAGTAAGAGGGAACTCATACTGTCTTTTCCTCACAGACAGCCGTCTGCCTGGACTAGTTGTCTTGCATTGAAAGAGGATGATTGCTTGCATGCAAAAACATGCATTTGTCTGGCCTGGCCTATTATGGCTTAATGGCTATTATAAGCATCCTTCAGGCTCATCCTACCTTCAATCTCGTCTTTCAATCTTTTGAGTGCGGACCTGTAACATTGTAATTTCAGTAGTCAGCAGGATTACATGTTACAGTAAATTGTGAGGATAAAGTATGGTCTGATTTCGAACCAGTAACCGCCATAACTCCCTGCTCTCCCCTCAGCTGCCCCTGACCTGGTGCTGAACCCCCAGATAGTGGAGCAGACCACCTATATGGAGGACAGGCCCATGTTTATGCTGCAGTGTGCTTATGAGGAGAACTGCCTATCCACCACCTCCAGTGAGACCCCTGCCAACTCTTACCGCCGCCTGCTGCGCTTCTCCTCCCAGATCCACAACAACGGACAGTCGGACTTCCGTCCCAAGGCTGAACGCCACTCCTGGGTGTGGCATGACTGCCACAGGCAAGTAGCTCCGTGGATTTTTCTGTCTGTTTGTCTGTCTGTGAAACTGTATGATCATTTCCTTTTTTTTTGTTTAAATTGGTGATTTATTAACCTCACAGTTGTGTGGGTCAACAGGATTGGTTATTTTAACACTGTTTGGAAATTACTGTCAGAAGCAACAAAAAAACACATGTTTAGAGAAAGTTCCACTGAACATTTTCCATTTCCATAAGTTCTCTGCCCTGTAATTGACCATGGACTGAAACGTCTCAGATGTTTGTGGTCAAGGCATTGGATGAACTGTGCAATGTTGGCAGCTTCACACAGTCACCAGCTCTACACACATCAAACCCTTGGTGTATCCTCAGGTGGCCAAAACATGACAGTATGCAGTGGCGCTCCAATCAGCCTTCTGCCAACAGCCCTGTGGGATTATACATAGAATCGCTAAATATATACAATTTTTAAAATAAATGTTTATTTTCGGTTTCTTTGGCCTTGGTGCCATGTGTTTCAACAGTGTCTCGAGCTCTTGCATAAAAACCTATCTGCTTCAGAGAGAATATACTAGGCACCTCACTGTGATTGCACTGTGATTGAACTGTGATTGCAAACTAGAGGTTAGTTGAATAAACGTGTTTCTCTCTGTGTCCAGCCATTATCACAGCATGGAGGTGTTCACCCACTACGACCTGCTCAGCCTCAACGGCACCAAGGTGGCAGAGGGACACAAGGCCAGCTTCTGTCTGGAGGACACCGAATGTGAAGAGGGTAAAAGCCTGGAGAGACAGGGCGCATCCCAAATGGCACCCTATTCCCCAGTGCACTACTTTTGACCGAGGCCATGCAACTTACCTATTCATGCCATCCTCCGGGCAACCTTTTACCCTTTTTTACACTATTATGCCAACCTGAACCAAACTGTGGTCTGTCGTTCTTTTCAGCCTGGTTCCAGTAACTATGGCAGATGTGTAAATAGGCAAGTTCAGTAGGTTTGGCTACGCTTTGTTCACCTCAGTAGTGTGGAAAGCCCTCGTCTACCCAGTGTTCCTCACTCCAAGCAGAATATAATACAGCCTACACCCATCCAACTCTGAGCAATAGCCCAACTGTCACTCACAAAAGCATCCATCATGCAAAGGTATGTGCTTACCTGTTTGTCTTTGATTGATTATAACTTTGGCAGGTATTGAGAAAAGATATGAGTGTGCCAACTTTGGGGAACAAGGCATCACTGTGGGCTGCTGGGATACGTACAGACATGATATTGACTGCCAGTGGATCGACATCACAGACATTAAGCCCGGAGATTACATATTCCAGGTAAGTGACATGCTGTAAACTCCCAAACGGCAACCTATTCCCCATATAGTGCACTACTTTTGATAGGACTCTGGTCAAAAGTAGTGCACTATAGGGAATAGGGTGCAATTTTGGGCCGTAACCATAGTCATGCCACCACTATTATTCTATGTTATCGATTGAGGTTTTCATGTTGTATGCAAACTATGTATTTTGTTAGTTGTGGAGTTGGATTGGCTTCCTCGTCATCTCCATGTTGGACTAGTTGTCTCTGCCGGACACTTGTTAGATTGTCAATATGGCCACTCACAGCATTTGCCTCTGTCCCACAGGTTGTTATTAACCCTAACTATGAGGTGCCTGAGTCCGACTACACCAATAACTTCATGAAGTGCAGATGCAGATACGACGGCCACCGTATATGGATGTACAGCTGTCATAATGGTGAGGCAATGGTGCACCAACCATTGGTAGAGCGACTGTTTTACACCAGACATTCTGAGTTACTGCATTGTTCCACCACCCTCCTTGACTTAAAAGATAACTTCACTCATAAATGAAAGTTAGATGTTTTCAGAAGTAGACTAATGTCAAGATATATTGACATTAGTCTATATGCCATTCATTTTTGCCATTCATTTTTGGTGGAGGCATATGCAGTTGTTGGATCTACACAACTGATGTCGTGAGTGTTATGTATGTTACTGTATGTTGTAATAGCTTACGACAGCTTTACGTATGAATGGGTTGTCAGAATGAGTGGCACATGTCATAAAATGTCAGAGTGATGTATTCAGTCCTCTACTGTGGAACAACCTGACCCTGAACGGCGAAAAGTGCACCTTTACAGCTCCAGCCGTTGAGTTTGTGGGAGTCCGCCTGTCGGCCAAAGGCATTGGCCCACTCATGTCGAACATTGAAGTCGTCCACCGCATTCCGGAACCGACCTCAGCCTCTCAGGTGGCCTCATTCTTGGTCACGACAGCCTAGTACCTCCGGTTTCTGCCCCACTACTCTCAGACCACAGCGCCCCTTCGCCAGCTCCTCAAGAAGGACGAACCATGGGCCTGAACAGACACGGTCCACTCACTGAAGAGCCAGCTCACCACAGCCCCAGTCTTAGCTCACTTTGACCCCGTCTGCCCCACCATTGCCACCTGTGAAGCCTCAGCGGAGCACTAGGAGCTGTCCTCTCACAGCTGCAGAATGGCTTTGAGAGGCCCGTCGCCTTTGCTTCGAGGGCCCTGAGCCCCACTAAGTAACGGTACTCTGTGGTCGAACGAGAAGCACTGGCCTGTGTCTGGGCGTGCGAAAGGTGGTACCTCTACCTATACGTCCGGCTGTTCACGCTCCGAACTGACCACCAGTCTCTCACGACGCTACTGTGAGCCTCAGGAACTGGCCACAAGCCACTTCGGCTGCACAGATGGGCCGACCGCCTCAGACAGTATGACTATCAGCTGAAGTTCTCTCTGGGGAGGGATAACGTGGTTGCAGACCTCCTCTCACGCTCCATTGACGCTCCTACTCCGATTGTCTTGCCGGACGACAAAACAGAGCTCGTACAAATGCTCTACGCTCCCCTTCAGCCAGCCGTCTCAGGAACTGAGAACTGAACTGGAGGAACTGAAGCAAGCATCGGAACAGGACCCACACTGTCTACCCTGCACACCTACATACGCACTGGATGGCCAGCACGTGTGCCGGAAGATCTGGCGCCTTTCGCCAGGGTGACGCACAAACTTTCTTTCTGGGAAGACGTCTGTTTCTCTCGAGGGTTGTGCATTGTGGTCCCGAGTGGCCTGCATGCGCGTGTTCTATCCATAGCCCACAAAGGTCACTTGGGCATAGTGAAGGTGTCGAGACCTTGTGTGGTGGCCAGGCATCGACCACGACATTGAAGCCCTGTTCAGGGATTGTGCTGCATGCCTCCTCAGTGGGAAAACAGGAAAGTCCGCCCCACCCCACCCTGCAGCCTCTCGCATAGCCGCCCCGCCCCTGGACATCTGTTGCGAGATCCATGGGCACACAGTCCCTCACCATCAGCGCTTCCTGGTGGTGGCGTATGAACTCAGTGGCCAGAAGTGTTTCCTGTCGGAACTGTCGCAGCACAGGCCATCATGGACATCCTAGACAGCCTGTTCACAAGGTGGGGCCTACCCCTCACCCTCACCAAGGACAATGGGCTCCAACTAACCTCTGTCGAGTTCTCTTCCTATCTCAGCAACAAGGGAATCAAACACATCTGCACGGCCTACTACAACCCACAAGCTAAAGAAGGGGTGGAACGTTTCAACCAAACGCTGTAGAACGGCATCAGAGCGCACCTGGCCTAGGGGTGCACGTTCTGTACTGCCTTGACCCAAACAATCATGCGCTACAGAGCAAGCAAACACACAACTACACAGGTCTCCCCGGAATCTCTCATGCTAGGTCGTGGAGGGTGCCACTGGTGGCACAAGCATGTCAGAGGTAACCTTTGGAGAAGAAATGTCCGAACCCTCTGAGGAAGAAAGGCATTCTGAAGATGCCACAAGTTCCAGCAACAGTCACAGAACCCTTGACCTTGACTACCCATCGACTGTGGACAGTGACCCACCAATGGTGGTGGTAGTTGAACAGGTTAAACGTAATGATAACTCTGTTAGGACTGTCAGGTCAGGGGCTGGTCGAGTTAGGAAACGCCCAGTGAGACTCATTGAGACTATGCAGACACAGAGGGTTTTTCATACAGAATTCATTAGAGTACCTGTGTGGGTGTAGGATTAGAATCCAAGTCTATAGCCACATTTTCTTTTTTTTAACTTTTAACTTTCAAGAGACCCTATAGAGGTATAGGGTCTCCCGTGTGGCTCAGTTGGTAGAGCATGGCGCTTGCAACGCCAGGGTTGTGGGTTCATTCCCCACGGGGGGACCAGGATGAATATGTATGAACTTTCCAATTTGTAAGTCGCTCTGGATAAGAGCGTCTGCTAAATGACTTAAATGTAAATGTAAATGTAGGTAATGGGTCAGGGGTCATGTAGGCCAAGGTTTTTTTTTTCTGTCTGAGGTTCTTATTGTCACTGAGTGTACTGAACATGTAACAGGCATGTTTTCCTACGGGGTCTTTGAATTCCCCTAATTCTCTTTAGAGAATAGTCTTTGCACTGGAATATTTGGTGACATATGTATTGCAAGGTATTGCATACCTCATTTAGTTTCTTTGTAGTATGCAAGTGTAATTCAGCAGGGGAGAATGTAACAGGGTTGGTTATGTTTCCACTTGCCTCTAAAGAAATGTGTATTTGATGTTCAAGCATTCGTATTGGTTAGTTCAACTCTGATGACAATAAGGGGTGTTGTGATTGGCCCCGCTTGCAGATAGGGGGAGATCGCGAACGTCAGGTCTTCCCAGTATGAAAATGTGATGCGAGGGATAGGTCACGTTCTGAATACTGTTTTCTATTTTCTATTTTACAATGTGTACAAATTTGCTGTACGTTACTGATTTTATACATGTGTGGTTATATGGTACCTGTTAGGGATTGAGGGGCTTTCTGGGATGTGCTTTGGCATATGATTGCTGTAAATAATTGTGTTAGCTAGCATACACCGATGTCATGGTCACATAAGCCACGGCTAACACAGTTGTCTTCATGCTACAGATTTTGCCATCGACAGCCATCATCACTGTTAAGTCCTGCACAACTAACGTGCTGTTTCCCATTTAATCACAGGTATTTACACATGTTATATTTTGTATTGTATTTTTGTATTTTGTTCGCCCAGTATGAAAATGTGATGCGAGGGATTTTGCCATCGACAGCCATCATCACTGTTAAGTCCTGCACAACTAACGTGCTGTTTCCCATTTAATCACAGAAATAAATGATGCTCAACTGGGACCACTGGCCGAAGTGATTTATTATTTTAAAACACAACGCATGGAGAGTACACTATACATCTGTTACACTGGACAGAACAGGGCTCCGGGCAGCCGAGCGGAAATGGAGGAAAACTCGCCTCCCTGCGGACCTGGCATCCTTTCACTCCCTCCTCTCTACATTCTCCTCTTCTGTCTCTGCTGCTAAAGCCAATTTCTACCACTCTAAATTCCAAGCATCTGCCTCTAACCCTAGGAAGCTCTTTGCCACCTTCTCCTCCCTCCTGAATCCTCCTCCCCCTCCTCCCCCCTCCTCCCTCTCTGCTGATGACTTCGTCAACCATTTTGAAAAGAAGGTCGACGACATCCGATCCTCGTTTGCTAAGTCAAACGACACCGCTGGTTCTGCTCACACTGCCCTACCCTGTGCTTTGACCTCTTTCTCCCCTCTCTCTCCAGATGAAATCTCGCGTCTTGTGACGGCCGGCCGCCCAACAACCTGCCCGCTTGACCCTATCCCCTCCTCTCTTCTCCAGACCATTTCCGGAGACCTTCTCCCTTACCTCACCTCGCTCATCAACTCATCCTTGACCGCTGGCTACGTCCCATCCGTCTTCAAGAGAGCGAGAGTTGCACCCCTTCTGAAAAAACCTACACTCGATCCCTCCGATGTCAACAACTACAGACCAGTATCCCTTCTTTCTTTTCTCTCCAAAACTCTTGAACGTGCCGTCCTTGGCCAGCTCTCCTGCTATCTCTCTCAGAATGACCTTCTTGATCCAAATCAGTCAGGTTTCAAGACTAGTCATTCAACTGAGACTGCTCTTCTCTGTGTCACGGAGGCGCTCCGCACTGCTAAAGCTAACTCTCTCTCCTCTGCTCTCATCCTTCTAGACCTATCGGCTGCCTTTGATACTGTGAACCATCAGATCCTCCTCTCCACCCTCTCCGAGCTGGGCATCTCCGGCGCGGCCCACGCTTGGATTGCGTCCTACCTGACAGGTCGCTCCTACCAGGTGGCGTGGCGAGAATCTGTCTCCGCACCACGTGCTCTCACCACTGGTGTCCCCCAGGGCTCTGTTCTAGGCCCTCTCCTATTCTCGCTATACACCAAGTCACTTGGCTCTGTCATATCCTCACATGGTCTCTCCTATCATTGCTATGCAGACGACACACAATTAATCTTCTCCTTTCCCCCCTCTGATAACCAGGTGGTGAATCGCATCTCTGCATGTCTGGCAGACATATCAGTGTGGATGACGGATCACCACCTCAAGCTGAACCTCGGCAAGACGGAGCTGCTCTTCCTCCCGGGGAAGGACTGCCCGTTCCATGATCTCGCCATCACGGTTGACAACTCCATTGTGTCCTCCTCCCAGAGTGCTAAGAACCTTGGCGTGATCCTGGACAACACCCTGTCGTTCTCAACTAACATCAAGGCGGTGACCCGTTCCTGTAGGTTCATGCTCTACAACATTCGCAGAGTACGACCCTGCCTCACGCAGGAAGCGGCGCAGGTCCTAATCCAGGCACTTGTCATCTCCCGTCTGGATTACTGCAACTCGCTGTTGGCTGGGCTCCCTGCCTGTGCCATTAAACCCCTACAACTCATCCAGAACGCCGCAGCCCGTCTGGTGTTCAACTTTCCCAAGTTCTCTCACGTCACCCCGCTCCTCCGCTCTCTCCACTGGCTTCCAGTTGAAGCTCGCATCCGCTACAAGACCATGGTGCTTGCCTACGGAGCTGTGAGGGGAACGGCACCTCCGTACCTTCAGGCTCTGATCAGGCCCTACACCCAAACAAGGGCACTGCGTTCATCCACCTCTGGCCTGCTCGCCTCCCTACCTCTGAGGAAGTACAGTTCCCGCTCAGCCCAGTCAAAACTGTTCGCTGCTCTGGCACCCCAATGGTGGAACAAACTCCCTCACGACGCCAGGTCAGCGGAGTCAATCACCACCTTCCGGAGACACCTGAAACCCCACCTCTTTAAGGAATACCTAGGATAGGATAAAGTAATCCTTCTAACCCCCCCCCTTAAAAGAGTTAGATGCACTATTGTAAAGTGGTTGTTCCACTGGATATCATAAGGTGAATGCACCAATTTGTAAGTCGCTCTGGATAAGAGCGTCTGCTAAATGACTTAAATGTAAATGTAAATGTCGTGAGATGGAACTGCCACTGGACAGACTCAGAACACAGAGCGTAACAGCACCGGCGACTAGGCGCACCCAAGCAAAGCAGGCAGTGACCAGGTACCAAAGAACAATGAAACAGCGTTTCAACAAGGCAAACAGAGACGCCACCTGATGGACCTCCACTACCACCACCTGAGTCCCAGCCTCTGTGGGCTCCCGAAGGGCCAGAGCCACAAGTGGTGGCGGCTGAAGAACGGCCTATGCGGGCACGAACTCGCCCTGCTCATCTGGAGGGCTACTTAACCTCCATTCCCTCTTAGGCTCCGTTAGGTGTCTTCGCCAACCTCCAGGTTAATGGACTGAACTGTCTAGTTTGGAGAGTCGTTGTTTGCCTCTTCCGTTTAAGGGTTAATGTTTCTGTCTTACAGGTATCACTCTAGGTTCTATGGACATTTTTAGTTGGTACCAGTCCCTGGTTTTGGAAAGGGGGGGAATTATGTATGGTACGACGTCCTGTACGTCGTACTGTACGTTGTTATGGTTTACGACAGTGTGCTGCTTTACGTATGACTGCGTTGTCAGAATGAGTGGCACATGTCATACAACGTGCAATGTGAAACCATGCCGATGTGCGTTCTTTTACAGCTAAGCTAGATATAACAGTGGGACTTGCTTTCATCTTGACATTAGACGTCTGACGCACTTTGGTTTGAAAGTGTAATGCGTTAAAGTGTTGTGAAATGTTGAATTGTAACACTGTGTGAACATTTGTCTCCTTTCCTGTGTCCAGGTGGTTCGTTAAGCACTGAGACTGAGGAGGCCTTCCCTGGGCTACTGAACAACCAGGTTATACACAGATAAAAGGATGAAAGAGAAGAACAGAATCATCACCACCACAGAAAGACTGCCAAAAAGCCCCCAAACACTAGCTCTCTCCCTCCCTCCCAGTCAGCAGTCCAGGATAACTATTTTATCGTGTTGCCAATACGCCTACAGCTGTTATGAACCCTCCTAGTGGGGAGTGCCACAGTATATGGACAGCACTCATTGATTATGCCTAAAGAAGCAACCCACTGCCCACCTCTTTCAGACATCCCCTCTCCTTCTTAGGCAGATCATTTGATGTATCCTTCTGTCTTCCCTAAACCAGGTAGCCTCTCCCAGTCCCAGCTCTCTGGTTGAGGTCAATACGGGACTGAGAGTTTCTCTGTCACGCTTGGGTTAGAGACATGAAATGTACATCCCCACTGCTCCCCACTAGAGGTGATGATGAGACTCATATGGCACCCTATTCCCTATATAGTGCACTATGTTTGGGCCCTGAACAAAATTAGTGCATTATAAAGGGAATTCTGCTGCACTGTCTTTTTTTAATATGATAAAACGTGAATTCAAAGGTAATTGTCCAAGAGTTTGGATGTCTCCGACAAATAAATCTCTCTCTTGGACTATGAACAATACAGACTTTATTGATCATTAGCTAATACTAGTTTGTAATGGCTTTATGCAGTAGGTGCCTCATATAGGCTACTCTCTGAGTAGCTTAATGAAGATGCTTATTGAGGATGCAGTACAGTACAATACCATAATAGGATGCAATAACTAACTGCCAGTAAGTGCATTGCTGTTGGGAAATGTTTAACAAACAGTCTTATTCCAAGAGATGTCCTGTGCCTTTTTTTCTGACTTAGAATCTATTTCCTCTTCCTTGGGAAATTTAGACGACATCATTTTGGGGCGCAGGGTTGTTACCCTCACCGATCTTTTCATCTGTGGTACAGGGTACTCCCTCAGACGTCATCAATGTGCTCAACACGCTCTATTTGAAGTTATTCTGTGGTGTTCTCTCACTCTGACATCTGTAATTAACCCAAGTGCCTGAAGTTCCTTTTCCATTGTAAAAACTGTGACCAAATAGTAGACATTAGTCTGCTCCACACCACAACAGAGTGGTGGTGGTAGTACAGTAGTTAAAATGGAGGGATACAACTAATCCCCCTCAGTGCCTTATAGTGAGAAAATACCTGGGGTTTTTTTGTTTCCTTTTCGACATTCATGAACAATCTCATATTTTCCAGCAAACATAAGTAACTTATTGTTGTAAAAGTCAGGGATTTTAAATCGTTTTTTTTTTTACTTTGTTTTTTCTTTTACAATAATGTGTGTGCGAGTGTCTCATTATTTTATTGTACTTTTTATAATGGTGCTACCAAACTGTCCTCCTCTGTTTTATGAGGGTACAGTACAGTGACAGCTGAATCGCTAAAGTATGTTATGTATGCTAACTGTATACTTGATAATTTGCTTTCACTATATTAAAGGTAAGATTTATTGAGCAAACAAATCTAAGTTGTCGGTTGTATTTTCAGATCTATACATGTAAATTAGGCCTAATGCCACCTTCATCACACATGTCAGGGGGCGGCAGGCTAGAGAGACGAGCCAGCAACTGGAGGGTTGCCAGTTTGAATCCTGGGTCCAACGGGAAAAATTTGTCGGGAAGTGAGCTGGCAAGCGGAGGGTTGATGGTATCAAATCTTAGATGCCATTGCCTGCTGTTGTGCCCTTGAGCAAAGCACTTAACCCCCCAGAACATCTCGAAGTGTGGCCACCCCCCCCCCCCACCTCTCAAAAAAAATATATATATATTTATACGTATGTCTGTAGGAGGGGTTGGGTTAAAAGCGGAAGTACAATTTCAGTTGGACCTTGTGTGCAATTTTAAATCTTAATCACAGTTCTCGAATTTGCTGCCATCTTCTGGTTGTTTAAGGTAGTGATTTGGCTATGGACCATAAAGGAGTAGTGTTTCATGTAGGACAGTGTATGCTCTCCATCCTCGGGTCATCTATACACCCACTACAGTTTGTTCTTCATTGCTCTGCTGACTTTCCTATCATTCCTACAGTATGGCCAAGGGATGTCCTTTAACATCTACATTGCAATACTTCAACAGGAGTGAATTTTTTTTTTGTGTGGCATCAGTGACATTCTCACAACTAGTTTAACTTTTTCATGTATGTATCCATGCCATTTGTTAGGGAATTATGCATTGTGCTATACCTAAAGAGGTGAGAAATACAGTTACACTACATTTACGTTCGCAAGTGCCATGCTCTACCAACTGAACCACAAAGGACATGATGGTCCATAAGGCAAATGTCAGAATGAGTTTGAAGTTCTACAACAGTTTGACTTTCTGCAGCAAGCTAATCCGAATGCCAAGCTTTGTATACTTAAATTGGAGCTGTTCACTTTGGTAACTGGTGTTCAGTGAAAACTAGAGGGACTTCCTGTTGTCATTGGTTGGAGTAAATCCAGGCCTCATTGCTCTTTGTTTGGACTGTCTCCTGTGCTAATGTAAGCAGCCCTGTATTACTCAGCAGCAGGACTAATAAGGTTAATCTCCAGCACCCCCAGGAACAGGGCTGCTGTTAAGAAGACTGTGAAGCAGCTTTTCTGGTTAAGACAAATGCTCCTGGTCTAAAGCAGAGGCTGTGTACCAAATGGCACCCTATTCTATATATAGTGGACTACTGTTGACAAGAGCAGTATGGGCCCTGGTCAAAGTTGCCTAGTGCACTATAAAGGGAATAGGATGCCATTTGGGACACAGATATAGATGTAGCAGCTAGCCTCAGCGATGCATAGCCTGCTACCCTGGAAGATGGAATTCATCCAGCACCATCAATTACACACCTAACACCCCCTCTGACACTTTTAGTTTTTAGTCCTCCAGACTGATTAGATGTTAGAGGAGCAGGCAGGCGACATATCCAAGTGGTTGTTTAATCCCTTACCATCTACCAAGACCACCCATTCCCCTGATGTACTGTAGCTAGTCTCTCTATTAATCCACGTCTTCCCACCAGGGCGGATAATGGTAGCAAGAGCCATCTGAAGACCGGAAACCCCAAACCAGAAGGTCTCCACGAAGTAAATACACACACACACACACACATACACATACACACACACACACACACACACACACACACACACACACACACACACACACACACACACACACACACACACACACACACACACACACACACACACACACACACACACACACAGAGTCTGGCTTGTTTTGCAACCAGGGAGGGAAGACCACCTACCGTGCTGTGCCACCAGGAGGGGGAATGTCACAGGTAACTTGAGACGGAGTTCAGTGGGTAACGACGGACATTCGGTTGACTAGACACACTTGGGCCAGGGAAAATCTCCTTCTGCTCTATGAGGTAACAAAGAGCTGCATTCATGTGATAAAAGGTTAATTATGCGAGGCTTGGCTGAATAGATTCTGTGCGTGCTAAACTGAAGGGGATGGTTCAGCAGTCTCTTTCTCAGGCTCGGCCTGAGAGAGGACAGGGAACCAGAACAGGTGATTGGGTCTAATTTCTCTTACGGTCAAGAGTAACCTCAGAGTTCATGGGAAAGTCCTGTCTCTGTTGTAGCATCCTAAATGGCACCCTATTCCCTATGTAGTGCAGTACATTTGACCAGAGCATAGGCTTACATAGGAAATAGGGTGCCATTTGGGATGCAGCCTGTGTCCCTTTGTCCAATATTACTTGAAATCTCTTCACCTCCTTAGTTATACCCAGAATGACTTTTCTGGGAATATTTAGTTTAACGGTGAGAAATACTACTACTTTCTGGGAGATTTAGTCAGGCTAGTCCTCCTCTATAAATCTTGTGGACAAGAGAATATATTACCTGGAACTGAAAGCAGCTTTCTGGGAAGTCCTGTTTTTCAAGCCCGAGGTTGCAACTTTTCCCTCTATGAAAAACAGTCTGACTAGACATCAGTACACACACACACAGTCTGTGTGAAACCAGTGTTTGTGCATCCATACTACTATTGGATTGATGAAGAGGGCCAATCTCAGTCGAATGTACTGTCCCAAAACAAGGCATGAATATGTACATTTACAGATTATCATACAGTTCGTGTACAAATTGAAGTTGCAACATCCATTTTTGGACGTATTAATTAATATGTACCCATTGATTCTTGAAGAGTATAACTAATACATTTCTCATGAACTTAGTTCAACTGTCGTACCCCATCAGAACCCAAAATATAAGCTTGTTTTACTCCAAGTTTGTAAACAAAGTAAATGTAAACACCGCATATTCTCAAAACATGTTTAAAACTATACTTTTGATGTTATGGATTGTCAATCCTTTATTTATTCAACATTTAACTAGGCAAGTCAGTTAAGAACACATTCTTATTTACAATGACGGCCTAGGAACAGTGGGTTAACTGCCTTGTTCAGGGGCAGAACGACAGATTTTTACCTTGTCAGCTCGGGGATTCAATCTGGCAACCTTTCGGTTACTGGCCCAACGCTCTAACCACTAGGCTACCTGCCGCCCCATCCATAGCTGTCTAAGAATTTGAGCTTTTTACTGAAACAGTGGTGGGGAACACACTTTGTTATTGTTTCAACTGCGGAATTGCCCCTTTAAGCTAAAACATCCAAACGATTTTCTGCATCATCCAGAAGTATAGAAGAAGTATACGTTTGATTTATTATGATACAATTCACAAGTTAAGAAACAGTATGCATTTGAACTGAAAAAAAAAACCATATAAAAGGTATACCAATTTATCAAACTAAAGAGTTTAATGTTAAAAAGGCCAAATTAAATACATTTTCATTTTGCTCAACATTGCCATCTTCAGAATACATTGAAATAATATTTACAATATATGAGAATAAGTCCATCTGACTTTCATTATAACCTACCCTCAAAATGTTCCATAAAATCTATAGTTGGACATTTCTGTAGTGTTAGATTATCTGTAACATAACACTAACAGATTTCAGTCAGACAGAAGAAACTCAGCATTTAACATTCAAAACACATCATTATGAAATGGATGTAATTCCATGGAGCAATGTCATATTTAACCAATTACTTATAAACTAGATGACTGACAAGGAGCTGTTTTGAAGCCACCACACCTCCACCTTGACACCCCAACCATGGTAAAAAATATTTTGGAAGCTATAGAAAAGTCTAAATTAGTTTTAGCCACATTTATTCCATTACAGACTCCGTAATGCATACTTTAAAATTACATTATGTAAGCTAAACATCAAAAATAATTATGAAACATACAAATATATACAGTACCAGTGAAAAGTTTGGACACACCTACTCATTCAAGGGTTTTTCTTTATTTTTACTATTTTCTACATTGTAGAATAATAGTGAAGACATCAAAACTATGAAATAACACATATGGCATCATGTAGCAACCAAAAAAGTGTTAAACAAATCAAAATATATTTTAGATTTCAGATTCTTCAAAGTAGCCACGCTTTGCATTGATTTACAGCTTCGCACTCTTGGCATTCTCTCAACCAGCTTCACGAGGTAGTCACCTGGAATGCATTTCAATTAACAGGTGTGCCTTGTTAAAAGTTAATTTGTAGAATTTATTTTCTTTGAGCCGATCAGTTGTGTTGTGACATGGTAGGGGTTGTAAACAGAACATAGCCATATTTGGTAAAATAACAATTCCATATTATGGCAAGAACATCTCAAATAAGCAAAGAGAAACGACAGTGCATCATTACTTTAAGACATGAAGGTCAGTCAATTTGGAAAATGCCAAGATCTTTGACTATGTCTTTAAGAGCAGTTGTAAAAACCACCAAGCGCTATGATGGAACTGGCTCTCATGAGGACCTCCACAGGAAGGGAAGACCCAGAGTTAACTCTGCTGCAGAGGATGAGTTACTAGCCTCAGAAATTGCAGCCCAAATAAATGCTTCACTGAGTTCAAGTAACAGACATGTCAACATGAACTGTTCAGAGAAGACTCTGTGAATCAGGCCTTCATGGTCAAATTGCTGCAAAGAAACCACTACTAAAGGACAACAATAATAAGAAGAGACTTGCTTGGCCCAAGAAACATGAGCAATGGATATTGGACCGGTGAAAATCTATCCTTTGGTCTGATGAGTCCAAATTTGAGATTTTTGGTTCCAACTGCCTTCTTTGAGACGCAGAGTAGGTGAACGGATGATCTCCGTATGTGTGGATCCCACCGTGAAGAATGGGGGAGGAGGTGTGATGGTGCTTTTCTGGTGACACTGTCAGTGATTTATTTAGAATTCAAGGCACACTTAATCAGCATGGCTACCACAGCATTCTGCAGCGATACACCAACCCATCTGGTTTGCGCTTAGTGGGACTATTATTTGTTTTTCAACAGGACAATGACCCAACATGCCTCTAGGCTGTGTAAGGGCTATTTGACCAAGAAGGAGAGTGATGCATCAGATGACCTGACCTCCACAATCACCTGACCACAACCCAATTGAGATGGTTTGGGATGAGTTGAACCACAGAGTGAAGGAAAAGCAGCCAACAAGTGCTCAGCATATGTGGGAACTCCTTCAAGACTGTTGGAAAAGCATTCCAGGTGAAGCTGGTTGAGAGTGTGCAAAGCTCAAGGCAATGGGTGGCTACTTTGAAGAATCTCAAATATAAAATATATTTTGATTTGTTTAACACTTTTTTGGTTACTACATAATTCCATATGTGTTATTTCATGGTTTTGATGTCTTCACTATTATTCTACAATGTAGAAAATAGTAAAAATAAAGAAAAAACCTTGAGAGAGTAGGTGTGTCCAAACTTTTGACCGGTACTGTATATATAAAAACATCTGTCAAAGTATAATTTTTTTAAAGTTCTAATGCTACCGTCTCCACTACAATAAAAAAATACTTAAATACATGTAATTTTGTCTTTGATACATTTAATTGAAAACTGCTTCTTCTGAGGAGTGCCACTATGGCCGACCTTTGGCTTCAAAGCCTTTCATTGGCC
Organism: Salvelinus alpinus; assembly: GCF_045679555.1. Lineage (NCBI taxonomy): Eukaryota > Metazoa > Chordata > Actinopteri > Salmoniformes > Salmonidae > Salvelinus > Salvelinus alpinus. The sequence goes on from NC_092090.1 coordinate 65,261,953, forward strand.
AATACATATCAGCAATCCAGGGTTTATATTAATCATTGTATTTAACCCACGTACTGTCAATGTATATCTATATCATCACCAAAAGTTAACAATCTAATGTCCTTCATTCATACAATTGATCAATACAAAAACAAAGAAATCAAGAAGTTGGGGTTGTTTAGGAATCGTCTTCGATTTTTAACAAGCTTGCTGCCGAAAATAAAGCGAGCAAAAGTTAGGATAAGCTAAATAAGATGGCTGCTAAAATACACTTGACCTGAACTCACTGAGCTGACAGAGGCAATCTTCACAGAAACTACAGGCACTGGAGACAAGAGCACTTCTCGGCCTAACGCTTCACTTGAAGGCAATCAAATGTGCTTACATAGCTAGACATAGCCTACCCACACACATACAAGTCAATCAACGCACGGCAAAATGAACAGTAGTCACCAAACAAACACTATGCATGGCACATTTACGTTTTACAAAAGAACCATCTGAGCATTGACGCAACATGCAAGAAGAATGCAAGCATAATTTGGACCATTTGGTTTTGTAAAGCAAGCAATCTCTGTACAGGCAAAAGTAAACAGACTTAAGATACAGTAAGTAAATGGTTATAAATACAGAGATAGGAAATACATTTGAGAGAATTAAGAGTCTGGGGATGTATTACAGAAAACAACGTAACTGTCAAATCGTATCTTATTTCACTTTAGAGGGGCCTTTAGGATTTTAATGGGTAATACAGCCCCAGCATCATATACTGTACATGCGTTAGTTGAGTGGAGTATAGAACAGTGTGAGGGAGTCGAGTACAGGGGAGATTGTAGAGACGCAGTAGTCAGAAAGTAGATGTGGATCCTGGATGGGAGCCACGAGGGCTGGTATGATGTTCTGCAGGCTAAAGGTTCAGGTGGTCCTCAGTCTGGAGGTGTGGTGGTGGTCCCACCTACCCAGGACCAGGGGTCTCATTTATCAACCGTGCGTACATTTCTCACTAAACTCTGCCGTACGTGGGGATACTAGGATTTGCATTCACAACTAAATTATTGGGATTTATCAAACTACTGCTGCACACAACATATACGCATGTTTTTGTTACCTTTTATGGTAATAAAAACACCCTCATTTGATGTATGATTTGGAGATGTTGGAACGGGGCCATGATAAAAAAGAAAGTGCAATGGCAAATTTTATCACGTTTATGTAGAGCTGAGGGCAGAATACTTACCTTTTTTAAACAAAAAATGCGTGCCAAACACTGGTAGCACATTCTGAAAATTTGATTCCCTACACAATTCAACAGTAAATGCTACAGCACACTTCTGTGGAAAATACTAATTCTTGTTCAATATTTTGTTTATCAGTAGATGATTGTGTTTCTATCTCCTGCCTTGAAATAGGCTATGACGTTGCACTCCTATCGCACAGCGATACTGTATCCTACACACTGTCAAATTTAAATAGGCTACCGGTCTATTTACTTTTGAGCATGTTTGGCTATTCTCCTTTCTCCAGGAGAAACGGAAGTTAGGTTGAAAATACTGTATCCCTGAAAACCAGAAACATCCTCTTTCCGCCAACGCCGCTAAGAGTGGAAAAGGAGACATGTCCCGCTATATGATTATAATTTAGGCTTATATAATACAAGTAAAAGAAACGCATTAGGCTACATGCTGCTATGTGATCTCCTTACCAACGGCAAATGCATCTGTTCTATCATTAGGCCTTTATGTTTTTATTAGCCTACCATTATTATAATTCTTGTGCATCAAACACCTACATTTTTTCTCAAAATAACAATATTTGCTTGTGATACATGTTGATCTACCACTAGAAGTTGTGCGTACGGCTGGTCTGAGATTTGTGTGGAGATAAGCACACTTTCCCTTCACGTTCAAAATGGATAAATACCAACATTTGAGGGAAAACTGGCATATGCAAGTTTTAGATTTTTTTTTTGTGTGAACGCACCTTTGATAAATGAGGCCCCAGGTGATGCTGAGCAGAACCAGCCCCTCAAGAGCTCTTGTCCAGTCAGTCTGGGATCTGCCAAAAGTGAGGTCAGTGAGAAAAACGCCCTTAAAACAGCAGGAATATTTATTTTTTTAAGAAAAAACGGCAGCCAGTATGATGCAGATAAACTTTAGTGACGTTTTTAGTGAAGCCATAGTTAATTTTTTGAGATCTGCCAAAGAAATGTCACAGCTAGCTACTCATCTCTATGGCTCAACACCCACCATCATACATCACCGTGCTCAACAATGTGCACTACTTACTACCTGACTGTATTATCAACTTCTGTTATATCAAAGTTATTTGGTCATTTCAAAGTTGTTCTTCTGAGAAAACATATATCTTTATTTTAAATATCATAAACCCTTTCACATATTCACAATTGACAGCATTTATTCTCTTCAAAGACTAATGATTTGAAGGTCAAGATAGTCCAGGTGCCCGCTCTCTAAAGCAGTGCCAGTCAGTGTGCTGGCAGGTTGGCACCAGGAAGAACCAGGACAACACACAGGGCATTGGTCCTGCTCCTGAATAGGGAGCACTGTGGTGGAGGAGCATAGGGAGATAGACTTGGCACGGTCGTCTGTTAATGACTCATTTTGAAACCATTAACTGCTGAACGCCTGTTTTCCTACACTGCGGTCTGGTGCAATTACACCAGAGGACCATTCATCACACACTTCACCCCGAACAGTGAAATTCCACAACAGGTCCACTGAGGTCCGCCATCAGGGCCTTCTGCTTTGCTATGTAAGGAAGAGCATGCAGCAGAGTAAGCGGGACAATGCTATTGCAACACTTCACATTGGGCCTTTCCAGTGGGCCTGCTGCACGGACGGAAGGACAGATTGCCTAAAAGACCATGGCAACAGTCCAACGGACTTCTCTCAACAGCTACTTATAAAAGAGCAGTTTACATTCCTCACAAATACATGTATAGAGGTGCCTGGCAGGAATTTCTAATGAAAAGAATAATCCCTGTATGCACTTTGTTCCACCAGGCCGGAGCTGAACCAGCACCTGATGAACAACTAGGGCCATGTTCTTCAGCAGATCCATTAAGAATGGTTGCTCTCTCTACATGCAGAACATTATCAGAGACAGTTTGGGTTTGGCGTGACTGAAGTGTCTGTTAAAAAACACGAGGTTGAGACATCGTCATTAAGAGTTCACTTGTGACACTTGTTGTTGAAAATAGTCGCGATCTTAAATGGGGGAAATGATGTTCTTTGCCATATGCAATAACCTACACAAGGCGAACAGATGTGCTTGATTGAGGCGAATAGATTCATGACATATGTAGTACTCTTGAAATACATTGGGACAAAAACCCTGTGTTGTCTGCCAGTACATTTTAATGAACTCTCCGATGTTCGAAACCCATAACGGAGAGGCGTGATACTATAGAGAGCATGGTAGATGGGAACTGCACAGCATGAGAGTAAATACAAATTGCTGTGGGACAATGACTTGGTCTCAATGATTTTCGTAACAGCATGGGGTGAAACCAGGAAGAATATAAATTTCAGTCTTGGAAAGCAAGCAGCCATATTTCAATTCAATAACATGCCACATATCTATCCATCATTAGATTAAAGAAATTGCTCTCACGCACTCACTACTCAAATACTTATAGATTTCACCCTTTGAGCAGTTTTTTGACAGTATTCTTTCTCAGATTGCTCCAGAATAATTTGGTAAGTAATACAGAACGGCCATGAATACATGAGGCATATGCAATCTGTTGTACACATCCTGTGTGACATGACCGTGTCTTGAAACTCACCATAGTACTGTAGATTTTATCTGCCCAGGCTCCTGTCTTCAAAGATGGTTACTTCAACCTTGATCATGTTTAGTTAAAGGCAATGCAAAATTCCTCTAAAATATGACATCTACAGACGCATACTGCTATGAGTAAAGCACGTGGGCAGCAATAGTCAAAACATCAAATCAGACACTCAAATGCACACATTACTTGTTCGGGTGCATTGAGAAGACTTGGGGGGGGGCAGGTGTGACATTCCTGTCAATCTCCACTCTGCTATCACAGCCGCTCCCAGGCCAAAATCAACAGCTCTGCAGTGCTGGAGAAATAATCCAGGAGGTCGCCATAAAACCAAGGTCTGCTTTCCAAATGACACCCTATTCCCTATATAGTGCACTACTTTTGACCAGAGCCCCATACGGTGCCATTTGGGACGCAGACAATGAAATCATACAGGAGGTCCTCAGCTGCAAACAATTTCAGTCATATTTCACTGCCTGCTCCAGCCCTCAGTACAATTCATTTGGATGTTGAGTCAGTCACTCAGGCTGCACCCCACACACTTGGAGAACATAGACCATTTCTGCACCCTCTGATTTTGAGCAGATGAAATGGATTAAATATAACTTTTATCTGGTATTATTACAGGGTACCACTGTGAGCTGCCCAGACTCCTGGTTTCCATTTAGGGCAGGGGTTCTAGAGGGGAGCACACCACACAGAGCCCTGGGTATGTGTCCCAAATGGCACCCTAATCCCTATGGGGTTCTGGTCAAAAGTAGCGCACTGTAACGGGAATAGGGTGCCATTTGGGATACGCTTGTGGAAACACCACATACCAACTTGGTCACACATCAGCAGCAGGTCACTGTGAAACTTCATTGTTCTAGCTAGTACTACACAGCACACATCAACATGGAGCTAACCCAGCTCAGCCCTGACTTAAATATACATCAGCCTGCATGACGAAACCTAAGAAACGCATAAAGGAAATATCACTGAAAAAAAGCACAATACTTATTTTCTGATCTTCTAATTCTAAATATAGTACCTTGTTTATCCCGTGAACGTAGCACATATTGAGGCTGCATTCCAAAGGCACACTATTCCCAATATATAGTGCAAAACTTTACAAAGTAGTGCCCTTCAAAGGGTGCCATTTTGGATGCAAGTCTGAGTTACCTTTCTAGACACATTGCTTTAATGGCTATCACACTGCTTTGTGAAGAAGGATACAACTCGGAGGCCTCTCTCAATAGGGTCAGTGAGGAGCAGACCTCGTGGAGCATAGATCTTATCATTCTGCTCCTGGATGAATTTAGCAATCTTCTTCAAAACCTGAAAAGAGACAATAAGAAGAAAACACTTTTTCAGTTTTCCAACTTTCCTTGTCATACATAGTTTTGGTTGAATTCTTGCATGTTAGAAGATTACATTATTAGAATTTATTACATCAAATGTACTTTTAACCTAGAACATTTGCTTTCACCAAACAAGGGGTAGCCTACTGGTAGACTGTCATCTCTCAACATTTACTTATTATTATAAAAAAATGTATACATTTTTTTTTTTACATTTTACAAACATTAATTCATACAGTGCCTTTGGAAAGTATTCAGACCCCTTGACTTTTTCCACATTTTGTTACGTTACACCCTTATTCTAAAATGTATTAAATTGTCTTCTTCCCTCATCCCGAGTGGCGCAGCAGGCTAAGGCACTGCATCTCAGTGCTAGAGGCGTCACTACAGACCCTGGTTCAATCCTGGGCTGTATCACAACTGGCCGTGATTGGGAGTCCCATAGGGCGGCGCACAATTAGCCCAGCGTCGTCCGGGTTAGGGTTTGGTCGGGGTAGGCTGTCATTGTAAATAAGAATTTGTTCTTAACTGACTTGCCTAGTTAAATAAATAGGTTTCACGAAAAATAAATCTTCACACAATACCCCATAATGACAAAGCAAAAATAGGTTTGTAGAAATTTTTGCAAATTCCTGTTCTAAGTGGGCTGGAGGAGCCACCCCTGGTCTTTGCTAGGGCACCTGTAGCCAATTTTATGGGTGTGGTCAGTTGAGAAGTCATTTAAAACTTGACTTCCATCTTCATGAGCACTCATAAAATATAAACATTCAGAACTACAACTTTTCCATGGTACAGTATAAGACAAATATGAATGACACCAATTGGAAAGCTTTTATTGGGCCTTTTTGGGAAACAGGCTGTAATGTGTATTGGCCTATATAACCAGCTGTCTGACATACGGTGCATTTGGAAATTATTCAGACCCCTTGACTTTTTCCACATTTTGTTACGTTACAGCCTTATTCAAAAGAAAATCCTCAATCTACACACAATACCACATAATGACAAAGCAACATTTTTGCACATTTATAAAAAATAAAAAATAAAATATTTATTTACATAGGTATTTAGACCCTTTGCTATGAGAGTCGAAATTGAGCTAAGGTGCATCCTGTTTCCATTGATCATCCTTGAGATGTTTCTACAACTTGATTGGAGTCCACCTGTGGTAAATTCAATTGATTGGACATGATTTGGAAAGGTACACACCTGTCTATATAAGGTCCCACAGTTGACTGTGCATGTCAGAGCAAAAACCAAGCCATGAGGTCGAATGAATTGTCCGTAGAGCTCCGAGACAGGATTGTGTCGAGGCACAAAAGGGTACCAAAAAATGTCTGCAGCATTGAAGTTTGGAACCACCAAGACTCTACATAGAGCTGGCCGCCCATCCAAACTGAGCAATCGGGGGAGAAGGGCCTTGGTCAGGAAGGTGACCCAAGTACCTGATGGTCATTCTGACAGAGCTCCAGAGTTCCTCTGTGGAGATTGGAGAACCTTCCAGAAGGACAACCATCTATCTATAGCAATCCACCAATCAGCCCTTTATGGTAGCGGCCAGACGGAAGCAGCTCCTCAGTAAAAGGCACAACAGCCCGCTTGGAGTTTGCTAAAAGGCATCTAAAGGACTGTCAGACCATGAGAAACAAGATTCTCTGGTCTGTTGAAACCAAGATTGAAGTCTTTGGCCTGAATGCCAAGCGTCACATCTGGAGGAAACCTGGCACCATCCCTACGGTGAAGCATGGTGTTGGCAGCATCATGCTGTGGGGATTTTTTCATCCGCAGGGACTGGGAGACCAGTCAGGATCGAGGGAAAGATGAACAGAGAAAAGTACAGAGAGATCCTTGATAAAAACCTGCTCCAGAGCACTCAGGACCTCAGACTGGGGTGAAGGTTCACCTTCCAAAAGGACAACGACCCTAAGCACACAGCCAAGACAACACATGAGTGGCTTCGGGACAAGTCTCTGAATGTCCTTGAGTGGCCCAGCCAGTGCCCGGGCATGAAACCGATCGAACACTTCTGGAGATACCTGAAAGTAGCTGTGCAGTGACTCTCCCCATCCAACCAGACAGAGCTTGAGAGGATCTGCATAGAAGAATAGGAGAAACTCCCCAAATACAGTTGTGCCAAGCTTGTAGCGTCATACCCAAGAAGACTTGCTGTAATCGCTGTCAAACATGCTTCAACAAAGTACTGAGTAAAGGCTCTGAATATTTCTTTTAATATACATTTGCAGAAATTTCTAAAAACTTGTTTTTGCTTTGTCATTATGGGGTATTGTGTGTAGATTGATGAGGGGGGGGGGGAAACGATTTAATACATTTTAGAATAAGACTAACGTAACAAAATGTGGGAAAAGTCAAAGGGTCTGAATACTTTCCGAATGCACTGTACACATTACACTATTTCACCCAAAGGTTGCTTTACACTTGTTCACTTCCCTTCATGGATTTGAAAGACAAGGACTGGGATAAGGATACTCCCTCAAGCTAATCCATGCCTAAACCAATCTAATGATTTTACATTTGTGGGGAGTAGTGAAAGATGGCATGCTATTTTAGATTTAGTCTTAAAATACCCTTTAGTCTTAGTCACATTTGAATAATTTCATCCTTCATTAGTTTTAGTTGTCAGTCGACTAAAACTGTGGAAAAATGTTGTCTAGTTTTAGTCACAGCCATTTTAGTCACATTTTCTATTAAAGAAAATGAGTATTTAGGCTACCTCTAACTTCATTCACCTGCACATTCAGATAGTCCAACTAGGCCTAATATCCTAGCTGGCAACATTGATATTGTGACAGATTGTAACCAATGCCAGCCATAATTAACCATATTGGCTACATGTTAAACCTTTATTTTAACCAGGTAGGCTAGTTGAGAACAAGTTCTCATTTGCAACTGCGACCTGGCCAAGATAAAGCATAGCAATTCGACACATACAACAACACAGAGTTACACATGGAATAAACAAAACATACAGTCAATAATACAGTAGAAAAAAGAAAACAAAAAGTCTATATACAGTGAGTGCAAATGAGGTAAGATAAGGGATAAATAGGCCATGGTGGGGAAGTATTTACAATATAGCAATTTAACACTGGAATGGTATGATGTACAGAAGATGAATGTGCAAGTAGAGATACTGGGGTGCAAAGGAGCAAGATAAATAAATAAATACAGTATGGGGGTGAGGTAGATAGATGGGCTGTTTACAGATGGCCTATGTACAGGTGCAGTGATCTGTGAGCTGCACTGACAGCTGGTGCTCAAAGCTAGTGAGGGAGATATGAGTCTCCAGCTTCAGTGATTTTTGCAGTTCGTTCCAGTCATTGGCAGCAGAGAAGTGGAAGGAATGGCGACCAAAGGAGGAATTGGCTTTGGGGGTGACCAGTGAGATACACCTGCTGGAGCGTGTGCTACGAGTGGGTGCTGCTATGGTGACCAGTGAACTGAGATAAGGCGGGGCTTTACCTAGCAGAGAGTAGTAGACTAGTAGAACCTGTAGCAAGTGGGTTTGGCGACGAGTATGAAGCGAGGGCCAACCAACGAGAGCGTACAGGTCGCAGTGGTGGGTAGTGTATGGGGCTTTGGTGACAAAACGGATGGCACTGTGATAGACTGCATCCAATTTATTGAGTAGAGTGTTGGAGGCTATTTTATAGATGACATCGCCAAAGTCGAAGATCGGTAGGATGGTCAGTTTTACGAGGGTATGTTTGGCAGCATGAGTGAAGGATGCTTTGTTGCGAAATAGGAAGCCGATTCTAGATTTAATTTTGGATTGGAGATGCTTAATGTGAGTCTGGAAGGAGAGTTTACAGTCTAACCAGACACCTAGGTATTTGTAGTTGTCCACGTATTCTAAGTCAGAGCCGTCTAGAGTAGTGATGCTGGACGGGCAGGCAGGTGCGGGCAGGGATCGATTGAATAGCATGCATTTAGTTTTACTTGAATTTAAGAGCAGTTGGAGGCCACGGAAGGAGAGTTGTATCGTCTGGAGGTGTCCAAAGAGGGTCCAGAAGTATACAGAATGGTGTCGTCTGCGTAGAGGTGGATCAGAGAATCACCAGCAGCAAGAGCGACATCATTGATGTATACAGAGAAAAGAGTCGGCTAGAGAATTGAACCCTGTGGCACTCCCATAGAGACTGCCAGAGGTCCGGACAACAGGCCCGCCGATTTGACACACTGAACTCTATCAGAGAAGTAGTTGGTAAACCAGGCGAGGCAATCATTTGAGAAACCAAGGCTGTCGAGCCAATAAGAATGTGGTGATTGACGGAGTCGAAAGCCTTGGCCAGGTCGATGAATACGGCTGCACAGTAATGTCTCTTATCGATGGCGGTTATGATATCGTTTAGGACCTTGAGCGTGGCTGAGATGCACCCATGACCAGCTCTAAAACCAGATTGCATAGCGGAGAAGGTACGGTGGGATTCGAAATGGTCGGCGATCTGTTTGTTAACATGGCTTTCGAAGACCTTAGAAAGACAGGGTAGGATAGATATAGGTCTGTAGCAGTTTGGGTCTAGAGTGTCACCCCCTTTGAAGAGCGGGATGACCGCGGCAGCTTTCCAATCTTTGGGAATCTCAGACGATACGAAAGAGAGTTTGAACAGGCTAGTAATAGGGGTTGCAACAATTTCGGCAGATCATTTTAGAAAGAGAGGGTCCAGATGGTCTAGCCCGGCTGATTTGTAGGGGTCCAGATTTTGCAGCTCTTTCAGAACATCAAATATCTGGATTTGGGTGAAGGAGAAATGGTGGGAGCTTGGGCGGGTTGCTGTGGAGGGTGCCGGGCAATTGACCGGGGTAGGGTTAGCCAGCAGTGGGCAGCTGGGAGGAGGGGCTCTTATTCTCCATGGACATTACAGTGTCCCTGTACTACAGGATGCAAATTTCTGTTTGAAAAAGCTAGCCTTAGCTTTCCTAACTGCCTGTGTATATTGGTTCATAACTTCCCTGAAAAGTTGCATATCACGGGGGCTATTCGATGCTAATGCAGAACGCCACAGGATGTTTTTGTGCTGGTCAAGGGCAGACAGGTCTGGAGTGAACCAAGGACTATATCTATTCCTGGATCTAAATTTTTTGAATGGAGCATGCTTATTTAAGATGGTGAGCAAGGCACTTTTAAAGAATAACCAGGCATCCTCTACTGACGGGATGAGGTCAATGTCATTCCAGGATACCCCGGCCAGGTCGATTAGAAAGGCCTGCTCGCAGAAGTGTTTTAGGGAGCGTTTGACAGTGATGAGGGGTGGTCGTTTGATCGCAGACCCATTACGGATGCAGGCAATGATCGCTGAGATCTTTACTGAAAACAGGAGAGGTGTATTTGGAGGGCGAGTTGGTTAGGATGATATCTATGAGGGTGCCCGTGTTTACGGATTTGGGGTTGTACCTGGTAGGTTCATTGATAATTTGTGTGAAATTGAGGGCATCAAGCTTAGATTGTAGGATGGCCGGGGTGTTAAGCATGTCCCAGTTTAGGTCAACTAGTAGCATGAGCTCAGAAGATAGATGGGGGGCAATCAATTCACATATGGTGTCGAGGGCACAGCTGGAGGCAGAGGGTGGTCTATAGCAAGCGGCAACGGTGAGAGACTTGTTTCTGGAAAGGTGAATTTTTAGAAGTAGAAGCTCGAATTGTTTTGGTACAGACCTGGATAGTAAGACAGAACTCTGCAGGCTATCTTTGCAGTAGATTGCAACACCGCCCCCTTTGGCAGTTCTATCTTGGCGGATGTTATAGTTGTGTTATAGTTAGGGTGGGAGATTTCAGAGTTTTTGGTGGTTTTCCTAAGCCAGGATTCAGACACGGCTAAGACATCCGGGTTGGCAGAGTGTGCTAAAGCAGTGAGTAAAACAAACTTAGGGAGTAGGCTTCTAATGTTAACATGCATGAAACCAAGGCTTTTACGGTTACAGAAGTCAACGAATGAGAGCACCTGGGGAGTGGGAGTGGAGCTAGGCACTGAAGGACCTGGATTAACCTCTACATCACCAGAGGAACAGAGGGAAAGTAGGATAAGCGTAAGGCTAAAGGCTATACGAACTGGCTGTCTAGCACGTTCGGAACGGAGAGTAAAAGGAGCAGGTTTCTGGGCACGATAGCATAGATTCAAGGCATAGTGTACAGACAAAGGTATGGTAGGAAGAGAGTACATTGGAGGTAAACCTAGGCATTGAGTAATGAAGAGAGAGATAGTCTCTAGAGACGTTTGAACCAGGTGATGTCGTCGCATATGTAGGAGGTGGAACAACATGGTTGGTTAAGGCATATTGAGCAGGGCTAGAGGCTCTAAAGTGAAATAAGACAGTAATCACTAACCAGGACAGTAATGGACGAGGCATATTGATATTAAAGAGAGGCATGCGTAGCCAAGTGGGTCCAGTGAGTGGTTGGGCTGGCTCGGGACATGGCGATTCAGACAGTTAGCAGGCCGGGGCTAACAAGCTAGCACTTAGTAGGCCGGGGCTAATAAGCTAGCAATTAGCAGACCGGGGCTAGCAAGCTAACAGTTAGCAGACCGGGGCTTGCAAGTTAGCAGAAGGGCCTTTGGGGGACGTCGCGATGGAGGAAAGTCTGTTTTTGCCTCCTCGTGCGGTGACGTTGATAGACCAGTCGTGGATTAGTAGGGTTCCAAGTAACTCTAGATAGCTAGCAGGCCACGGTTAGCAGAATGGGCCTTCAGCGGACGTCGCGCCTGAGGGGTCGGTATTCCAGTCGTAGAGGATCGGCAGGGTTCCGTGCCCAGTACCGGCAGTAGAAGGGGTCCGGATATTGTAGCCCAGGAGTGAGCTTCGGTGGTAGCCCAGGAGCCCTAGCCGGGCTAGCTTCAGGTTAATTGGTGCTTGCGCCGGGATGGAAACGCTAGCCAGGAGTAGTCACCCGGGATTGCGGTTAGCTAGTTGAGCAGATCCAGATGAAAAGGTTCAGAGTTTGCGGTAGGAATCCGGGGTTATGGAGAGAAAAATAGGTCCGTTATGCTCTTGTTTGAGTCACGTTGTACGAACTGGCAAGAGCTTTCCGAGGTAAAGGTTAGCTGATGACCACTAGCAGTGGTTTACTGACTGGTAGTTGGTAGCTGGCTAGCTTCAGTTGAGGGATTCCAGATCCGAAGTAAATAGAAATACTTTAGAAAAAAAACAGATCCACGCCACATTGGGTGAGGTGGGTTGCAGGAGAGTATTTAGAAGTTGAGGTTTAGGAAAATATCTAAAAACGATATGCGAAGAAAAATATATAAAAAGATATATACAAGGGACACGACAGAACAAAGACAAAGACGTCTGACTGCTACGCCATCTTGTAAACAATTTACAGCTCAGATTTTCTCCCCATTATAATCGAGGGGGTAAATAACACTGGTTTCCTTGAACAGAAGAGAATTTGAGCTTCGCAAAAATGCCAGAAGTATTCCTGTACTCCTAATATTTAACAAATTAGTTTTTGCCATAGGAAAAAAGCAACTGCAACTCGCATTTGCGGACCACGGCGAAAAAGCGGCAATATAGATGAATGAATAACAGCGCACATGGGAAACAGAGCTTCTAATGTCATCGGATGGGGCCACAGTGTCTCCTGACCCCTCCTGTCTCAGCCTCCAGTATTTATGCTGCAGTAGTTTATGTGTTGGGGGGCTAGGGTCAGTCTGTTATATCTGGAGTATTTCTCCTGTCTTACCCGGTGTCCTGTGTGAATTTAAGTATGCTCTTTCTAATTCTCTCTTTCTTTCTCTCGGAGGACCTGAGCCCTAGGACCATGCCTCAGGACTACCTGGCATGATGACTCCTTGCTGTCCCCAGTCCACCTGGCCGTGCTGCTGCTCCAGTTTCAACTGTTCTGCCTGCGGCTATGGAACCCTGACCTGTTCACCGGACGTGCTACCTGTCCCAGACCTGCTGTTTTCAACTCTCTAGAGACAGCAGGAGCGGTAGAGATACTCTCAATGATCGGCTATGAAAAGCCAACTGACATTTACTCCTGAGGTGCTGACTTGTTGCACCCTCGACAACTACTGTGATTATTATTATTTGACCATGCTGGTCATTTATGAACATTTGAACATCTTGGCCATGTTCTGTTATAATCTCCACCCGGCACAGCCAGAAGAGGACTGGCCACCCCTCATAGCCTGGTTCCTCTCTAGGTTTCTTCCTAGGTTTTGGCCTTTCTAGGGTGTTTTTCCTACCCACCGTGCTTCTACACCTGCATTGCTTGCTGCTTGGGGTTTTAGGTTGGGTTTCTGTACAGCACTATGATATATCAGCTGATGTAAGAAGGGCTATATAAATAAATGTGATTTGATTTGATGTGATTAATACAAAAATAGCCTACATGAACGTAAGAGAGTAAACATTGTCTCTAGTTGAGGTATCCTGGCTTTGCATCAGTTCAAAAGATTGACAAGTGACGGAAGTGACCGCCTGGGATCTGTGTGGGAGAGCTGGGCAGATCAGCTCAATCAGACCGCACAACTGAAAGATGCAATCCTCTCATTGTCAGAATTGACATTAAATATACTCCATGCATGCATGCATGCTTATGGTTGGACAAAACAAACGAAAAGGAGCTTCATGTTAAATTAATGTCCATTAGTCTGACGTGGAATTCACGTCTCGTCACATTTCCGTTGACTAAAATGAAAAGTAATTTGCAATACTTTGTTTTTTTCCGGGGCATTTCGTCTCTTTATCATTATAGTTTTAATCAGGAAAAATAGGTGGTTGACAAGTATTTTTCGTCCTAAAATATTGTTGATGTAATTAAACACTGGCACAATTCAGGAGGAAGGAGAGATAATTGGGACATAACACGTATTTCTTATTGGGGTGCACGACAAGGTACTGGAGTGACGAACCGCCCTTGCTGCCTCCGCCTGGCCAGCTCCCCTCTTTCCCCTGTGATTTTCTGCCGCTGACCCTATTACGTGGGCTGAGTCACTGGCTTACTAGTGCTCTTTCATGCTGTCCCTAGGAGGGGTGCGTCACGTCGTACCAAGCTTTTTTCGTTACACTCGACTTGAGTGGGTTTAGTCACTGACGTGATCTTCCTGTCCGGTTTTGTTCTCCCTCAGGCACGTGCAGTGAAGGAGATCTTCGTGGGCTATACTCAGCCTTGTCTCAGGGTAGTAAGTTGGTGGTCTGTTGATATCCCTCTAGTGGTGTGGGGGCTGTACTTTGGTAAAGTTGGTGGGGTTATATCCTGCCTGGTTGGCCTTGTCCCGGGGGTATCGTTGGACAGGGCCACAGTGTCACCTCACCCCTCCTGTCTCAGCTTCCAGTATATATGCTGCAATAGTCTATGTGCTGGGGGGATAGGGTCAGTCTGTCCTATCTGGTGAAATTCTACTGTCTTACCTGTTGTCCTGTGTGAACTTAAGTATGCACTCTCTCTCTATGCTGATCCAGTTTCTGCTGTTTTGCCTGTGGCTATGGAACCCTGACCTGTTCACCAGATGTGCTAATGTGCTACCTTGTCGTGCTGCTGCTCCAGTTTCAACTGTTCTGCCTGTGGCTATGGAACCCTGACCTGTTAGCCGGACGTGCTACCTTGTCCAGGAACTGCTGTTTTCGACCCTCTCTCTCCCTTTCTCCCTCCTTCTCTCACCCTACTGCACTTGCTGTCTCGACCTCTGAATGCTCGGCTATGAAAAGCCTACTGACATTTACTCCTGAGGTGCTCACCTTTTGTACCCTCTACAACCACTGTGACTATTATTTGACCCTGCTGGTCATCTATGAACATTTGAACATCTTGAAGAACGATCTGGTTTTAATGGCCATGTACTCTGATAATCTCCACCCAACACAGCCAGAAGAAGACTGGCCACTCCTCAGAGCCTGGTTCCTCTCTAGGTTCCTGCTTTTCTAGGGAGTTTTTCCTAGCCAACGTGCTTCTACATCTGCATTGCTTGCTGTTTGGGGTTTTAGGCTGGGTTTCTGTATAAGCAGTTTGTGACATCAGCTGATGTAAAAAGGGCTTTATAAATACATTTGATTTTATATGACTCCCACGAGGAGCCTAAGTCAATGCATCACAGGAATAAACCAATTCCTATATGGTTGTGCAGTGGTTCGTCCTGTAAAAATTGCAGCGTAGTGCAGCAAAGCTTGCGTGGTGCCGCAGAATTTTATGGAACGTTATTTAAGTGCCAACCACTGGTACCATTAATGTCATTGCTAGTTTGACCACCAGAGGGCATCTTTGAGAAGCATTTGATAGCCTTCAATAGTGGCTGTACTAGAGAATTTAAAACCTTTTTTTGTAAGAACATATTAGATGGGACTGATTTTAAGAAATGTTGCTTCATTCATTTGAGTAATATTATGGTGTTTCTATTCTAAGAAAAAAAGAAAAAAAACTTGGGGTTTCCGTTAGGATGGAACGGAAAATATGGTGCTGTACAACGTGACGGTCGGGAGTAGGCCACAGTGCTGGGCTACTTAGCTAAAGAATCCCCGCGTCGTGAGGACACGCGGGAGACCCGGGGTTCAATTCCCCGACAAGGAGGAAGTAGGCTGTCCTTCTAAATAAGAATTTGTTCTTAACTGATTCCATATGTGTTATTTCATAGTTGTGATGTATTCACTATTATTCTATAATGTAGAAAAAAGTCAAAATAAAGAAAAACCCTGGAATGAGTAGGTGTGTCCAAACTTTTGACTGGTACTTGCTTAATTCATTTGATTAATATTATGGTGTTTATAGCCAAGGAAAACTAAAAACCCTCTTGGTTTCCGTTAGGATGGAACGGAAAATATGGCGCTGTACAACGTGACGGTCGGGAGTAGGCTATACAGTACTGGGCTATTTAGCTAAAGAATCCGTGTGTCGTGCGCGGGCACATGGGAGACCAGGGTTCAATACCACAATGGGGAGGAAGGAGTAGGCTGTCCTTGTAAATAACAATTTGTTCTTAACCCGACTTGCCTAGTTAAATAAAAGGTTACACTAAGAGCATAACATTTCTACACCATAATTTTTGTTTAACCAAATCCTATTGCTATTAACTTCAGTATGCTCTTTAAATAAATAACATCTACACCACTTTTAACAGCACATTACTCAACACTAGTGAGACTCATGTCGCCTATGGCAGACCTACACTATATCGAAAAATATGACGTCACTCTCCGCCAATAATTACATATAGAGGATTCTAAATTAAAACCAAAAGCCGCCTCATGGGTCTCCCGGTGGCGGCTGGCACGGGTATCTGTAGCAATGCATTGCGATGCGGTGGCTGCGCCACTGGGGAGGCCACATCCACAAAGTATCAAAATACAGAGAGGTGTTGGTGAAGGTATATTGTCCTGCTAATAGCCCATAATGGGCTATTATAATTATAATATTATAATAGCCCATTATGTCCAGGTCAGGATAACCAAAACATTTCTTTATTAAAGACTAAGAGAAAGAAAGTTGGTACTTAATGGAATGATGAGATAGATGTTCTTCCTCTCTGTTTTTGTTTTATTATTTCACTGCCATACTGTGTTAAACTGTGTTCGATCTTGTCTAGCCATCTTGTCTCAAGAGGACCACAATGGAAATAAGTCCCAGACTTTGTGTGTTATCCTCGATGATTTTATTCAGGTGCATGTATGGCTTTTTCAAGTTTTATGTGTGCTTGTTTTTTTTAAATGGTCGAATTAATAAACTAAACTATTTATTTTGATCCAAAGCCATGAATGAGTGAGTCACTCAGCTTTATGTAGGTGCCGGCCATCAACTTGATAATATATAACGATATTTTGGAGGTTATTTCGAAAGTGAGCGATTGTAATCTGAATAAAGGCCAAAATAATATTTGTAAAGGCCAAAATAATATTTGTAAAGGCCAAAACATTTATTTCTATATTTAGAGGGAGAGAAACGCTGGGCCAATTGTGCGCCGCCCTATGGGACACCCAATCACGGTCGTATGTGATACATAATAATAATGCTACTTAACTTAGAACGTCACTTAGAAATACATTTGACAATAGAATTCTCCCCCTACCCTCCATCTAGGCAAGTCTATTGTCCAGCTGCCTGCTAAAACAGTGGAACGTTTCCCTAGTCAGCGCCATTATTAATGCAATGCCCCTTAAAGTGTTGCTCCCAGTGTGGCGGGGTGGGGGTCCACCCACCGTCCCTCCTCTGTTCCCCATGGGCAGAGTCTGTCTTCTGTGCGCGGCTCTGCGGCCCATCCCGTGCCCCCTGCCCTCGTGCCTTGAACCTCGCACATTTTCAGTGGATACAGCAGGAGAACTGCAAGGCAATCCCATTGTGCGCCACTCGGGAGCCATGACCAATAAATATTGTCCTGCCAATAACAGGGTTAATAATATATCTGTGAGAATATCCAAGGGGCTTTTATATCATTCTAAATTAACAATCAAATTATTTTTAAAAAATTATGATATTTTGGAGATTATTTAGTTTTCAAATAATGTAAAATGAGCGAGAAAAAGGCCATTCTTGAACATGGGGTGAGACATTGCTACTAATTTGTAAATAAAGCCAGTTTGTTATTTAGAATCATTTATTTCTGTTTTTAGAGGGAGAGAAACCAAAAACCTACAGTCGTCTCATCGGTCTCCCAGTCGAGGCCGGCACGGGTATTGAACCAGCATCTGTAGCAAGACAGCTTGCACTGCCTTAGACCGTAGTGTAACAACAGTTTTAGTAAGTAATACTGAAGTCGTGCACAATTATCAGTTTCTATTTAGGTTTATGTCGCCCATTCATTGTCAGAGACACAGAAGGACCCAAAAGCATAATCAGTGCTCTAACTCCCCTTTGCGCTGGTCTGGAGCAATGAAGTGGTGACGCAGGGTACCGTACTAAACCACAAATTACCTCGAAGTACCGCAGCATAATCACAAAACTTTTAGTGGAGCAACCACTGTATGTGCCAACCGGTAGAGCTGGATCTGGAAAAAGGCTTTTGTGTAGTAACAGTATACTCACTCTAAATGTTAAAATCACATATTAGATGATGTATATATCTGCTTGTATGGGCGCTATTGTTAGAGCTGTACTGCTCTCTGCCACTAATCATATTAATATTAATACCTCACATCTCATTTCAACTTCCATGAAATGTGATCACTGTACTGGTTTGGGTTCCCCCCTACTAATTCAAAATGACTAACTTGCAACATGAAAGCTAAATCCATTGACCAAATATCTTGATGGATAACATGACAGTAATAGAGGCATTCAATGTGTGATCAAAACGCACTTATAATATCAAGCCATTTCTATGAGGGGGCATTTCGTTCTGACTCCAGAAAATGGCTGCTGATTAGCTTACAATATATTCAATCTATTCTAGAGTGTTGGTCCACAATCTAATTCAGAGAATTCCAAAGCATTACTTGGGTGTATTTTTGTACAACACATTGGCTTTACCTAGTCAGCACTAGCTTTGTAGTCAGCACACATTAAGTTGTGTAGAGTTTCAAAATTCCAGTATGTTTCCCCAAATTCCCAGGTTTTCCAGAAATCCTGCTTGGAGGATTCTGCATTTGCTGCTTATTCTCTTCTGATTCCGGGAATTTTCCAACCAGAATTCTGGGAAAACCTGGGAATTTTGAGAAAGTTAACAGAATTTTGCAACCCTAGTTGTGTGGATTAGTGAAGGTCTCTCACCTTCTCGTAGTGTGTCTCCATACAGAGGAAGATAGTGTAAGCTGTGAGGCAGGCCAGACAGCCCTCCAGATACGACGAGCCTCCCAGCTTCTCTGCCTCAGCATACAGGTTGTTCAGCGTCCTCACCGTCTCCTCAAACTGCTGCTTGTCAATCTGAAACACACGACCGATCAAGTTGTGTCTCAAATAGCACCCTATTTCCAATATAGTGCGCTACTTTTAACCAGGGCTCATAAGGCTCTGGTCAAAAGTTGTGTACTTTATAGAGGGAATAGGGGTGCCATTTGGAAAGCAACCCAAGTAAAATCAAAAACTGTTTCTGAGGATGATACACATGGTGAGATCTAAAGGAAGGCAATCAAGATAGAAAAATACATCACATAGTTACTATTTTAGATGATCAAATGGAGTGTTAGACATCTAACAAATGGAAAGTTAATTATACATTCTTTTCATCCTCGGTATAAATGATGAGTGGTTTGATTCGAATCGTGTTTTTAATCAGAGAATGCTGCATCTCTCTCCACTTTTGGCAAAATAATTAGGATGCCTTGGCCGTGTGCTCACCACATGTTTTCACTTTATACCGCAGCAGGAGACACCAAAACCTCTAGTGAGGAATCTGACTGTCTCTCCTTATCTACTGGCAGAGACTAGCTAGTAAAAAAAAAAAACTTTCCCAGTGTTTCCATCAATCTGGTGATGATAGGTCTAGTGTTGCTGATATGAGAGATGCAATGTGGCTCCGACAGAGTTGAAGCCATTACACTCCCTAATTCCGGACAGAGTGGAACTAAGGGCTGGCTAACACTAACATTCACTCATCACGTCAGGTCAGGCCTGCTCCACTGAGGGGAGGCCAAGGGCTGTTGGACCACTGGAAGTAGTGAAGGGTGTTTTGACTGAGTGTTGGCGCGAGTCTCCACTCTGGTCTCCTGAGCAGGCCTAATGGAGAGTGAGTTGCATCCCAAATGGCACCTTATATAGAGTACTACTTTTGACCAGGGCCCATAGAGCTATAGTCAAAAGTAGTGCACTTTATAGGGAATAGGGTACCATTTGGGACACAGCCTGAGAGAGCGGACTGCAGACCAGACCAGATGAGAGGAGCAGCCAGGCCTTCTGTGCCTCTGAACAGCCTCCAAGTTATGCTCCCATGTGCCCAAGGAATGTAACAACAAGCTCCAACAGATCAGTGGTCTTAGGCATATTTGGTGCCCGCCGTGAGGAGTCTTTGTTATCCCTCTAATTTCCCCATCTGAAGGCTGGGATTCAAACCACATTTCTCCTTCGTCTGAGCATTTTTCCATTACGTTAGATGCTGTGATTTTAAAAGTGTGGATGTGCACTTTAGGAAGCATGTGCTACGGTAGTAGTATTAGACGATAGATTAATCGTGCCATGTCACCCACCATCTCAGATTGTTCTGAAATGGTTTCTGTAGTTAAAATAATATTGCAGGAATGTTTCTGAATAAGCTAATTGGCCATTTCAATTTATAGTATTCATATAATATTCAATAAATAGTATAGTCTCAACATTCGATTTGGAACAAACCTCTTAACAATGATTAAGATTCGAGGAATCCAAAAAAATCATAAAAAGCCATGGGCCACCAAAAACCCACACCTAGAACACCCCAATAGCCAGTATACAGTATAATTTCTCTACGCTTATGCTTGACAAGTAGTATGAAGCTGTGGCTTGGAGTATTGTTTATTGAGACTATATAATATATTGTCAGTAAATTTGTTGATGTCGACCCGTTTAAAGAAATTAGCAATTGAAGTAGCCATTGAAATTTGCCATTGCATTTTTCCTCAAAGATTAGTGTGAAAGTACCAGGCTTTGCCCACAAGATATCACTGTTCCTGCTACTGCCACACCCTTTTATCCATTTTGTTGGTCTCTTGTGTTTATCAAATGGATCACAACATTTTCTTTGCAAATGTGGGTTGAAAATCAATAGCTTTTGCTCATGATGAAAATATATTATGTGGTCAACCTCACAAGTCAAGTCAGTCTTCCATGAAAACAATTTAGTTTGTCCTTCTCTTAGCAACCTAATGCTTTAATCAAGGTCTCCTTGAATAGTTAATAAAGTGGCAGCTCTCTGGGAGGGCTTTCCATATGGTGCAATTCTCATATAAAGCCAAACATCTCCTGGAGAAATGGGCAGTTACTAAATGTTGTGACTACTCTAATACAAAAATACAATTAGAAATTAGTCTTATGTTTTTTTTTATATATATGTTGTGTGATAAGTGACATTTAACATTAAACCCAACCCAATTCCATTACAACACTATACAGTGTGTGTTTGGGACTTTTCCCATTGAAGACCCATCGAACTGGGTCTAATGAAGACCCATTAGAACTGCTGTAGTCTAATGGTTTGCTTGCTCACCAGGAATGGTCTAACTGAGGCAAGCGCAACTTTGATAGAGGGGGCCACAAAAAAATGGAACTAATTAGCTAATTTCAACATAGGGTAGAGAATTTTTTGTTGTTGCAGTTTAATATGATATGAGTGAGATTGATTTTGTTAGTCAATGGGACACCCGCCCAATCGGTTCATTGGACCATGATTACTAGAAGTTTAGATAACTGGCCGCTAGACTAATTTACCAATCTAAAAAAAAAAAATGTTGACATGGGTTGATTGAGTGACTGTCAGTGACTGACATAACAAGAGAAAAACTGTTGGATGCACAACCAAATTTCTAAATTGCACCTAACGCTCAACAATTGGTCCACGGTCCGCCAGTTGCCCATCCCATGTCTTAATAATCCCAAACTTTTTCAAAGGGGAATAAACCACACATACAGGGGCCATTTCCTGGACACAGATTTAGCCTAAGAGAAGAATAAACTGAATTAGTTTCATTGTGGACTGGCTTGAATAGTGAGGATAACCACACAATTTATTTCCATCATGAACATAAACTATTGGTTTTCTACCCAAAGTTGCAGAGAAAATTGTGATTTAATTTAATAAAAGAGAGCAGAAAAATATACTGAACAAAAGTATAAACACAACATGCAACAATTTCTAAAGACTTTCCTGAGATACAGTTCATATAAGGAAATCAGTCAATTGAAATAAATCCATTAGGCCCTAATGTTATGGACTTCACACGACTGGGGATACAGATATGCATCTGCTGGTCACAGATACCTATTGGTGGGAACTGGAACATGCTATCATACACGTTGATCCAGAGCATCCCAAACATGCTCAATGGGTGACATGTCTGGTGAGTATGTAGGCCATGGAAGAACTGGGACATTTTCTGCTTCCAGGAATTGTGTACGACATGGGGCCGGCGGCGGATGAATTGCACAATAACGGGCTTCAGGATCACATCACCGTATCTCTGTGCATTCAAATTGCCATCGATAAAATGCAATTGTGTTTGTTGTCCGTAGCTTATGCCTGCCCATAACATAACCCCGCCATGGGGCACTCTGTTGACATCAGCAAACCGCTCTTCCACACAACACAAAAAACTCTGTCTGCCATCTGCACGGTACAGTTGAAACCGAGATTAATCCGTAAAGAGCTAACTTCCTCAGCGTGCCAGCGGCCATTGAAGGTGAGCATTTGCCAACTGAAGTCGGTTATGGCGCCGAACTGCAGTCAGGTAAAGACCCTGGTGAGGATGAGGAGCACGCAGATGAGCTTCGCTGAGATGGCTTCTGACAGTTGTGCAGAAGTTCTTCGGTTGTGCAAACCCACAGTTTCATTAGCTGTCCTGGTGTTTGGTCTCAGAAGATCCCGCAGTTGAAGAAGCTGGATGTGGAGGTCCTGGGCTGGCGTGGTTACAGTTGGTCTGCGGTTGTGAGGCCAGTTGGATGTACTGCCAAATTCTCTAAAACAACACTGTGGTGGCTTATGGTAGAGAAATTAACATTAAATTCTCTGGCAACAGCTCTGGTGAACATTCCTGCAGTCAGCATGCCAATTGCACACTCCCTCAAAACTTGAGACATCTGGGGCATGCTGATGGTTTTTTTTGTACCCAGCACAAGGTGCATGCTGTTTAATCAGCTTCTTGATATGCCACACCTGTCAGGTGGATGGATTATCTTGGCAAAGGAGAAATGCTCACTAACATCGAGGTAAACAAACTTGTGCACAAAATTAGATAAATAAGCTTTTTGTGCATATGGAAAATTTCTGGGATCTTTTATTTCAGCTCATGAAACATGGGACCAATGCTTACCATGATGCATTTATATTTTTGATCAGTGCAGATAAAACGGTGTGGCAATAGCAGGAACAGCGGCATCTAGAGGGGGAAAAACCGGGTACTTTCACACTTATTTATGGGGGGAAATGAAAGCTACTTCAAATTCACTGAGAATACATGACATATTATGAATCAACAATCCAAGCCGCAGCTTCAAACATAATGTAATGATATTGTATACATATATATATTTTTAAATGTAACCTTTGTTTAACTAGGCAAGTCAGTTAAGAAGAAATTCTTATTTACAATGACGGCCTACACCAGCCAAAGCCCTATGGGACTCCCAATCACAGCCGGTTGTGATACAGCCTGGATTCAAACCAGGGTGTCTGTAGTGACGCCTATAGCACTGAGATGCAGTGGCTTAGACCACTGCGCCACTCGGGAGCTCATCATTTAATATTATGTGAATCCTATAAGTTAAAATTACCAATTTGGGTGTAATCAGAGATCAAATTATATTTCAACAAAATAACTACAGAAACGATTTCAGAAGATTCTGAGATGGTGGGTGTCAAAATCCTCTTTCTTGTGCTTTTTGTGGTGGAATGACCCAGATACCATCTTAAACAACTTATTTGGCCTACTTTGCGTCGAGCGATCTACTGTAGATCTGTGAATGTGAAGAAGGGAAAAAAAGGGAAAGGTCAACATGTGCAAATTGGATGTGGAGAAAATTTGACAGCATTATCAATTTATTTCACTGTCCCTGGCAGGTCTGGCTAGCTATCTGCCAAATACAATATACAATTTTCCAGACATTTTCTTCTACCCAAACTTAAGATAGAAAAGAACATGTAATAATGTATAATAACAACAACTAAATAACCTTAAATAGAGGTGAAAATCATCAACACAATGTGCTGCCCCATGATCTATTCCAGCTAAAGAGCAACATGAATCCAAAGTTGAATAAAATTAAGTATTTTATTAAATTGATGAATGA
The DNA here is from genome assembly GCF_045679555.1 of Salvelinus alpinus. Taxonomy (NCBI): domain Eukaryota; kingdom Metazoa; phylum Chordata; class Actinopteri; order Salmoniformes; family Salmonidae; genus Salvelinus; species Salvelinus alpinus. Next base: position 65,285,942 of record NC_092090.1, read on the forward strand.
GGTATTTTGTCACTCTGGAGATTTGAAAAAGAAAGAAAATAAAATCTTGACATGGTGAAATAAATATGACTGTATAAAAAAAGAACAAGCTCACTTAAAACGTTTGGCAGTACATTGCCTATGATATACTATGCTAGCAAGGGGATGGGAGAAATGTTGGAAAGGTTTTTTATGATGAGGCACTGTAGCTGTGGATGGACTCCCTGAGGAGTAGCACGCTGTATTTCTTCAGCAGTGGTATGTGTAGTGCATCCTACAGGAAAACAAGTGTGCCAAAGAGAGACCACCCAATCAAGAGGGAAGTGCCATTAAACCCAAAAGCTGCGTTGTAAAGCTACTCTTTTCATGTGACACATGAATGTCAACCCCCCCCCCCACCACCACATTTAGCTAGCAGCACATTTTTTATGTGGGCATGGAACAGGAGGAGTCAGTTTTCCTCATGGACCTGCTTCATTCCATTCCCTGGATCATTACGAAATACTGTTTTTTAAACCAGTCTCTGCTCTCAAGCATAACAGGATAAAGGGTAAATTCTAGATCAGTGAAAAGTGTATTGGAGTCGTCAGCTGCACTTGATGTTTTCTGCTCCTAGCCTTCTGCTAACCCCACACGGCTTTAACTAACAGGACATGAGAGATTCAGAAAGCATTCAGACCCCTTGACTTTTTCCACATTTTGTGACGTTACAGCATTATTCTAAAATGGGTTACATCATTTTCCCCCCTCATCAATCTACACACAACACCCCATTACGACAAAGCGAAAACAGGTTTTTAAACATTTTAACAAATGTATTAAAAATAAGAAAGCCTTCAGACCCTTTGCAATGAGATTCGAAATTGAGCTCAGGTGCATCCCGTTTCCATTGATCATCCTTGAGATGTTTCTACAACTTGATTGGAGTCCAATTGTGATAAATTCAATTAATTGGACATAATTTGGAAAGGCACACACCTGTCTATATAAAGGTCCCACAGTTGACAGTGCATGTCAGAGCAAAAACCAAGTCATGAGGTCGAAGGAATTTTGTCGAGGCCCCAACAAAATTCTGCAGCATTGAAGATCTAAGAATACAGTGGCCTCCATCATTCTAAAATGGAAGAAGTTTGGAACCACCGAGACTCTCCTAGAGCTGCCCGCCCGGCCAAACTGAGCAATCGGGAGAGAAGGGTCGTTGTCAGGGAGGTGACCAAGAACCCAATGGTCACTCTGATAGAGCTCCAGAGTTCCTCTGTGGAGATGGGAGAACCTTTCAGAAGGACAACCATCTCTGCAGCACTCCACAAATAGGCCTTTATGGTAGAGTGACCAGACGGAAGCCACTCCTCAGTAAGGCACATGATAGCCCGATTGGAGCTTGCCAAAAAGCACCTAAAGGAATCTCAGACCTTGAGAAACAAGATTCTCTGGTCAGATGAAACCAAGATTGAACTCCTTGGCGTGAATGCCAAGTGTCACTTCTGGAGGAAACCTGGCACCATGCCTACAGTGAAGCATGGTGGTGGCAGCATCATGCTGTGGGGATGTTTTTCAGCGGCAGGGATTGGGAAACTAGTCAGAATTGAGGGAACGATGAACAGAGCAAAGTACAGCGAGATCCTTGATGAAAACCTGCTCCAGAGCGCTCAGGACCTCAGACTGGGGGGGAAGGTTCACCTTCCAACAGGACAACGACCCTAAGCACACAGCCAAGACAACGCAGGAGTCGCTTTGGGACAAGTCCTTGAGAGGCCGAGCCAAAGACCTGACATGAACCGGATCGAACATCTCTGGAGAGACCTGAAATATCTTTACAGTGACGCTCCCCATCCAACCTGACAGAGCTCGAGAGGATCTGCAGAGATGAATGGGAGAAACTCCCCAAATACAGGTGTGCTAAGCTTATAGCGTCATACCAGAGAAGACTCGAGGCTGTAATTGCTGCTGACAATACTTATGTAAATGTGATAGCAGTTTTTTATTTTTAATACATTTGCTTTGTCATTATAGGGTATTGTGTGTAGATTGATGAGAAGGAAAAAAACGATTTAATACATTTTAGAATGAGGCTGTAATGTAACAAAATGTGGAAAAAGTCAAGAGGTCTGAATACCTTACAAATGCACTGTATATCTGCAGGAGCTGGACACGGGAAAGAAACATGTTATATGTCCAGGGCTCTACGCTGACCTTTTTTACAAGGTGCACGTGTGCGTCTAAGTTGAAAAATGTAGGCGCACACAAAGACATTTAGGAGCACAATGAGGTATTGAAGATAGAATCCTTACTTTTTCTAGGCGCACTGGTGCTCCTAAATAGCAAGATCAGCACAGCAAATTAGATCAGCACAGCAAATTATTTAGGTGCATATGCGAGTAAAATTGTCACACTGTAGAGCCCTGATGTCTGTCTGATCCATCAAATAGATCTTGCAAGAAGGCTTTGCAGATCAGGGGGTGTGCTGATCTAGGATCAGGTCCTGCCTATCCATGCAATCGTATTCATTGTTATCTAAAAAAGGACAAACTGATCCTAAATCTGCACTCCTACTCTGAGACACTATGCATATATGCTCAGATCACAGTGTTATCAGAGTGCTTTAGCGTACCCTGGTCTCCAGTTCAGAAGGGAACTTGGTCTGGAACTGGCAGACAGTGCCGTTGGTGTAGTCTCTCTGGATGAACACTTTGGCAGCGATAGCCGCCTGCTGCCTCATATCCTGCAAGCTGTGAGTCTGGAAGGAAGGAGAGGGAAAATGGGCTTTAGGCTAGTTGAAGAGCTCAGTGAGGATTTAACAAAAAATTTATTCATGTTTAGGTCTAGGACACAGCCAGACAATTTGAATTTCTACGACAAAAAAAATATTTTGCCTATTAGCCAAATCTATTCAACATCTGTTGGCATGAAGTAGCTGGAACAAACTACCATATCAACAAGCATAATTAATTTGTTTAACTGACAGCCCTATTCTGTCACTTTTACCCCTACCTACATGTACATACCTCAATTACCTTGTACCCCTGCATATTGACTTGGTACCAGTACTCCTTGTATATAGCCTCATTACTGTTATTTTATTGTGTTACTATTTACTTTTCCCCTCCCCCTTACTTTTTAACTCATGTGACAAACACAATTTGATTGATTTGTAAATCAAATAAAATGGCTGCCATTTTTTGCAGACTGAAAAACAGATTGCAGTTTCTTGTTGCAAAGATTACAATGCAGTAGGGAGTGGACTCTATGGCTGCCCTGCAGCTTGTTTTATATTAAACAGGAACACTGATAGATAATGAATGCTGACAAATGGAGGACTGTTGAAAACAAAATGTGTAACCTATTAATCACAAATTAGACTAGGCAATGCTTAAAGGACGGCTAACGTTAATCATTCATAACTTTAACATGTTTTATAATGGAAACCACAACCAGACTGGGAGACCATCAACCTAAGTGACCCCCAGCGGAGTGGGAGGGATGGCCTGTTTTCAGATTGCTTTCCAAATGCATTCCAACTGGCACCCTATTCCCTTTATAGTGCCTGCTTTTGACCAGAGCCCAATGGACCATGATAAAAAGTAGTGCACTACATAGGGAATGGGGTGCCATTTGGGACAAAGACTCTGAATAATGACTAGCCTACAGTGTGCTGTGCTAAAATGATATACTTTGTGAGGTCCTTCATAAACCACACTGTAGCTACAGTAGTGTCTCAGACTACTGTAGCATAAAGGCATTTCTATGTATAAAAGAAAAAAAAGAGAAAAAAAAGGCTTGAGCAGTAACATGTGAAGTTCATAGGAACACATCAGATTGTGTCAAATGAAAGCTAAACGTCTATATTTTTTTAGATATAGATATAGAGGCATATAAATATTTCTCAAGCATTTTCCATCCTAAATATTAGAAATGGCAACTGCTTTGATTTCTGTTCAAACAGATGAAAAATGGGGCTTAAAAAAAATGGCTAGCAGAAAAAGGGCTTAAGGAGGTATTAGCAATACATCAAAACACAATAGTGTGTTGAAGTAAAGACCATGCCAACATTTTTATTTTGCAGAAAAAAATTGCCTTCTGTAAGTTGAAGAAATATTGCCTAGTCTTGTCATTATGTTACCAAAAACCCACATATCTTGAAGATATTTTCTAATCTCTCCCTCATGACAAGGGAGGATAATGAAAGTTCACAGAAGTACTATGTAAGCCTACCAATTAGTAATAGGGTTTTTACTGATAATAAATCATAAACCAGATTGTTAAGTGGTTGAAACACGTCATTCTCTTACCAAATCGCTAACAGAATGACCCCCCCAAAAATATGTAACAGAATGACTGCAACTGAATCGGCAACAACGGGAATTCATAGTAGTGACAATCCACCGTTGGGTCACCTGCTACTGTCCTCCCTTCCACTTGTATACTGTCATGTTCAGCTCATAACTGTTTGCTTTCTCTTTCAATCAAGATGTGGTTAAAGCAAGAGTATAAAAACAGTCTGAACAACCCCTCCCTCTCTCTCTCCCAGTCTCTCAAGTTAATGTCACCTCTCCCGGCACCTACCCATAAGCCCCCGCTCTTTCCATTTACTGTAACAGCCCTCTCACCCACTGAGCACCGACTGAAGCCGGATGTCCACGGACATTGAAAAGTTGTTGAAATTTGGCCAATCCAAATCTGAACCAACCATAAACGTCTGTTTCACACCTTTGGACAGCACAGTTCAGTAAAGAAAAGTTGAGTAGAGGTCAGTACAATACAATAGTACTAGTGTTGACACAATATCAGAATTTTGACTTCGATACCGATACCATATTTAGTATCACGACACTCAATACCAAAATGTTGTATCGTGAAAAAATAAATTCACAGAATGGCACTTGATCCAGACGGATCTTTTGAGTTCAATATAATTACGTTAGACATTTTTATTTATGAATGTATGCATTAATGAATCAATTGTACAAATCATACAATCAATTTGACTTAGATTTTTTATCAACCTAACTACATATCATAATGGTAATAATTTATTTGAAAGGTAAATTTCTAGTCTATTGATAAACTGGGTAAATCAAAACGTAGCCTAGGTCTATTCACAATACAGGTGAACGCATATTTAATAGGAGTGTGTGCATGCAAAAACGCCATTCATTTCCCCATAGGCTTTGACAAACGAACCATAGCACAGTTATTGCCAACAAAAAGACGTCATTACTATTTCTCTCTGTTTGACGATTGAGCAAAGAGGATCTTGACTGGGAGAGACATGAGGTGGGAAGAAGTGAATGAATAAAGTTTATGGGTGACGATCAGCTTTGAAATCAGCAATATTTTGAAATCAGCAATATTTTGTGTTAACAAAGTACTAGGGTATTGAATTGATGTTAGCTTCAGCTGTAAGCTAGCAAGGACAGTTAGCCTACAAAGCTGGAAGCTACCGGTATCTTCTTGCATTGTAAAGTGGTTTAGCCTGTAATGAACATTGTTTTGTGAACAGTTGCAACATTTCTATATGCTGTTTTGCATTATTCAAGTGTGATGTAGCCCAGACTCCCAGTGAGTGAAGTGGTTCCTCAGGACAGGCTAGAGCTAGCAATAGGTAAGCGGAGCAAGCACGGTGGTCTCACGCTACAAGGGGACATCGGCTGCGCTGATAGACAGACTTGATCCTATTTCAATCAGTAGATGACGTGAGACACATTTGACAGAAGTACCAAACTGTTTTTTAGGTTCTAATATCAAAAAAGTACAGTATTTTCGGCATACCGTGCAACACTATCCTGTACAGAGTAGAATAAAGTATAATTTATTGTATTGTACTCTACTGCATTTTACGGGACTGAACTATACTCTGCTGTGCTGTACTGTACTGTGATGTCCAAACTTGTGAAATATTGACGTCTATTATTGGTACAGATTTGGTCCAGTCCCATCAAATTTGGTCTTGTTTGGAGCAGCGCTCATTAGAATAATAGCCATTGTGTGGAATAACAACCAAACATGCAAAGGAGGATATTACATTATTCTACCTATTCAGGATACACCACCATGAAGAGAATGACATTCATAATTATGCATTTCTCTATAGTACAGATCAGGGACCCATGATGTTACCATCATTCTGTTACCAGGTGTTGATCCACTTCATTTACTGTAATTCCATTAAACAAAATAGATGTTTCAAACTCAAGGTGTCATATCATAGCTGACACCCCATTCTTTCTGCAGACATCTTTCAATCTTAATTCTGAATATTAATTAAGTAATTCATTTGAAGTATTAATAAATTAACTGTAATTGGAATATGTGATCACAAAAAACTGAGGGTGATATTTACAGTCATTCCGTTATCAAACTTGATATCTGCATTGTTCTTAGAATGTGTTTTTGTGAAATTGTCAGTGGAACTTGTTAAAACTAGTCCTTGTGCATATAGTTGTATGGTTTAACTTTGTAATCAATGGTTTTGTTTGGCATACTTTTAAAGTAAAAAACCTGAGTCTGAGCGACATTTTGTTAACGTGGAATTGCCCTACACTCAACTACAACTTTGTTTTGTTACTGATGAAATGTCCTCAAAATGACATAAACTTCATATGATGTGTGAGCGCCCTGCAGTTAAATGCTGCTAGGACAAAGTTACATAATAAATGTTAAGGAGCATGAATGTAAATATTTTATGCTTTGCATCTACAATCTCTCAGAGATGATTACTGCTGGCAGGCAGCACTGCCGCAAAAAAAAAATGTTGGCTCACTCTCTCCCAATTCGCCAGTGGATACAGTTACTATTAGAAGTTCTAACAGAATTAACGACAACGATAATGAATGGAGTTAGTCAAGGAACAATTGAGGCCTGGACAAATATACTAACTCTGTAAAGAATAACCTCAGCTAAAGCCCAACACATACGAACAATAGTACGCAAGTATAAACGCCATGGGACCACGCAGTCGCCATACCGCTCAGGAAGGAGATGCGTTCTGTCTCCTAGAGATGAACGTACTTTGGTGCGAAAAGTGCAAATCAATCCCAGAAAAACAACAAAGGACCTTGTGAAGATGCTGGAGGAAACAGGTACAAAAGTATCTATAGCCACAGTAAAACGAGTCCTATATCGACATAACCTGAAAGGCCACTCAGCAAGGAAGAAGCCACTGCTCCAAAACTCCATAAAAAAGATAGACTACGGTTTGCAACAGCACATGGGGACAAAGATCGTACTTTTTGGAGAAATGTCCTCTGGTCTGATGAAACAAAAATAAAACTGTTTGGCCATAATAACCATTGTTATGTTTGGAGGAAAAAGGGGGAGGCTTGCAAGCTGAAGAACACCATCCCAACCGTTAAAGCACGAGGTGGCAGCATCATGTTGTGGGGGTGCTCTGCTGTAGGAGGGACTGGTGCACTTCACCTAATAGATGGCATCGTGAGGGCGGAAAATTATGTGGATATATTGAAGCAACATCTCAAGAAATCAGTCAGGAAGTTAAAGCTTGGACGCAAATGGGTCTTCCAACATTTACATTTACATTTAAGTAATTTAGCAGACGCTCTTATCCAGAGCGACTTACAAATTGGTGCATTCACCTTATGATATCCAGTGGAACAACCACTTTACAATAGTGCATCTAACTCTTTTAAGGGGGGGGGGGGTTAGAAGGATTACTTTATCCTATCCTAGGTATTCCTTAAAGAGGTGGGGACAAATGGACAATGACCACAAGAATACTTCCAAAGTTGTGGCAAAATGGCTTAAGGACAACAAAGTCAAGGTATTGGAGTGGCCATCACAAAGCCCTGACCCCAATCCCATAGAAAATCTGTGAGCCGAACTGAAAAAGCATGTGCGAGCAAGCAGACCTACAAACCTGACTCAGTTACACCAACTCTGTCAGAAGGAATGGGCCAAAATTCACCCAACTTATTGTGGGAAGCTTGTGGAAGGCTACCCCAAATGTTTGATCCAAGTTAAACAATTTAAAGGCAATGCTACCAAATACTAATTGAGTGTATGTAAACTTCTGACCCACTGGGAATGTGATGAAAGAAATAAAACCTGAAATAAATCATTCTCTCTACTATTATTCTGACATTTCACATTCTTAAAATAAAGTGGTGATCCTAACTGACCTAAGACAGTGAATTTTTATGACGATTAAATGTCAGGAATTGTGAAAAACTGAGTTTAAATGTATTTTGGCTAAGGTGTATGTAAACTTCCGACTGTATATACACATACACACAAAAAATAAATATATATATATATATTCACAGACTGCTGGTCAAAGGTTTTAGAACACCTACTCATTCAAGGGTTTTTCTTTATTTTTACAATTTTCTACATTGTAGAATAATAGTGAAGACATCAAAACTATGAAATAATATATATGTAGTAACCAAAAAAAAGTGGTAAACAATTCAAAATATATTTTATATTTGAGATTATTCCAATAGCCACCCTTTGCCTTGACAGCTTTGTACACTCTTGGCATTCTCTCAACCAGCTTCATGAGGTAGTCACCTGGAATGCATTTCAATTAACAGTTGTGCCTTAGGGCTATCTTCTGTATACCACCCCTATCTTGTCGTCACAACACAACTGATTGGCTCAAATGCATTGGCTCAAAGTAAAGAAATTCCACAAATTAACAAGCCAAAGGGTGGCTACTTTGAAGAATCTCAAAAGTAAAATATATTTTGATTAACACTTTTTTGGTTACTACATGATTCCATATGTGTTATTTCATAGTTTTGATGTCTTCACTATTATTCTACAATGTAGAAAATAGTAAAAACAAAGAAAACCCCTGTAATGTGTAGGTGTGTCCAAACGTTTGACTGGTACTGTATGCATGCATGTATGTATGTACAGTGGCAAGAAAAAGTATGTGAACCCTTTGGAATTACCTGGATTTCTGCATAAATTGGTCATAAAATTTTATCTGATCTTGGTCACAACAATAGACAAACACAGTCTGCTTAAACTAATAACACACAAACAATTATACGCTTTCATGTCTTTATTGAACACACCGTGTAAACAGTCACAGTGCAGGGTGGGAAAAGTATGTGAACCCTTGGATTTAATAACTGGTTGACTGAATTTTGGACCATTCCTCTTTACAAAACCGTTTCAGTTCAGCAATATTTTTGGGATGTCTGGTGTATTTTCTTCTGTTGAAGCCATTCTGTTGTTGATTTACTTCTGTGTTTTGGGTCGTTGTCCTGTTGCATCACCAAACTTCTGTTGATCTTCAATTGGAGGACAGATAGCCTAACATTCTCCTGCAAAATGTCTTGATAAACTTGGGAATTAATTTTTCCGACAATGATAGCAAGCTGTCCAGGCCCTGAGGCAGCAAAGCAGCTCCAAACCATGACGCTCCCTCCACCATACTTTACAGTTGGAATGAGGTTTTGATGTTGGTGTGCTATGCCTTTTTCTCCACACATAGTGTTGTGTGTTCCTTACAAACAACTCAACTGTAGTTTAATCTGTCCACCGGATATTTTGCCAGTAGCGCTGTGGAACATCCAGGTGCACTTTTGCAAACTTCAGACGTGCAGCAATAATTTTTTGGGGACAGCAGTGGCTTCTTCCGTGGTGTCCTCCCATGAACACCATTCTTGTTTAGTGTTTTACGTATCGTAGACTCGTCAACAGAGATGTTAGCATGTTCCAGAGATTTCTGTAAATCTTTAGCTGACACTCTAGGATTCTTAACCTCATTGAGCATTCTGCGCTGTGCTCTTGCAGTACTCTTTGCAGGACGGCCAGTCCTAGGGAGAGTAGCAACAGTGCTGAACTTTCTCCATTTATAGACAATTTGTCTTACCGTGGACTGATGAACATCAAGGCTTTTAGAGATACTTTTGTAAACTTTTCCAGCTTTAAGCAAGTCAACAATTCTTAATCTTAGGTCTTCTGACATCTCTTTTGTTCGAGGCATGGTTCACATCAGGCAATGCTTCTAGTGAATAGCAAACTCACATTTTGTGAGTGTTTTTTATAGGGCAAAGCAGCTCTAACCAACATCTCCAATCTCGTCTCATTGATTCGACTCCAGGTTAGCTGACCCCTGACTCCAATTAGCTTTTGGAAAAGTCATGACCATACTTTTTCCAACCTTTACTGTGAATGTTTAAATTATGTATTCAATATAGACTAGAAAAATACAACAATTTGTGTGTTATTAGTTTAAGCACACTATGTTTGTCTATTGTTGTGACTTAGATGACGATCAGATCAAATTTGATGACAAATTTATGCAGAAATCCAGGTAATTCCAAAGGATTCACATACATGCATATATACAGTGGAATGAAAATGTATGTATTTCCGTCCATTTGCATATTTTTTACTTTCTTTGCATTCAGGCCCACGGAGAAGGGGTGGTATGGGTTGGGTTTTCTGTAGTCACTGGGGGGGGGGGGGAACATTGGATGTTTAGGCGGATGGGGGACTTAGGGGACTCTAAGCGGAGGGGTTGGGCAGATATATATGGGGGGGTAGGGAGTGACAAGACAACCAACCTGTTTTGCTAGGCGGGGTGGGAAGGGGTGAAAAACATGGTTTCTGGGGGGAGTTGGGGGTGTAGGCCCTTTTTGTTTATTTTTCTTTACACACCAAGTTTATTATCACTAAATCCTGTGTGATCAATATGATCATTTCTCTGTATTTATGTTTGACTTTTGTTTTTCTTTTGAGTGGTAGCCCACAGGAGCATGTTATATAAACTGAATATATGAATTGGTATGAATATTGTACCTGTCACACTCCAACAAAAAATGACAAAACACATTTTTAAAACTTGGTCACCATGTTTAAGATTTACTGCTATTAGATGCATAATCCATTACGCCAAGCTGTTTTAACAGTGGTCTCTGGCTGCTTCCCAGACAACACTAAAAGATATCATCAACTCTAATCTGACATGTTTATCTAGCTAGGTTATCATGATTTATCTAAGCAATGATGTTCTAATTGGTGGGAGAGTAGTAGGAGCTACAGCTATTTCAGGGTTCTTTTTTTCTGAAGGAAAAATCTATTCACATAACATGCCAGAGAAGAGTAAAATAATGTATGCACTCACTACTGTAAGTCGCTCTGGATAAGATCGTCTGCTAAATGACTAAAATGTTAATGTAAAAAGTTAGACCTATTGGCTAATAGTCCCATGATGTGCTTCTCTCTGTGTGTGTGTGTGTGTGTGTGTGTGTGTGTGTGTGTGTGTGTGTGTGTGTGTGTGTGTGTGTGTGTGTGTGTGTGTGTGTGTGTGTGTGTGTGTGTGTGACACACAAGGTAGGTTAAAACTAACATTTTAAATGGCCAGCACCAATAGCTTAGATTTTTTTTTCTTCAACATTGCATTCAGAAAACAGGAATGAGCACCAGAAGCTGCTAGCCAAAAGCTACCACTACCGCATAATTTTATATAAGTCTCACCCTCATGAAATGCTTAACTAATTAGCTAGCATAGCTAACTGAATAGTGTTATTGTGAAGTACACATAGACAGATAAGGGACATGTAATAACTCCTTCTTAGAGTTTTGATAGCTAAGCTAAAGTAAGTGAACACAATCAAATACACAATTACATTTCTATTCTCATATGCTGACTTGTCTACCCTACAACCATCTACACAAGGTGGGCCAATGAGTCACTGCCATTGCATTGTAATAAGTGAATAGTGCTAGTTAGTTATATTACATTAGAGTTATAATATTAGCCATTAGTGATAATAGTTGAGGGGGGAAACCTATTCAACTTCCAGATAAAAAAGATGTGTTATTGTTGGATCTGATTTAAAAGTGGAACTGACAATGTTTCAGCAACATGAAATCTTAATTAAATTTGTTCATATATACCCCCATGGAAGAATATTCATTATTTGGTGTTTTTGTTACATTATCTGACAAGCGAGTACTTAGATATGGTCATTTTCACATTTTCATAAATTTCATAGAATGTTTCGGAATAACGTATAGTTAGGCATTTGTGAAAATTCTATAGCAATACAGAGTGGGAAAGCGGCAGTGCATTTGGAAAATTAATAGACACTGCAGAAAATAAAACCTAATAAAAAAACATCTGTCTTGTCCAGGATTGAAGTCTATGCAGACCGGTGCGCCATAGCCAATCAGAGCTACAGTAGGTTTATATGCAAATTTGCCACACGGGCCTGCCATCATTCACTTTGAACTGGACAATGTGTTTACAGGCAGTAGCAATAGTGTGACTTTAAATAACTAGAACTCATTCGTCAAAAGCCACAAAATACACCTGAATGGGCTCCTGCAAATATGTATATACCACGAGAGTCCTCTTAGATTTGGGAACTTCGCAGTCCTATTGATCAAACAACCGTGAACAAGTAGGCTCTCTACCCCTCAGTTGCCTACGCACATCAAAAATCGAACAAGGGAACATTAGATAAACCCTTTCAAACTTTTTCAGCTAGTTGGCCGTCAAAATCGCAATGATAACCGATGGGGAATAGTAGCCTGCTCGTCCTTCTGCAGCTTGCCTGCCAATGCATGCTTGTCCCAACCCACGTTTTCACAACTGAATAGGAACTTGCCTGCCTGTCTGCCCATTTGATCGATGACAAATACATTTGATTTACAACTAAGAGATATGCTAACTGTGGATAACAGTTGTTCAAGATCAGGATAGCTAGCTAGCAAAGCAATTCAATTCACATTTCTTGCTAGCTAACCAAACGACACCTGCATCTCTAGCTGTGGCCACCAAAAAACGACGAGGGGAAAGAGTCAGTCACTCACCCACTCCTCCAATGACATGACATCCTCCCAGCTGATAGCTAGCTAACGTGTTTTTAACTTGCTAAATAAATAGCTAGCTACATAAGTAGACACGCTAGCCCAGGGGTGTCAAACTCAATCAGCAAACTGGCCATATATAGCCTACTTCTTGTTCTTTTAAACATGCAACCTAAACTGGCCATTGTTTTATTAGAACAAATATGGCCATTTATAATGTTCAATTATGTACATAGGATGCTGTATATAGCATTTTAACATATTAAAACAAAATAGGTAAATATTTGTTATATTTGTGCCTTCGCTTGCTGCTATGCTTGCAATGTGCATAATATGCTGCGACCCTAATCAAAAAGGATTTAATAACTTCAAATTTAAAAAAAAAAACCTAGCTCTAGGTTGTTGTAACACTTAAACTTAAAACATGTTCACCCGTGCGGTTGAATGCATCTTTGCTGTATTGTGCACTCAAAATGTAGTGTAGTTAAATAGCCAGCCTAGGCTACTGCTCAAATGTTGCTGTAATAGGTCTACACGTTTCTCCTTTACATGGTGTTTTGTAGCAGGTTTTGTGTCTTGGTTATTCATTGTCAAGCTTTAAAAACCAAAGCTAGACTGCAACATTTTAGTAGCCTAGCCAGGACTCTGGCATGTCTATACACTTTCCCTCTGCTGCACGCTGTAAGCAGGACACAGGAAAGCAGCACAATTGAAGTTGAATTCATCGATGCGAGTGCATCTGGCTGTAATTTCATAAAGTAGATGACTCAACTCTTGACTCATTTATACTCGCTTAAGGGTCCTATTCAGCCGGCCGGCCGGCCTTGTGTTTGACACAAGTGCTAGACCTTTAGCCACGTTATGACTGACTTGTGATCATTGCTCTTGCTAGTTTGATTGTATTGACATTCCTAGCCTTAGTGACAGTTTTTGTTCAAAATATTGAGTCAAATTTCAATTGAAACAGTGCATCCCGAATGGGTGAAGGCAGCAAACAATGTAACAGGCCAGCTGTGATTTAAAACCTGATAGCAATCTTTTTGGGACTACCAAGAAATGAATTGGTGAATTATGTGAATCATCCATTGAATTGCATCCATCTATTCTGCTATTCTGCCAACAATGCCTTACTGTACGTCATGGAATTTTGTCAAATATAACCTATTTTTGAAACATCTTATACAATTGGTTTTGAAGCATAAACTGGGAATTTGATATTTTACTGATATTATCGATTGTCTGTTTATTTCATATCTGCAAAGTAGTTAAAACGCTGTCAGTTCCACTTTAAAGAAGCACTAGCAATGTCATTATCTAGCTAACGTTATCTCAGAAGCAAAACGACGTTTCTCAATCTGCTTCACAAATTCGTTAGAAAACTAACACCAAAAACGAGTTGGCTAATACACTTTAATACAATTACAATGCAAAGTTTAATCATATCAAAGACAAACAACCCACCATTCTTTAGCTGTATAATGTTAGCTATTATCATTTCGATAGGCTTGCTAGCTAACGTTAACTACTAACTTAGCCGAGTTAGGTAACAAGCTAGCTAACGTTAACGTTAGTAGTTAACAGTTAGTCAGGGGTAAAGACGATATCCATTTGAATTAGCAAATGTGTAAGTATTACACTATTCAGATGACGAAAGTATATTGTTACAGACTGCTGGGGGGTATTTATGATTAAAACTGATCACAAAATCCCTTACCTCAGCCATGTTGACAGCTCTCTGTTTACCTTCCGCTAGCTCTAAACTGAGTACAGCTACTAATGTGTCCGGATACAAATTGTCCAATTCACGAGGTTCCGTAGCAGCAAATTGCAATGCATTGTGTGGGAATAACGAACAATAATGTATAATTTGCTATCACACTTATAGAGTTTATGAATCTTAGATTTACAGTGCCCATTATTGGATAAATGAAACAGATGTTGAGTTAATTTTCTACTTTTCCAACTAGCTCTGGTCCATGGCATCGCGAACTACGCCCTGCACCAGAGCTACTCTCCAACCAACGATGTATAACTGTTATAGGCCTAAGCCCTGATCATGATGCTATTTCTTGGCCATTGAGAGGCTTTGAAGCCATCGGTCGCCCATATTGGCACTGCCCAGTAGACGTCTGTAAAACAATGAATGTTGAATAACGAATGTAGACAGTAATAAATGCATGTATGTAGATACCAAAATATGTTTTACGGTTATGGGAGTTCCAAGTTGAAGGCATGGTGGCTTCAACATAGTGCCGCAAAAGCGTCATCTAGTGTATGTAGTGTTTAAATAATTGCCTCCAACCTAGGGTGCTTCAGTTTGACAGAACTGTGTGCAACGTTTAATTAAAAGGAAACTGAACTGTACTGTACTAAACGATCAGTGAAAGAACGGTGTGAAAATTAAACAACCATTGTTCAGAATTTCCTCTTTACTTCAGTTTGCTCTTCAATGTATGCACCTTGGTTGGAGAGATGTCCCCGCTACTCCGATGGTTGACTCAATCCCGACATTTCTTAACGCTACAAAAGAACAGAAGCATGGTAAACCAATTGAATTGGATTAACCTGTATAAAAGTGAAAACCGCTGTGCTATTTGTCTGTGTAACCAAATAATGATGTCTCTCAACTCTAATCTAATAGACACAATCTAATTCGAGAGATTAGGGGCATGGGGGTTTTAGTCTAAAATTGAGGACTCATTCTAGTCATTAGCAAGTTAATTTTTTATCTGATAGGCATGAGGAATTTTCATGGTGGATTAGTGTACTGCAGACCAAAACAGCTTTTTGTGCCAATACAACCATGTGAATGTGTGAAAAATACCACCTTAACATTACCTACCCCCACCATTACACATTTTATTGCGCCCTTTACCAGGCTCTGAGTTTCTTTCTAGGCGTATCTTTAAAAAAAATCTACGTTCACTATCCATCACTAAAATTAACACAAAAGCCCATGTCCAGGTAAATAGTAATTCTAGAAGTGACTTTTACTGAGCAATCCAGCTGCAGTTAACCCATATAATTCCCAAATCCCTGTCCTGCAATGGTTAGCCTGTGTGTGAAAAGGATGAATAGTGTTTCCATTAGACCCCCACTTCAGCATGAGCGGACTGAGTAGCAGTAAAACCCTGGTAGTGGGCTATTAACCAGCATGTGTTGTAAATGAAGGGCACAAATGGTGCTCATTAGTGGGCTCTCCTCCTCTCTCAGACTCTGGCCATCACAGAGGGTAGAGAGCTAGGGCTTTAAAGGCCTGCTGCCTGCCCCATTGCCAGACAAACAAACCCTGCAGAGGAGCAATAGAGGGATTTTTACATTTATACAGATCCACTCTAATTACCCCTGGACTGAAAGCCACTCTATTCTGTCCCAAATTGCACCCTTTCCCTTTATAGTGCACTACTTTTGACCAGAGCCCGATGGGCTAAATCCCAGCCCTTGTGATGCATGGGAGAGATGGCTGTGAAAACACATTCCTCCCTGGCGAGTCACACAGATCAGCCAAGTGAACACCATATTATCCTGGGCTGTGAAAAGCTCTGAACTTGGCCAAAACTTTTACTTACTGTAGCCTAGTACTAATACCCTTTACCACTGTGTATCATCAGCCACATTAAGGGATATGATTTAGTCAGCCATATTCAAGAGTTCTGGACTATTCTTGGGATCCTAGTGATCCCAAGTGATTATTCTGATATTATATTAATTTCTAATACTTATAGCCACTGGTTTAGCAATAATTAAGGTAGTAATGTGTTAAAATATTATTATTATATGTACCTAGTAAGATGTTTGAAGGAAAGTTAATTATAGGACATTTGTTCCTGATTTGTTTCATTGCATGGGAAAGCAAATGATACAAAAGTAATAACTCCTTGTTTTGTCTGTGTTCTGCCTGAGCTATAGGTTATGCCTCTTTGATCAGCTGAGTGTACGTAACTGGAAATGAGATGCAGTTCCTTTCAGGAGCCAAGGATGGCAGTAACCGCCATGTAAATATGTCACGGTTCATCAGGGAGAAATGCCCTCAAGCTGGTCAGTAATTGCAACGGTTAGGTTACACAATTATAGTTTACCCATAATATACTATATTGCATGTCAACTGTTCCAAGGGTTCCCTAAATCTAGTGATGTAGGACATATATGAATTACATTAATTTACAACTGAAGGGGCCTATGTATGATAGCATGAGGCTATAACAAAGGGTTGTGTATATTCCTCATTTTGGAGTAGGTCTATGTGTCAGATATTGTAAACATATATCATGTCTGAACTCAGATGACATCCCTCAAGAAAGACAGATATAAGGAAATCTGGCGTGGGGTGGAACAAGCTGGAGAAGGCATCCCAGAACAGAGTGAGATGGAGAGTAGTCATCGATGGCCGATGCCCCCAAAGGAGCAAAGGGCCTAAGTACTGTAAGAAAGTGATGTTAGGGAAACAGAGATCATCACTTCAGCATACAGTAGAACAAGAAAAAGCAGATCCCCTTGAAAGCCTTCACCACCCACCCACAGACCTATTCCATCATTACATGCTCAAATGAACAAAAAACTCAAAACAGTATAGATTAATGTAATCCATGAAGAAACAAGACTGATGCTGAATGGAGTATATATGGAGGTTGTCTTGAGGGCCCCAGTTATCCATCCACTTAGTCAATTGGGTATCCCAAATGGAACCCTATTCCCTATATAGATAGGCTCTGGTCCAAAGTAGTGCCCTAAATAGGAAATAGGGTGCCATTTAGGAGCGCATAATTCAGTCTGTGCACACTGTCAGTCATTTTGTGTGCACTCTACCAGCATGATTCTCCAGGAGACAAGCGTGAAATGGGCCCACTTGGACTGCTTGGAGTTATTATCATTTCGTAAGGCAGAGGCCACCCTTTGGCTTTGGCTTGCAATCCTGCAACCCATGAGGAGGGATGCAAGCTGGTTCCTTTTAAACTCAGATTTACAGCCATGAGACTAATAAGTGAAGACACACAACTGGAACAGTTTTCCATTTTTTTCCTATAGTCAATTTAAAACCTGTAATATACGCTGCTAATCTGAGATCCTTGTGCTTAGCTAATGGCCCTTAATGTCCTCTCTGCCACCAACAGCTTCCTGTGCACTCCCTGTGGAAGCCAAGATGGAATAGCATAGTGTGTTTTGTGCCAAATTGGAGCACGTGGCAATAGTGTTTCTTTGTTTGCTTTAGTGTTCTTATTTAATTTGTTTGTTTGAGGCAAAGTGGAAAACCATTATAAAGCAAGGGGCTTTTATAATGAGAAGAGTTCCTACTGGTATTCGTGTTGGAAGACTCCATGAAATTCAACAGCATCCATAAGCCTTGTGGAATTTATGAATGAATTCTTTGTATTTTTGAGACCTTTGAACTCCGAATCATTATTTCCCACTCACGTAATCACAGACGCCGGAGGTTTATTGAAAGTGAAGCGTGCCACCCCAGGAATCCCCTGGCCTACCCCAAATTACCGACATAATGACGTGGTGTAATTATTATCTCGACTCCTCATGATTTACTACATCATATGTGGTCGGCAGTTTTCATTCAACACCCTATGAAAATGTAAACAATCACACTCTTCAACCTGCCTCGCAGGCATTTAAGGGGAAACATTATATGGCTCTAAATGTTTATTAGCTGTTTAATATCCTGTTTAGAGTGTCTTTTATCAGTTTGGTGCATTTCAGTCCCTTGGTTAAGTCACATTTTCTCGTAAGTACTAATTCCTTCCCCCATCCCGCTCTCTCCCCTCCTTTTTAGACACACTCAGATATTGCTGTGTCTAAACTGTGCCTCTAACGGCAGACCTTTTGCAAAGACAAAGATGACAAATCCCACTGGGCACAAACTGGTTGAATCGACATTATTTCAATGTTATTTGTCAACGTATTATGACGTGGAATCTACTTGGAAAATACATTGGATTTGAAAAAAAGTCATCAACTGAGGGTATAATTTCAACCACAGGATTATGTCATCGTGGTAACCCAATTTCTACATAGACAAAACTTATATGAAATATGTTCTATTTGTACCTTTAAAACAAAGTCAAATATTCAAGGTTATATCCACTTTCAAAAAAAAAAAAGATTAGACTGGCCAGCACCTGGAGAATTGATCTATCTACAGCTAACCTTTGGTCTCCCATTAAAGGTTTTAACCAAGCCCGACTTAGCTATGATATTTGTCACTGAGTATTACCAATGTGCTATCATGAGAGTGATTGTTAAGAGATCTCCACTTAAAAACTAAATAGATGTACTGTTGCTATCGAAGTCATTTCAAAGGGTAGGTTTAGCAGCACAAATTAAATGTGACCATACTTTCCTCAAATATCATTAATGATGCTACACTACATTACCAAAAGGATGTTGACACCTACTCGTCCAACATCTCATTCCAAAATCATGGGCATTAATATGGAGTTGGTCCCCCCTTTGCTGACATAACAGGCTCCACTCTTCTGGGAAGGCTTTCCATTAGATGTTGGAACATTGCTATGGGGATTTGCTTCCATTCAGCCACAAGAGCATTAGTGAGGTCGGGCACTGATGTTGGGCGATTAGGCCTGGTTCGCAGTCGGCGTTCCAATTCATCCCAAAGGTGTTCAATGGGGTTGAAGTCAGGCCTCTGTGCAGGCCAGTCAAGTTCTTCCACACCGATCTCGACAAATCCTTTCTGTATAGACCTCGCTTTGTGTTCAGCATTGTCATGCTGAAACAGAAAAAGGCTTTCCCCAAACTGTTGCCACAAAGTTGGAAGCACAGAATCGTCTACAATGTCATTGTATGCTGTAGCGTTAAGATTTCCCTTTACTGGAACTAAGGGGCCTAGCCCAAATCATGAAAAGCAGCCCCAGACCATTATTCCTCCTCCACCAAACTTTATAGTTGGCACTATGCGTTGGGGCAGGTAGCGTTCTCCTGGCATCCGCCAAACCCAGATTTGTCCATCGGATTGCCAGATGGTGAAGCAGGATTCATCGCTCCAGAGAACACGTGTCCACTGCTCCAGAGTCCAATGGCGGCGAGCTTTACACCACCCCAGCCGACGCCTGGCATTGCGCATGGTGATCTTAGGCTTGTGTGCGGCTGCTCTGCCATGGAAATCCATTTTATGAAGCTCCTGACGAACAATTATTGTGCTGACGTTGCTTCCAGAGGCAGTTTGGAACTCGGTAGTGAGTGTTGCAACCAAGGACATGTGATTTTTACGCGCTACAAGCTTCAGCACTCAGTGATCCCATTCTGTGAGCTTGTAATGGCCTACCACTTCTCAGCTGCGCCGTTGTTGCTCCTAGACATTTAAACTTCACAATAACAGGACGTACAGTTGACTAAGGTGAAATAAAAAATAAATAAATAAGGCAGATCTAGCAGAACAGAGATTTGACAAACTGATTTTTTGGAAAGGTCGTATGACGATGCCACGTTGAAAGTCACTGAGCTCTTCTTAAGGCCATTCAAATGCCAATGTTTGTCTATGGAGATTCCATGCGTGTGTGCTCGAATTAATACACCTGTCAGCAACAGGTGTGGCTGAAATAGCTGAATCAACTAATTTGAAGGGCTGTCCACATACTTTTGCAACAGCTATTGTTTCAATTCAAACCATAATTCAACTAAAAATAGACAATACAATAGGCCTAGGGTTTCAAGCACTGGTTGATTTAAAATGTAATGATATGCAGTGATATTGAATTGTGTTTGGTTGCCAACGCAACAAAATTTGACATTTGAAGAAGATGTATTTTCTGCTTGGATAGTTCCATCTGTGCCAGTGACTTAGTCTGGCTTTTATCTCTAGTTTGTCTACAAATTAATAAATTATATGTTGGTCTCCAACTGAACCAAAAATCTAATTTAAAGAATAGGACTAAATCAAATCAAACTTAATTTAAAGTGCATTTCAAGTTTGATTTGATTTAGTCCTATTCTTTAACTTACATTTTTGTTCTAGATGGAGATGTGAAATGTTGATACTTGATCCACAAGTTAACAAATTAGATGTTTGATTCATGTCTCCAACTCAGCCCAAAAATTATGAGATTTTTGCCTGTGGCTCAGATGGATCTATCCAAGCAGTAGATGCATCTCCTTTAAATGTTGATATTTGGTTGTGTTGTCAACCAAACACTATTCAAAATTACTTTTGTAACACAGTAAATAGCCTAAAATGAAGGATATCTTACAAAATAATGTAGCATCAACCTTAAAACTAGTAACACCTCCATGGCTACATTTTGAGGTTACTGTAACTATACATTTCTTCTTATGTAATCATATAAAGCTGCATGTTCAAGATAGCATGCATAGGTAATTGCGGGTCAGTATTAATCTGTGCAGAATCTCGAACGGCATTGATCCCTTGCACCATGTACTTTTAATAATGTAATCTCAACTGTAATCCAGGTCACTTGGTTCTGCTATTAAATGAAGCACAGTGATTACACATTCATCTCTTGCATAAATAAACAAAATATCTGACCTTGTATTCCCGTTTTAACTTTGCTGCGCTTTTAAATGGTTGAAAGTGCAGTGATACACATTACATTTGGATGACAATTAAACAAAAAAATCTGACGTTATTTTTCCATTGGAATTTGGTTGTGCTTTAAGATGGTTGAAAGCATAGTGATAACACATTGGAAATTCAACTAACTTTTGCTTTCTTTTTGAGTGGGTGATTATAGGTTGTAATCTTATTGATCAACATCTCAACCAAATACTACCCAGTTATCCACATTGAAATGACGTGGTGTGCCTAGTGGGTTGCATCAATACAAAATATCTCTACCCTAGTTTTGGTCTGTGTCACGCCCTGACCTTAGGGTTCCTTTTTATGTCTCTATTTTGGTTGGTCAGGGCGTGAGTTGGGGTGGGCATTCTATGTTTTTGTTCTATGTTTTCTATTTCTATGTGTTTGGCCGGGTGTGGTTCTCAATCAAAGGCAGCTGTCTATCGTTGTCTCTGATTGAGAACCATACTTAGGTAGCCTTTTTCCACCTGTGTTTTGTGGGTAGTTGTTTTCTGTTTTGTGTCTGCCCCAGACAGAACTGGTTTGCTTTCGTTCTCCTGTTTGTTGGTTTTTGTTCGATTTGTTTTTTTTAGATTAAATCATGAACACTTTAAACGCTGCACCTTGGTCCACTCTTCCTTCAGCCCACGAGAACCGTTACAGTCTGGCATAATTGATTGATTTAATAGGCTAGATCCTCATGAACAGTCAGGCATTATACTGTTTTATCTTACGAACCCTAAAACAATTGACGACATTGTTTTAGGGTTCACAAAATAAAATAATTAGCTATGTTTTTTTTAACAATACCCTAAGACCAATATTGATTATTGGAGTATTTTTGGTACAAATATTGAAATGTAGATATAGCCCTAGCCTGCATTGTCGCAAATGCTTACCATTAATTCTTGAAGTTAATGTGTGTTACCCTCATAGTGGGCATGTTTTGACTGGGATTGTGGAATCAGATTACTTCTAATTTTGCTCAGCAATCTGAGAGGCGTTAAACATCCCGTTAAATCGAGACAGTTTTATGGCACCATTTGTGAGTGCCTATGACCTACAGTGCCTATCAAAGGCATTCACCCCCTTGGATTTCTTCACATTAACTTCCGGCGCCGAAAAGAGATGGCCGCCTCGCTTCGCGTTCCTTGGAAAATATGCAGTATTTTGTTTTTTTATGTGTTATTTCTTACATCGGTACCCCAGGTAATCTTAGGTTTCATTACATACAGTCGGGAGGAACTACTGAATATACGATTAACGTCAACTCATCATCGTTCCTACCAGGAATATGACTTTCCCGAAACGGATCCAGTGTTTTGCCTTCCACCCAATACAATGGATCTGATCCCAGCCGGCGACCCTGTGCGACGCCGAAAAAGGGGCAAACGAGGCGGTCTCGTGGTCAGGCTTCGGAGACGGGCACATCGCGCTCCACTCCCTAGCATACTACTCGCCAATGTCCAGTCTCTTGACAATAAGGTTGATGAAATCCGAGCACGGGTAGCATTCCAGAGAGACATCAGGGATTGCAACGTGCTCTGCTTCACGGAAACATGGCTAACTCAAGGGACGCTAACGGAGTCGGTGCAGCCAGCTGGTTTCTTCATGCATCGCGCCGACAGAAACAAACATCTTTCCGGTAAGAAGAGGGGCGGGGGGGTATGCCTTATGATTAACGAGAAGTGGTGTGATCATCATAACAACACACAGGAACTCAAGTCATTCTGTTCACCTGATCTAGAACTCCTCACAATCAAATGTCGACCGCATTATCTACCAAGGGAATTCTCTTCAATCATAATCACAGCCGTATATATTCCCCCCCAAGCAGACACATCGATGGCCCTGAACGAACTTTATCTGACTCTTTGTAAACTGGAAACCACACACCCTGAGGCTGCATTCATCGTAGCTGGGGATTTTAACAAGGCTAATCTAAAAACAAAACTCCCTAAATTCTATCAGCATATCGATTGTGCTACCAGGGCTGGGAAAACCCTAGATCATTGTTATACTAATTTCCGCGACGCATATAAGGCCCTCCCCCGCCCCCCTTTCGGAAAAGCTGACCACGACTCCATTTTGTTGATTCCAGCCTACAAACAGAAACTCAAACAACAAGCTCCCGCGCTCAGGTCTGTTCAACGCTGGTCCGACCAATCTGAATCCACGCTTCAAGACTGCTTCGATCACGCGGATTGGAATATGTTCCGCATCGCGTCCAACAACAATATTGACGAATATGCTGATTCGGTGAGCGAGTTCATTAGGAAGTGCATTGACGATGTCGTACCCACAGCAACGATTAAAACATTCCCAAACCAGAAACCGTGGATTGACGGCAGCATTCGCGTGAAACTGAAAGCGCGAACCACTGCTTTTAACCAGGGCAAGGTGACCGGAAGCATGACCGAATACAAACAGTGTAGCTATTCTCTCTGCAAGGCAATCAAACAGGCTAAGTCCCAGTACAGAGACAAAATCGAGTCGCAATTCAACAGCTCAGACACAAGAGGTATGTGGCAGGGTCTACAGTCAATCACGGATTACAAAAAGAAAACCAGCCCCGTCGCGGACCAGGATGTCTTGCTCCCAGACAGGCTAAACAACTTTTTTGCCCGCTTTGAGGACAATACAGTGCCACTGACACGGCCCCCTACCAAAACCTGCGGGCTCTCCTTCACTGCAGCCGAGGTGAGTAAAACATTTAAACGTGTTAACCCTCGCAAGGCTGCAGGCCCAGACGGCATTCCCAGCCGCGTCCTCAGAGCATGCGCAGACCAGCTGGCTGGTGTGTTTACGGACATATTCAATCAATCCTTATCCCAGTCTGCTGTTCCCACATGCTTCAAGAGGGCCACCATTGTTCCTGTTCCCAAGAAAGCTAAGGTAACTGAGCTAAACGACTACCGCCCCGTAGCACTCACTTCCGTCATCATGAAGTGCTTTGAGAGACTAGTCAAGGACCATATCACCTCCACCCTACCGGACACCCTAGACCCACTCCAATTTGCTTACCGACCCAATAGGTCCACAGACGACGCAATCGCAACCACACTGCACACTGCCCTAACCCATCTGGACAAGAGGAATACCCATGTGAGAATGCTGTTCATCGATTACAGCTCAGCATTTAACACCATAGTACCCTCCAAACTCGTCATCAAGCTCGAGACCCTGGGTCTCGACCCCGCCCTGTGCAACTGGGTCCTGGACTTCCTGACGGGCCGCCCCCAGGTGGTGAGGGTAGGTAACAACATCTCCACCCCGCTGATCCTCAACACTGGGGCCCCACAAGGGTGCGTTCTGAGCCCTCTCCTGTACTCCCTGTTCACCCACGACTGCGTGGCCATGCACGCCTCCAACTCAATCATCAAGTTTGTGGATGACACTACAGTGGTAGGCTTGATTACCAACAACGACGAGACGGCCTACAGGGAGGAGGTGAGGGCCCTCGGAGTGTGGTGTCAGGAAAATAACCTCACACTCAACGTCAACAAAACAAAGGAGATGATTGTGGACTTCAGGAAACAGCAGAGGGAGCACCCCCCTATCCACATCGACGGGTCAGTAGTGGAGAAGGTGGAAAGTTTTAAGTTCCTCGGTGTACACATCACGGACAAACTGAATTGGTCCACCCACACAGACAGCGTTGTGAAGAAGGCGCAGCAGCGCCTCTTCAACCTCAGGAGGCTGAAGAAATTCGGCTTGTCACATAAAGCACTCACAAACTTCTACAGATGCACAATCGAGAGCATCCTGTCGGGCTGTATCACCGCCTGGTACGGCAACTGCTCCGCCCACAACCGTAAGGCTCTCCAGAGGGTAGTGAGGTCTGCAGAACGCATCACCAGGGGCAAACTACCTGCCCTCCAGGACACCTACACCACCCGATGTCACAGGAAGGCCATAAAGATCATCAAGGACAACAACCACCCAAGCCACTGCCTGTTCACCCCGCTATCATCCAGAAGGCGAGGTCAGTACAGGTGCATCAAAGCAGGGACCGAGAGACTGAAAAACAGCTTCTATCTCAAGGTCATCAGACTGTTAAACAGCCACCACTAACATTTAGCGGCCGCTGCCAACATACTGACTCAACTCCAGCCACTTTAAAAATGGGAATTGATGGAAATTATGTAAAAATGTACCACTAGCCACTTTAAACAATGCCACTTAATATAATGTTTACATACCCTACATTACCCATCTCATATGTATATACTGTACTCTATATCATCTACTGCATCTTGCCATCTTTATGTAATACATGTACCACTAGCCACTTTAAACTATGCCACTTTATGTTTACATACCCTACAGTACTCATCTCATATGTATATACCGTACTCTATACCATCTACTGCATCTGCCATGCCGTTCTGTACCACCACTCATTCATATATCTTTATGTACATATTCTTTATCCCTTTACACTTGTGTGTGTGTGTAAGGTAGTAGTTGTGGAATTGTTAGGTTAGATTACTTGTTGGTTATTACTGCATTGTCGGAACTAGAAGCACAAGCATTTCGCTACACTCGCATTAACATCTGCTAACCATGTGTATGTGACTAATAAAATTTGATTTGATTTGATTTGATTTTGTTGTGTTACAAAGTGGGATAAAAATGTATGTAATTGTAATTTTTTTGTAAAGTTCTACATAAAATACTCTGTCAAAGTGGAAGAGATGTTCTGAAATGTTTCAAAGATTAATGAAAAATAAAACCCTAATAGCTTGGTAAGTATTCACCTCACATGCTAGACACACCTTTGGCAGCAATTACAGCTGTGAGTCTTCTTGGGTCAAGGTGTTGGGGATCATGGCTAGACACCAATTTTCTAATCTTGCCATAGATTTTAAAGCAGATTTAAGTCAAAACTGTAGCTTGGCCACTCAAAAACATTCACCGTCTTCTTGATAAGCAACTTCATTGTAGATTTGGCCTTGTGTTGTAAGTTATTGTCCTGCTGAAAGGTGAATTCCTCTCCCAGTGTCTGGTGTAAAGCAGACTGAAGCAAGTTTTCCTCTAGGATTTTGCCTGTGCTTAGCTCCATCCTGTTTCTTTTTATCCTGAAAAACTCCCCACTCTTTGCCGATGTCAAGCATACCCATACCATGATGCCGCCACTACTATGCTTGAAATGGCTGGGATATGGCTGTGACAATGCTGGGGGAAAAGGCTCAAAAAACTATACAGACAATGACTTCATCAAACAACACTGTTTCACAGTGACAGGTTTTCAGTGACATGGCAGAAGATGTTTTGAAACAATTACTGCTTCGCATACAAGCCAGTGAATTATATGCGTTACAGCTGGATGAGTCAACAGACGTGCTACAGCTCCTGGTATATGTCTGTTACGTTTATTGGGGGTCAATTAAGGAAGACATCCTCTTCTGCAAACCACTGGAAACCAGGACAACGTGAGAGGATATTTTAAAAGTACTGGACAGCGTTGTGACATCAAATGGACTTTGGTGGTCAAGATGTGTTGGTATCTGTACTGATGGCGCAAAAGCCATGACAGGGAGACATAGTGGAGTGGTAACGCGCGTGCAAGCTGTTGCTCCAGACGCCACTTGGGTACACTGCAGCATCCACCGGGAGGCTATTGCTGCCAAGGGAATGCCTGACAGCTTGAAAGATGTTTTGGACACTACAGTGAAAATGGTTAACTTTGTTAAAGCAAGGCCCCTGAACTCTTGTGTATTTTCTACATTATGCAATGATGTGGCCAGCGACCATGTAACGCTTTTACAACAAACAGATGTGCGCTGGTTATCAAGGGGCAAAGTAATAACATATTTTTTTTAATTGAGAAGTTAATTGAGAGCTTAAAGTTTTCTTTACTGACCATAATTTTCACTTGTCTGACCGCTTGCATGATGACGAGTTTCTCACACGACTGGCCTATCTGGGTGATGTTTTTTCTCACCTGAATGATCTGAATCTAGGATTACAGGGACTCTCCGCAACTATTTTCAATGTGCGGTACAAAATTGAGGCTATGATTAAGAAGTTGGAGCCCTTTTCTGTCTGCATTATCAAGAACAGCACACTTTCCATCGTTGTATGATTTTTTGAGTGCAAATGAACTCAAGCTTATGGACAATGTCAAATGTGATATAGCAAAGCACCTGAGTGAGCTGGGTGTGCAATTACGCAGGTACTTTCCCGAAACGGACGACACAAACAACTGGATTCGTTATCCCTTTCATAACATGCCACCAGTTCACTTACCGATATCTGAACAAGCGAGCCTCATCGAAATTGCAACAAGCGGTTCTGTGAAAATGTTATTTAATCAGAAGCCACTGCCAGATTTCTGGATAGGGCTGCGCTCAGAATTTCTTGCCTTGGCAAATCGCACTGTTAAGACACTGATGCCCTTTGCAACCACGTACCTATGTGAGAGTGGATTCTCGGCCCTCACTAGCATGAAAACTAAATACAGGGACAGACGGTGTGTGGAAAATGACTTAAGACTGAGACTCTCTCCAATACAACCCAACATTGTAGAGTTATGGGCATCCTTTCAAGCACACCATTCTCATTAACCTGTGGTGAGTTATTCACTATTTTTGATGAACCAATAAGGTTTTATAAGTAAGATGGCTAAATAAAGAGCAAAATTATTGATTATTATTATATTATTATTTGTGCCCTTGTCCTATAAGAGCTCTTTGCCACTTCCCACTTCCCATGAGCCGGGTTGTGACACTCATTCTTATGTTTAATAAATGCATTGAATAGTGTGTGTGTGGCAGGCTTACAATGATGGCAAAAAACAACATTTGAGAGTGCACTGACCCTGGTGCTAGAGGTGGTATGCAGCTGGAGGTTGAATATTTGAAGGGGTACGGGATTATAAAAAGTTTGGGAACCACTGCTTTACAGTATACTCCTGGTTTATGTAATCCTAGCGTATGATTGTACACATGTAGCAATGACCTTAATTTCTTTCTTTCTTGCCAACCAGAAGCATGAGATTGAGGACATGGTTTTAAATTAAATTGAACTAATACTTATATATTGCACAAGTTGTGTAATTGTTAAATTGCTTTGTTTTTTTAACTTAGCTCCTAGCTACATCGTTTTCAATTAAACTATCCACTTACTCTTTCTCAGTGCAATTTAGATTGATCAAAGCAAACCATGGTATTCACTCCATTTTGTCTCAACAATTGTCATAAATTTGTGGTTCATAAGAAACATGATAGACAATAATGAAAATGAATGGCTTGTGCAAACCAAAAGGGGTGGAATAATGATTGTGTTTACCCCTCCAAAACCACTTGAGATTACATGGTCTAAAATTGAAATATCTACTCTTTCCTCCTCTGGCTTTCATTACCATACAGCGCTGTTGGAACCATTGGAATGTTGTGTTCTCTGTGGTTAGAAGTATTCCATTCCATCTGATTTCCCGCAATGATTACCAAACAATAAAAGAGGCCCAAGGAGCCGATGGTCAAAGGCTCACATAATGACTATTGTTACAGTGTGACCACTCTTCGGGCAGAGTAATCATCCGTGGCCTCAGCAGCAGTGCCCTGAGATATTTATAACAATTACCATACATGGGCCATGTTACCTTCACATGTCAACATTTCCTCTGCTTTGTTCACCCTCCCTGAGGTTTGCCATTGTTCTCTGAACCTTCTAAAGGGTGAGGGGAGCATCACCTTGAGACAATCAAGTCTAAATGAACATGCTGACAACAGATCATGGTTTCTCAAATGGTACCCTATTCCATATATAGTCCTCTATTTATTATGTGGACACCCCTTCAAACTGCTGACAGGTTTATAAAATCGAGCACACAGCCATGCAATCTCCATTGACAAACATTGGCAGTAGAATGGACTTACTGAAGAGCTCAGTGACTTTCAACGTGG
This sequence comes from Salvelinus alpinus, assembly GCF_045679555.1. Taxonomy (NCBI): domain Eukaryota; kingdom Metazoa; phylum Chordata; class Actinopteri; order Salmoniformes; family Salmonidae; genus Salvelinus; species Salvelinus alpinus. The sequence continues at coordinate 65,315,156 of NC_092090.1, forward strand.
CACCGCCATATGATTCCACCTTTCCAACAAGTCAGTTCGTAATATTTCTCCCATGCTAGAGCTTCTGTTATTGTGAAGTGGAAACATCTAGGAGTAACAATGGCTCAGCTGCGAAGCGGTAGGCCACACAAGCTCACAGAACGGGACCGCCGAGTGCTAATAGAGCATAAAGTGTAAAAATTGTCTGTCCTCGGTTGCAACACTCACTACAGAGTTCTAAACTGACTCCGGAAGCAATGTCAGCACTGTACGTCGGTAGCTTCATGAAATGGGTTTCCATGGCCTAGCAGCCGCACACAAGCCTAAGTTCACCATGCGCAATGCCAAGCGTCGGCTTAAGTTGTGTAAAGCCTGCCGTCATTGGAGTCTGGAGCAGTGGAAACGCGTTCTCTGGAGTTATGAATTGTGCTTTACCGTTTGGGGAAGGCCCTTTCCTGTTTCAGCATGACAATGCCCCCATGCACAAATCGAAGTCCATACAGAAATGGTTTATTGAGATCGGTGTGGAAGAACTTGACTGGCCTGCATATAGCCCTGACTTCAACCCCATCGAACACCTTTGGGATAAATTGGAATGCCGACTGCGAGCCAGGCCTAATCGCCTTTCTTACATTAGCCCTTCTTACATCAGCTGATATCTCAAAGTGCTGTACAGAAACCCAGCCTAAAACCCCAAACAGCAAGCAATGCAGGTGTAGAAGCACGGTGGCTAGGAAAAACTCCCTAGAAAGGCCAAAACCTAGGAAGAAACCTTGAGCGGAACCAGGCTATGAGGGGTGGCCAGTCCTCTTCTGGCTGTGCCGGAAACATCAGTGCCCAACCTCACGAATGCTCTTCAAATCAAATCAAATCAAATTTTATTGGTCACATACACATGGTTAGCAGATGTTAATGTGAGTGTAGCAAAATGCTTGTACTTCTAGTTCCGACAGTGCAGTAATTTAACAAATTCACAACGACTGCCTTATACACACAAATGTAAAGGGATGAATAAGAATATGTACATATAAATATATGGATGAGCGATGGCCGTGCGGCATAGGCAAGATGCAGTAGATGGTATAAAATACAGTATATACATATGAGATTAGTAATGTAGGATATGCAGACATTATTAAAGTGGCGTTATTTAAAGTGACTAGTGATACCTTTATTAAATCATTTTATTAAATGTATTAAAGCGGCCAGAGATTTGAGTCTGTATGCTGGCAGCAGCCACTCTATGTTAGTGATGGCTGTTTAACAGTCTGATGGCCTTGAAATAGAAGCTGTTTTTCAGTCTCTCCGTCCCAGCTTTGATGCACCTGTACTGACCTCGCCTTCTGGATGATAGCGGGGTGAACAGGCAGCGGCTCGGGTGGTTGTTGTTCTTGATGATCTTTATGGCCTTCCTGTGACATCGGGTGCTGTAGGTGTCCTTGTGGCTGAATTGAAGCAAGTCCCAACAGAAATATTCCAACATCTAGTGGAAAGTCTTCCCAGAAGAGTGGAGGCCCATGATTTTGAAATGAGATGTTCGGCGAGCAGGTGTCCACATACTTTTGGTCATGTAGAGTACGTGGACAACATCTGCAGAGACACTGGTTTCAGTACAAAGGATCTACCAGCTATCATGAACAACAGAGAGCTGTGGCATGCCATCTTCCGGCCATAAGCAAGTAAGCAACATCCTGCCAAATCACTATAATAGTCGGTGTGGGAGCTTGGCTGTCAGAGGCTGAGGCTGTACATTGACTGATCTGTATAAGAATACGGCAACTTGGTGAAGTAGGTCAAAATAGTGAACCTCGGTGGAGGCTCATTCACCGTGAGACATTCATCGAAAAGGGAACCCAAAATGAATCACCATGTGCGCTCTGTTGGTTGAACTGTATTGGATAGACTACACAACGGGAGCTGCTAAATGGCAGGATTGTTTGCAGGGCTAAGATCCGTAAGACGCAAGAGAACCTCATGAATCCTTTATCAAAGACTTGGACTTGGATTGAGACTGTCCATAAGCCGTATTATAGATGAACAGTACCAAACCTGTGATCAAGCATTTGGAGCTAGAAAGGCTTGGCATATTAAAACTGACTGGCATTTTTGTGTTCCTTAGTTCAACTCAAAAAAATGTCTGGGAGATAAGGAGATGGGAGTGTTTAACCTTAGTTTATTATTATGTTAGTTAGTCCTGCAGTTTTTTCAGGTCAAACTTTAAGGTGTATATTTTGTTATAGGCCTTCTATGCAACCCCTGTTCTGACTCATAATTTAACAGTGAGTTGGGAGAGGAGAAAGACATTGTTGTTCACAAAATGAATAGCGACCAACCTTGCATAATATAAGGAGCAGAAAACAGCTTACAAATGCTTGCCGCCCCATGAGTTGGGGGCAAATAAGTAGAAAAGCCTAATTGATTTGTGTATGGTCATGGAAATCCCATGTACAATGACCCTGAGATCCGCCTGTCTTAGGCTGTCTCCCAAACAAACCAAGGGAAAAAGCCTGAATATGGAGAGTTAGAGTGAAGGCATGGGTAGCAGAGGAGGGGGCATATGTGAAACCAGCCCAAACAAAGACTCCCTGTTTCTGGGACCAGACAACCCCCACTTCTCCAAGCAAGATAAATAAATACATACAAATGGGGGGGAAAAAACACATACGCCCACTGAAAAGGTCTATAAGAGAGTGAGTGACAGACAATTGAAAAGACAAATTGTTACATTGTCTTTGAGTGGGGGTGGCAGGAGGGTTGATGCGCAAAGGTAATTACGAGGAGACGTGAACCAGAGGGCCAAAGGTCAGACAATGTGTCTGACCCCAAGTTTTAGGCCATCCACAGGAAAGAAAGAGAGGGGCTGAATTGGACCAATGTGTCTCTTACCTCTTCACTACTATGGTTTAGCCTATACTGGTCGCTTGGTGACACAAAATGTCTTGGTCTTTTTTTTCTAGGGTTGTCTTTCTCACATTCAATACTCCCTTTGCGTTCAATAACCCACCTTTAAAAAAGCACAGACTTTTCCCTGGTATAGGTGAAAAATGCTGACGACGCATTTGTCCTGCAGTCACTCACCTATGTTTGATTTAATTGCTTTTCCAGCCCTCTGTGCCATAGCTCTCAGCAGCTGGGTCTAAGGGACAGTGTTGCTTGAGGGACCTGCTTGAGGGAGAGGTACTTTTATTTTGACAGTCAGGCGAGGAGACAAGGTTGACCTGACCCATACTCAGTTGGCTGGCTTTCCCATGGTGCTCAAGGGCTGTGAATGACTACCCTGGTCCTGTCCATAGCTAAGCCAGTCAGTCACTGCTGCTTGTAGGGTGGAAGCCTCTTGTGTTTGAGATACACTGCAGAGTGACATGGAACCAGCGCTGTTCTTTTAATCATCCCGCTATAACTCACAAGTTGAGCAGTTTGACTGTGTATGACCATTTTATGTGAGACCTTACACAGACATAGCACTTGTTTGATTACACAGTTACAGGTACAATATGTATCAGTGAACTCATCTCTGACCTACAAAATTGACACGCAAAAATAAAATATTTGAGTGTTACATACTTATAACACTGTGACATGTTTTCTATCAAGTATAGGGTCGGGAGAGAAAAAGGGAAGGGGTGGGGGAGGTAGAAACATCCAGTGGTGAGGAGGGGATGCAGCATGCTTTCCTTGTTAACTGTAATGTGTTCCTGATTGCTATGTAAAGAAAAAGTTGTAAGAATGCCATTTTTGTGGTGCAAGGACAAGAATGAGACATTCGCATCACTTCCCCTTTGCTATTACTTACTGGCGTGTGCAAAATGTCAGGTAAAAAACTGCTCCTGATTGCTGTCTTCATTGGGCTCATATGTGATGTTGCTGTAGGACTGTACCATCATTATTTGCTTTATGTCACCAATTACTGATCACAATCTGCAGTTCTGATTGAGACATGTGTTTTATGTCCCAAATGGCACCCTATTCCCTACATTTCTGAGCAGGGCCAAAACATGTAGGGAAGAGGGTGCCATTTAGGACGTAACCTTGAAGACATTGCTTGGTATAGTTCTGTAAATCTAATATGTTCTATATAAATCGACAGTACTATATAACCCATATACTGTGTACAGTTTTGGGCAAATAGCATTGATTATTTGGAATTACAACAGTACTAACTCTACAACCTACCAGCAGTGCAATCAGTACAGCCATCAATAAAAGTCAGAAAACATTTGCAGTAGGGTTGCAAAACTAACGGTAATTTACCAAAGTTACTAAAATGTTCAGTAATTTAGGTAATTAACAGGTAATATATGGCAATCTATGGTAACTTTAGTCATTTATATTTGAATAACCAAAGAATGCATTTAAATATAGTATTATTATTTTTTAGATCTGTGTCCATATTGTCCATGAACTTCTAGTGGATAGATCATATGATTCAAGAGAAAATAGCCTAATTAATGAAAAAAGCATCTACTCCACAGTGGCATTATTTTCATTTAACTGAATCACTTCCAACTATTGGCTTTTTTCCCAACTGCCACCAGTATTTCACCAAAACAAAAGACATAATTATTGACATAGTAAAATAAATAAAAGAGTAAGAATATTTCATGCTGAAACCCTTATATTAAACACCAATGGTATTCACTAAGTTGATGGTTTATATTTAAGATAATGTTTTATTTTATCATCTTATTTGATTATTTTACATTTGATAAGGCCACACAGAGGGCCAGAGATAATTACAGACACCTGTGATAATCTGAAGTACCCAATAAAGCCATTAGAAGACATGTGATAAAATTCCCCAAAAGCTTGAAAATTAACAATGTTAGTAGGCTGAAGAAAGGGCTCGTTGACCAACCTGCGGGATTTATTTTCTGTTTTACTGTTCTCAAGCTGGCAAGGCCACTCACACTGTGGCCAGTTTCCTCATCTTCTGTGTAGGAAAACTAGTATAGCCTCCATACAATCACTCTGTGGGACGAGACCAGAGCCCAAATAACCTGGAGCTGGGGGGTGAAGGGAAGGTAGCTGGGGTTGAATGGCGGGCTGGGTTTGTTTATAATTTGCAGGGCTGTAGTAGTATTAGCCTCATGGTGATGGACAGGGCATAATCGATTGCATGAAAAATGGCACTTAATTTGTTTGAGGGGGAGAGTTGTGTTAACCTTTACTTTGTTGCAAAAGCCCCATTAATGTGAATGTTTATGCATGTTAATGTTAACCAGAGCGCCCTACGAGCACTGCTTTGTGTCAAACAGACTGAGCACATGTGAGAGAGTGGGGAGCCCAGAGGCCAAAGCTGTGGTCTAATGTCTTTGCAGAATGAGCCACGGCACATCTCTCTGACTCTGTCCATACTCACTCACATCATGATTATGCCCAGTGCATTTTACAACTGTTTAAGTGCTTTTTACTCTCACATGGGCCTTTGACAGTGAGTGAGGATTCCCTGAGTTCTGATAAAACTATCTCAAACTCTTAAAACCTGTATATTTTTTATACTGCAGAAAATGTCATAATCTGTGTAATTATAATAGTGAGCTGAGGCTGAATGCAACAACTTATTTACACTGAAATCAGTAGTAAAGACAGGTTAAAGACACAGACAGCCATCTCTAAAAAAATAAAAAAATAAAAAAAAATTATTGGCTGATTTCTGATCAAAGGAGTGTAGCAAGATTCATATTTCTAAAACAACTATAAACAAGGTGAAGACAGATATCAGATGGAAAAAATGCATCCAAATATGGTGATGAAGAGCGTGTTGCTATGGTGGTGGTGTAAAGTCAAAGTAATTACATACAGATGGATGTAATTATAGTCACCCCCCAAACCACTACCACACACACACACACACACACACACACACACACACACACACACACACACACACACACACACACACACACACACACACACACACACACACACACACACACACACACACACACACACAAACACACGCACACACTTCTCTCTCTTCACTATGATATCTTCTGAATTGTTTTGACTTTGAGTCCATTTAGAGAGGACTTTGTTGTTGTGTGTGAATGATAATACCCAGAACAGCATAAAGTAGTCAGATAAACTATCTAATATGTTATTTCTAAGTCATCTATCTAGAACCTAAAAGGGTTCTTTGGCTGTCCCCATAGGAGAACCCTTTTTAAAAATAAATTTGGTTCCAGGTAGAACCCATTTGAGTTCCATGTAGAACCCTTTACACAGAGAGTTCTACATGGAACCCCAAAAGGGTTCACCTATGGGGACAGCCGAAGAACCCTTTTGGAACCTTTTTTCTAAGAGTGTACATCTATACGATATTGCTTAAACATGCATTTGAAAATAAACCCCCACTGTTTAACATATGTGCAACAGAAGAGAGACATTTGTTTAAAACGTTTCAAGAAGGGACCTAAAACGTCCATTGAAAAGGGTAGAAGAAGCATCCAGTAAGTGTTTGAAAAGATGAGCTGGTCCATTTCTGTTTTCTCACTTGAGCGGTATTGACGGACAGGCGATGCTAACAGATTATACGTGTGTTAAAGCAGGATTTTCTGTGCTTTTCTTGGCCCGGCTCTAAGAAAGAAAAGCAAAGACTTGTTTGTTTTGCTGTTTTTTTCCTCGACACAAATCAATCAGTCATTTCTAGCTGGGGGATAGAAAACACACTGTGTGAGGGTATGTGGAGAGGGTTAGATAACCAGTGTCTGGTTTTGGCAACCCCAGATAGCCTGCTGTGCATTGTGCTCAATTTATATATTCTCTGTATTATATACAATTCCTGGAATCAGGGTGTTGCCACAAATAGCTTGAATTTGTGTGCCTAATTAAATGTGGTTCCTTTAAATGTTTTTGTGCATATCAAAAGCACATCTCAAATCAATTATGAGAGCAGTTCACTTCAGAAGAGGTCATAAGCTGACTTGGCAGTGAAGTCAGTTGGACTATTTAGTGAGAGTAAAATCCTAGGTTCCAGAAGGATTTTGTTACTTGATACATCCACTTCGTGGTTTCTGTTTAAGATATCAAATCAGTTTATCAGTGTGATTACATTTGTTCCAATACATCGTGACAAATATGAGTCATTCCTTTCACATTTACAACATACACATGCAAACTACCTTGACTCGTTATTTCCACATAAATAAGGAAGTAATATCATAGGGCCTTATTGGTGAGTCAGTCTATACCAGCAGGCAATAAACTGTCCCTTTTAAATCCCTGACACTGTACCTGAGTGTCTGAGTGTGGCCAGGCTCTCTGAGTACCTCTCTGCACAATGTGAGCCAGATAACCGGCCTACCCTGCTGAGCAGTAATCCTGGAGCCCGACCACGAGGTATGAGTTATGTGAGAGGTATTTTGGCCCCAATCTTCAGTAGCATCGGTAACCTTGAGTAACTGCGTCCTCCTTTTTCTCTCTTCCTCTTCATCTGAAATCCAACATTTCACAAATGACCTGCCTTAGCCATGGGGAGGGCAGCGTATCCAGACAAGCCATCACATGCCACGCTGCCATGCTGCCTGCTGCACTATGGCTTACTGTCTTGCGAAATTTTCTCGAGGTGCAAGAGCAACATTTGCTTTGATTTGGAGATCACTACACTTTTAGTAGCATCAGAATGGAAATACACAGACATTTTATGGGGTTTTCAGTGTTCTTCTATTACTGCAAAAACATATATCTTTTTTAAATGACAACAGTTTCTCTACAATGCATATTTTGATAGGCTTCTGATAACTGTATCAGTTCCTTTACTTTTATCAAGCAAAATGATATATTTATCTTTCTCCCTCATCCATTGAAGCTTTAGAGGGGGGTGGGAAATCTGCATTTTACCCCCTAATTGACCTTTCACAATGGGCCAACTTCCTATTGACAACATGTGTCAATCATGTTTGCCGTAAGAATAAATTGTTTTGTGCTCTTAGCGAGAAGATGCGCATAATTTGATAAGGATCTTCATCATTACTCCTACAATAGCCTTACTTTAAAACTAATGGACCATCAGCATAGAACTCCAGCTGTTGAACTTTGTTTATTCTAATGTCATGCAAAGAATCTTATTGAGGGGTTGTTCCCCCCCCACTTGTGATAAGTCAATCACCCACGATGCAGCTATTATGCAGTGACATTACCTTAACTATCTTAGACTCTTCTCAATGCCCATAGTCAGAACCCACAAAGGCTGTCAACTGTGACAAAGGCACCGCTTGACTCTCTAGAGTAGAACATGACTAGCAGGCTACACTCCCCCAGCGTTAAGTGCTACCTGACAAAAAGCAGCTATGGTTGTTATTTCTGAAAAACAAATATTTATTAAAGATAGGCTTTTTTCTTTCCCCCTTGAACATAGCAGAGGTTTTTCAACCTGATCATTTTTCATGTATATACACTTACTAAGATGTTATGGCCTAGAGGAGATCCAGTGTTTAGCTAGCAGTCACTGATGACAGATGTTCAGCAACACACATGTCAGCTCTGCTCTACCAAATGCCCTTTCATGGGGATACATGTACATGTATGTGAGATTATGTATTTAAACACTGTTGAATTGAGATGGATTGTTTTTAAAGACCCATGGAAGACTCTTTTTCTTGGGCCCTGAAAGTCCAAATATTTAGTCTCTCTATTGTTAAAACATGTGCAAACCCAATCAAAGTGCTCCTCGTTTTGAAGTTCATGGAACATGAACACGAGTCAGTCCATATCTATCGATCGAGCATAGCAATGTGTTGATGACAATGACTTCCACTGGAGGAAGGCCTATAATCTCATTTGAATGTATTTTATTATTTTATTTCCTGTTAAAACCAGCATATTTACATTGTAAATGATTTTGGTGTTCTGTAAGACTTGCTTTCTCATACACCTTGCATGCCACTTCACAGATGTATTGTCTAATTCTATAATCAAAAGGAATTAGAAAGCCAACCTTTTCACACATGATCAATTCATGTAAACTACAATAAAGTTACATAACATCAAACCTGCCTGTACTTCAATTTGATGTAAGTCTGTTTAGACTCAACATGGCATCATTAGAAAATGTCCAAACTCATTTAACGTCACATAAGCTTATATTGGTGTGTAGTAATTCTTGCATGTTTAGTCTTGGCTGTACTCTGAGGTGGTTTTAGGTTGCTGCTACCTGGCTCCGTGTATGTGGAACATACCAGTCTCAGAATGTTTTCAGCTTCTGTCGATACAGTCAGGCACATCACTCCTGACAGACGGGGGGACGTCCCAAATGGCACCCTATTCCCTACATAGTGCACTTCTTTTGAACACAGCCCTATGGGCACTAGTCATAGGTAATGGACTATATATAGGGAATAGGGGGCCATTGTGGATTGCAGCCAGGGAGTTCAGTTCTCTCATTCTTCTGAGTGAAGCCATGTCTGGAGTGGAGAGAAGGGGGAAAAAAATACTCCCATCCACCCCAGTCTTAAATACCTGGAGTTTGTTTTAGCAACCCCTACTATGTGCAAACTGTAGTTAGGTGCCTTCACCTTATAAATCTGTCTATGGTAGCAGCACTGCTAGACAGACATAGTGTCAGCATAATCCTTATTAAGACATCACAGTTTATTGGAAATTAATAATATCTAAAATACTTTGGTAAACCTTCTCATCATATAAGATCATATGGCAAGGGCATTGACCGTATTATCAATGAAAAACTTCAAACCTGACCTAAAAGTAACTAAATGTGGCTGTAATTGTAGTTAAATTCCAATTACAAACCATTCAGCCTTACTGGGTGACACAGTAGGCTACATGGAGTAGATTAGCTAAACAATAGGTTGTTCACATTGCAAAAAAAACGAAACAATTTTCCAGGAATAATTTTTTAAAGGACTGCTTACATAGTATGAGTGTAAAACAACATATATTATATCAAGTTCTCAAAATGTATATTTAGCTAAATGGTATAGCATACAACATCACTCCTCTTATTCTATAATGCAACATATTATGTGGCAATGAAGACCATGGCCTCTGTGATTTACAATCTAGTTGCATTTATTTTAGGCTATTATTCTTTTTTAAAGCTCCCAGTATTCCTGCACAAAGGAAAGATCTAGGCTAAGTCTTGTTTACCGGGACCAGCGGGACCAGGGTGTCATTGTTATGTGTGAAATACTACTTTGTTTTCTAATCATGAGTGTTTAATTGGCTTTTGTCATTAACAACACAATGGCATGCAAATTAATGCACATTTGAAATTGGTAGATTTCACAGGTCTTGTCTTAGTCATATCAAACCTGGAAAGCTGTAAAAAAAATAAAGAAAGAAAGTGGACTAACATGCGGGATAAACAAATTTACTATAACAAGATCTAATTAGATCTAAGTAAACTGAATTAATATTTAATTGAACAATTGTCCCTTCTTCACCTCATATGAATTTACATTTAGAATGTGTGACATTATATAGGTTAAAATCAATATTCAACACTATTGGTCTGAATTAATTTTGTTTTCAGATATGCTATATTTCACCTAGTTAAAACTTTTACTTAACTTTTGAACGTTTTTCGATTTATTTAATATATTTATTGAGCTGCGCATACTGTATTTCCGCATATTGACGCTGTAATTAAATAGTGTTTGTTGTCAAATATAAATTATCTACAATTCTTCAAATAACTGTCCAAAATGATCCACAAATGTACTGTGCATGATAGCTGTCAAGTGATTACGAGCTGCCGTTTGACCAAGCACTAAATTATTTCAACCATTTAATTATTTTTTTGTTTGGTGTGAAGGCAACTTGTTTGTTTTGACAAAGGAAAATAAAGGATAATGAAGGGGGTAGGGAACGTTAAGCCGTGTTTTACGCAGTGAGTAATTGAGTACATTGATTGACGTGTGAGTGCCAAAAGGCTCAGACGCTTTCCGATTGGCCGACGCGCACTTCACAATCTCCTCTTGTTTCCAAGCTGCGCTACTCTAGACAGTTATCTTTGCAGGCGCTTGTGTGAGTCAGTAGCAGCAGAAGGGAACAGAACAGCGGGGCTGCAACAAGAGGAGGCAGGAGTGGAGTTACACTGAAACCTGAAACTTTCTACTCAGAGAGCATTTATCAACTGGACTCTTTGAGCTTTTCTCCATTTTATTTTTCTCTTGAAGCAGGTCTGTTCTATTCTACAGTGAAAGCTCCATTGTGAGCTGCATTTTACTTTTATTCTGCAGACTCTCCTCTGTTGTGAACAATGAGGTCCATTGAACCATTGTGCCGTTGGAGAATCATCCCTCTGGCTTTGACCATGGCACTGGTGTCTGTGAGCAAAGCCTCTGAGTATGAATACCTGAGCTGGAAATCGGACATGTACAATGGTGGCCGCAGCTATGGCAAGCCTCCTCAGTGTGTGGATATCCCAGAGGACCTGCGGCTGTGTCACAATGTGGGCTACAACCAGATGCTGCTGCCTAACCTACTGGAGCATGAGACTATGGCTGAGGTGAAGCAGCAGGCGGGCAGCTGGGTGCCCCTGGTGCATAAGAGCTGCCACCCGGGTACCCAGGTGTTCCTCTGCTCCCTGTTTGCCCCAGTGTGCCTGGAGCGTCCCATATACCCCTGCCGCTGGCTGTGTGAGGCTGTACGGGACGGCTGCACCCCTATTATGGAGTCGTTCGGCTTCCCCTGGCCTGAGATGCTCACCTGCGACAAGTTTCCTCAGGACGACGTCTGCATTGCCATGACTGCACCCAACGCCACTGAAGCCACAAAACCCACAGGTAAGGCTATACCTACCTACCTACCTACCTACCTACCTACCTACCTACCTACCTACCTACCTACCTACCTACCTACCTACCAACCAGCAGGCAGCATGCCTGCCATAATATCTAGATATAGAATGACATATAGAATCCCATGTCACCAAGCTCCAGTCATGTTTCCATGTGCTAGTCTGGTACCAGATCTGAAACTGAGCCATTGCTTGGCACAATATGTAAAAAGCTGAGGTGTTGGCTAGGAGTTTGCAATCTGTATTGTTGAATGTACATTATGTTCTTCACTTGGAAGCAGTTTTTATTACAATTTATAAAAAATGTGATGCATTTTGTGGATGAAGCATGATAATCTGTAATAATCATTATCAAATATCTGTATTATTTTTTTTACCATGTATTGCGGAATAGGGCAGGCTCAACAGTATCCTATGGAGCACGCTCAACATAGTATGCTATAGGGCAGGCTCAACATAGTATCCTATAGGGCAGGCTCAACATAGTATGCTATAGGGCAGGCTCAACAGTATCCTATAGGGCAGGCTCAACATAGTGTCCTATAGGGCAGGCTCAACATAGTGTCCTATAGGGCAGGCTCAACATAGTGTCCTATAGGGCAGGCTCAACATAGTGTCCTATAGGGCAGGCTCAACATAGTGTCCTATGGGGCAGCTCAATAGAGCTGCAGTACTTGACTGAGATAACAAACAGTCACTACTTTGACATAGTGTGAGAATCGACACCCATGCAGTTCTTCATGCGGCAGAATGTTGTTTCAGGGGTTTGTTGATGTCAAACCTGATGCAAATGAACCATTCCCAACCTTTTGGGGTAATTTTTCCCATGACCGCTTAGATTACGTCTAGATTAGATTATCCCCCAAAAATGTAAGAGTGAGATAGCAAAACCTTTATTTAGTTATTTCAGAGTGCTAACAAGACCACGCTGTCTTTACCAAGAGAAAACCTCTCTTTGTGGCAAATGTTAAGTTGCTTGCTATTGACAAAGAGAAGTGATGTTGTAATTAATATTGTAGCCTAATACTCCTTTAACAGATGGTAGCAATTTATTTCAAGGTGAAATTTATGAACTGGGAGGCAGTCCAGCCACAGAACTAATACATCCATTAATGACCATTTTATATTGACGTCTTAACTACTGGCCTCTTCCTTTGAACCCCCCCAAAAAGTCAACTCACCAGACAGAAACAACATGTATAGTTTAATTTGAATAGCAGATACAAACGTATACGAATTATGAAAGAGTGAATACCAGAGGGACAATGATGAGGAGAGGGGAAAAAAACAGACTATCAATTCTGCTAATGTAATAAACTGTGTTTCAAGGCTACAGTGAACTCCCACAGACATCAGGTCCTTGATGCCTGTCTGCCTATCTGCCTGCAGGGATACTTGGCTCGAGACTGCCACAATCTCACTGGGATTGCGTCCCAACCCTATTTCCTAGTGCACTAATTTTCACCAGGACCCATAGGGCTCTGGTTAAAAGTAGTGCACTATATAGGAAATATGGCACCATTTGGGATACAACCACAGTCTCTGGACTGAGTTATGTTCAGAAGGACTAGAACTACCTACAGATGTAGGATCTTAATTTGATCACTATGTTGTTGCTGAGAATGTTTCTGTACAGAACATGCTAGTGTATTCAAGGTTTAAAAAGGTTTCTAAAGTTTGTAATTTCCACTTTAAAATGTTAGACTTGATTTGCCCTAACGAAAAATGTATCAACCCCTACAAAAAATGTCCAGTCATTATAATCCACATAATAATTTACATTACCTGTTGCTTCAGGATAATTTTTATGCTGTAGCAAACTGGCTCAAATTAAGATCCTACATCTGTAACAGCTTGGGGCTAACAATAAGTCAGACATGGTTGTACACAAAAAAACATATTGAAACATGAGACCAACACTTTACATGTTGTGTTTATATTTTTGTTCAGTGTAAATGCTGCAGCCTTTCACAATCAAAGGACAAGTTTTGTCTAAAATTATTGTTTCTGTCATGGGTTGTAATATTTTATTGCCATGTCAGTGTCCCTGGCAGGAACTAGTATAATCTCTCTTGGAGCGAGTTGGAAAGGCTGCTCTGCTCTTTTCTAGAGGTGTCCCAGAAGGGGAAGTACAGCCACCTCATGCAGATTTCTCATAAATTAAAAAGGACTTTCCATCATCAACCTCCTTACATTTTGATCTGCGTTGTATATGCAGGCTGCAAAACAATGTTAGCTTAGTGCTAAAACATTTACTATATTCTGAACATGAATAGCTCGGTCTTACAGCGAACTGATATGGTGACTGGTGACTTTCCAGTCCAGCACCCGATGAAGAGGTCTTTATCGCTCCGTGATGCTGCAGTTACACAGCACTTACTGTATATCTGAGGTAGTCCCTCTGTAACTGGGACGTGTTGGGCCGAGGGGGGCCAACATGGTGGTGTGTGTGGGCAGGAGCCCAGCAGCCTGAGAAAAGGCTCCTCTTGGAGCTCGGGAGCTCGGGGACCACACAGAGATCCACAGGGTGTGCCCCAAATGGCACCCTATTCCCTATGTAGTGTACTACTTTTGACTAGAACCCACAGGGCTCTAGTCAAAAGTAGTGCACTACATAGGGAATAGAGTGCCATTTGGAACACAGGCAGTCTCCAGAGGTCACCTGTTGTCATATGTGTCAGCACTTGCGATAAATAAATCAGAAAGTGTTTGCCCAGTCAGAAGCCCAGCAGGCCACAGAGTCGGTCTTGTTTTAACCCCACTCTACTCATTACAGGGCCGTTAATGTCTGTGTTGTTCTGCATCTTCTTCACTGTTGACTGACAGGAACCTAAAACCCTAAAAAAGATGTGCTTTTTAGTGATGTACGAATCACTGTTCAGTTTCATATGAAATGGGGGGGAGAAAGAAATGCATTTGAATGAATAAAACATCAAATCAAAATTAGGTTAGAAGGTCATGTATTTTGATGTAAGTTATTTAAAGAGCCTCTCCACTGCTGACTGCTAAACAAGTATGAAGCTAGTGACAATAGATTTAGAGTAGAAAAAAATGTGAAGTTGAAAATATAGCCTCTTTGACTCTGTAAAAAGTGCTTATTTTCACAAGTGCTTTCCACCTGGGTGTAACTTTTGTAAGTGTTTGTCAAACACACGTAATGGCCAACTGGCAATCACAAAAGAACAGGATAAGTGTGTGTAAATATGTATTTATATTTTACAGATGGTAAACCTCACAGTACTCCAAATGTTGTTTTGGGGTTTAAAGCCAAGCTTTGCTAAGCTGTTTAAGAAAGAACAGAACAGCTATTTAATTATTGAATAAATATAATTTTCATTAAATATTCATGAATGTCACTTGACAAAAACCCTATATAGCAAAAACAAAAAAAGCATTTCTGTCCATTGTTGGCCACTACGCAGTTAGAACCGTTCCTTATTTTTAAGCAGTTAGAACCATTCCTTATTTTTAATCATAATGTCAAAACATTCTAATATGTTCATATGGAACTTGGCTCCTGTAGCTAAAAATACATGTATATGAAAGCCTGAGTGGAAGAGTTTCCAGTTTCAGTCAGTCATCTCTCTGTCTTCACAGTCAGTAATGTACCTTCTATAAAAGTCTCAGGTACATGTAACAGTTCATGTGTATGCATGCGTTTCCACATGCTTTCAGATAACGTACAGTAAAACAGGCCTCCAGGACAGATTGAGTCTGATTGCATTAAGTTAGCATAGACTCCGAAGAGATCAAAACTAACCACCTAATTACAATGGAATGATAGTCAGTCTTGGATATTGAGAAGACTGCTGATACCCCCTATCATTTCATGAATCTAGCCAATAACGAGCAGCATTGTGTCCTGGAGGCCATAGTTAGGACCTGCTATAAAAGCACAGGACATTCCAACTGAGGTCAGGTCGGTCAATTAATAGTTTTACCGTCAAACAAGAACAAACGTCATTGGAGTTTGGATGAATAAGTTTGAGAGGAAAAACACCAGAGCAACTGACAACAGAGTGTACTCAGCACCTCTGACCAGAATGGCAGGTGTCATCTTCACATACTGTAGGTGTTCACATAAGATTTCATCGGCAAGATTGATTTGAAGCACAGGCAGGGAGATAGGTGGTGAAAGATCAAAAGTGTTACTACCATGGGAAATGAGCTGATGTTGAGGTAAATAGAGGTGTGAACAATGCTACAATCTGTTAGGGATTCAGTTACTAGCAGCTGTTGTTCCCTTCAGATTGAATGGTGATTTTAGGGAGAGAAAAAAACTTTCACTGGTTTAGGGTTGAAAAATTCCAGTAACTTTCCCCAAATTCACAATTATTCTGGTTGGTGGATACCGGATTTCTTGCTTATTCCCTTCTGATTTAGGGTATCTTCACGGGATTTCTTGGAGTTTTCGGAAAGTTACAGGATTTTTGCAACCCTACTCTTGTTCCATTTGTTCATGGCTGTTACTTGGTTGATTATTGTGACAGTGCTACATGTCCTGCCCTCTGAAAAGACTCTCTCCTCCCTCCCTTCCACAGGTTACTCCCCCATCTGTCCCCCATGTGACAACGAAATGAAAACAGACATCATTCTAGAGCACATGTGTGCCAGCGAGTTTGGTAAGCGTCTCCTAACCCTAACACTACCATTTTCATTCCGTTTGTTAAGCATTTCCTAAAAATACAGAAGAAGAGACATACACACACGCACACACACACTCACACACAGCATGTTTTGCCATGACAAGTTTTCCTATGGGCTACTATACCTATGGATCGTGTTAGCCAACACAAGAGGTTGCACTCTCCATGGCATAGAAGCCTATACAAATGGAACCACATACAATGGAGAACTACAGTATGTCTATACCTATAGCGCTGGAATTTGCCCCAGATCTAATGAGCCCTCCCTCCCACCTTTGGTCTGCAGCCCCTCAACGTACATTGTAAGATCTTTACAAAAGCAAGCTTCGAAAAGTTAAAGTGACACACTTGCCAATAGGATTTCTTATGCATTCATTTCTTATGCATGCATTCCCTGACTCTTGCCATGCTGGTTACAGTATTGAGCTTGGTGCTTTATCCCAGCTATAGATGATGTTCCATAGAGCCCATAGCATCGCACAGTCATCTCTCTGTATGATCTTAAAAGTGTGGTCTTTAGTGGGGTTAATAAGTCTATTGGAAGCAAAAAGCCTCTGAAAAGAAAAGCACGTTACTGTAGATTAACAGTTAGAAAATAATAAAAATGGGTCAGTCCCACAATAATTATCATGGTTAGTTTAGAGGATCATGGATTTAGTTCAAACTGACTGTATATTTACAAAGTGCAATCTAGATCCATAATTATTATGCATACTTCTATGTCAAAAATATATACTATATCAAAAATATATACATGTTTCTGCATATACCTCTTAAGCTGTCTGTATCCTCCTGACTGGTTGTTATTTTTTTTAATAAACTAAATATTCTTCTCTGCATATCTGCTAAAATTTGGGTAAAAGATTGAAAGGAATGTGAATCTTATTCAGTACATTTAGTTTTGCTTTAGTTATTACCAACCTTGGCAGCAGACATGCCAGCTAAGATAGTTAGACAAGCTAGCAAATCTAACTTGATAGCCTGAAATTGCTTTTTGGTAGCTAATTATGATGTTGGGAGATTGGGAACCTATCTGCACTAGCTAAAACCAACTTCATGAAATTGCTAGGTGACTAGTATTATTACAGAGAAACAAATATATAAATACAGTGCCTTCGGAAAGTATTCAGACCCCTTGACTTTTTCCACATTTTGTTATGTTACAGCCTTATTCTAAAATTTATTAAATAAAAACATTCCTCAACAATCTACACACAATACCCCATAATGGCAAAGTGAAAACAGGTTTCTAGACATTTTTGCAAATGTATTAAAAATAAAAACAGAAATACCTTATTTACATAAGTATTCAGACTCGAACTTCAGCTCAGGTGCATCCCGTTTCCATTGATCATCCTTGAGATGTTTCTACAACTTGATTGGTGTCCACCTGTGGTAAATTCAATTGATTGGACATGATTTGGAAAGGCACACATTTGTCTATTTAAAGATCCCACAGTTGACAGGTCATGTTAGAGCAAAAACCAAGCCAAGAGGTCGAAGGAATTGTCCGTAGAGCTCCGAGACAGTATTGTGTCAAGGCACAGATCTGGGGAAGGGTACCAAAATATTTCTGCAGTATTGAAGGTCCCCAAGAACACAGTGGCCTCCATCGTTCTTAAATGGAAGAAGATTGGAACCCCAAAGACTCTTCCTAGAGCTGGCCGCCCGGCCAAACTGAGCAATCGGGGAAGAAGGGCCTTGGTCAGGGAGGTGACCAAGAACCCGATGGTGACTCTGACAGAACTCTAGAGTTCCTCTATGGAGATGGGAGAACCTTCCAGAAGGACAACAATCTCTGCAGCACCCCACCAATCAGGCCTTTATGGTAGAGTGGCCAGACGGAATCCTCTCTTCAGTAAAAGGCACATGATAACCTGCGTGGAGTTTACCAAAAGGCACCTAAAGACTCTCAGACCATGAGAAACAAGATTGTCTGGTCTGATGAAACCAAGATTGAACTCTTTGGCCAGAAAGCCAAGCGTCACGTCTGGAGGAAACCTGGTATCATCCCTAAGGTGAAACATGGTGATGGCAGCATCATGGTGTGGATATGTTTTTTTCAGCGGCAGGGACTGGGAGACTAGTCAGGATTGAGGCAAAGATGAACAGAACAAAGTACAGAGAGATCCTTGATGAAAACCTGCTCCAGTGGCTCCGGGAAAAGTCTCTGAATGTCCTTGAGTGGCTCAGCCAGAGCCCGGACTTGAACATGATCGAACATCTCTGGAGAGACCTGAAAATAGCTGTGCAGCAGTGCTCCCCATCCAACCTGACAGAGCTTGATAGGATCTGCAGAGAAGAATGGGAGAAACTCCCCAAATACAGGTGTGGCAAGCGTGTAGAGTCATACCCAAGAAGACTCATGGCTGTAAACACTGTCAAAGGTGCTTCAACTGTCACGCCCTGACCTTAGAGATCCTTATTATTCTCTATGTTTGGTTAGGTCAGGGTGTAACTCGGGTGGGAAAGTCTATGTTTTCTATTTCTTTGTTTTTGGCAGAGTGAGGTTCCCAATCAGAGGCAGCTGTCTATCGTTGTCTCTGATTGGGGATCATATATCAGTTGTCATTTTCCTTTTGGGTTTTGTGGGATCTTGTTTTCTGTTTAGTGTCTGTGCCTGACAGAACTGTTCGCTTTTGTTTTTTTGTCTTTGTTATTTTGTTTTGGTGTCTTCAATAAAAAGACGATGTACCCCTATCACGCTGCGCCTTTATCATCAATATACAAAAACACTTTGGCAAAGTAATATTTTCGGCAGACACAAACACCGCAAATGTTTCATCTACCTACTGGTTTTCAGAAGACCTGCTGCAACAAAAGAACAAAACAAATACATTGACAACTGTGTATTAGTAGGCTACTTTAGCAACCTGGAATCGCACAAATAAATACTGTTTGGAGGAACTGTCTTTTTGAATGTGCCTTCCTTCCACAAACAAGAGCCGTTACATCAACAAAGTACTGAGTAAAGGGTGTGAATACTTATGTAAATGTGATATTTCAGTTTTGTTTTTAATACATTTGCAAACATTTCTAAAAACCTGTTTTGCTTTGTCATTATGGGGTATTGTGCATAGATTGATGAGGAAAAATACGATATAATACATTTTAGAATAAGGCTGTAACTTAACAAAATATCAAAAAGTCAAGTGGTCTGAATACTTTCCGTATATTAGAATTTTTCAAACAGGGAAAATCTTGTGGGGTGGGGGGTGCATGTGCATGTGCCTTTGGATATATTGTGTATGTATGACCATAAACACACTGTTCAAGCATATTTTCAGTAAAGAAATGTTTCATGTTCCATAGATTTGCACAATTTGATGCTTGTTCGATGATACATTATTTTAAATAAACTCCTTGGTCAGTCACACATCATGGTCGAAAAAAGAGATATGTCTTTCATTATCAGAGAATTTATATAGCTTTGACAAACATTTCACCATGTCTACTATCTGACAGTACTCGGGGTAATTGTTCTTTCTGAGTATAACAATGCTGGGATTAGTATGTGAAATTGAAAAGATTTACAATTTGTATACTCCTGGGGATCATTCCTTCAGACATAATGGATTGATCTACCAACTGACCACCAAGTAAACTAATGTGAACGATCTTGAGAAAAATCTCCTCTTGGGGGTTACTACTACCAATTGACCTTGTTTTCTTGGCCATATGCTTGATTCTCACAACGTTACATATATACTGGAAAACGTTACTGCCTTAATCCGCTAGAAAAACAGAGCTCGGGAGTTTGTAATACTCTTTTAAATGCTAATATTCTGTAACTAATGAATTGGAGCCCTAAAGTCTTTATTTAGGAGGTATTTAAAGCTGTAAATTGGGATGTTTGTTCTGCTGTTTGTCCTTGTGTAGGTGTCAGCAGGGTTGCAAGTTAAAGCTTAATTCCTATTGGTCCAAATTTCAGTCTCTGTCACAGGGGACTGATGTCACATGTATGGGAATGTCTTTCTGCTTGTCTGGTGGCTTGACAGCCCATCCCATCCACAGTGTGCCAATGCAGTGTAGCAACAACTTAGAATGTTTTGTTTTTCGATGCAATTAAAATGCATTGATAGTTTCTCGCACGCAGGGACACTGTCAATTCAGCACACCTTGAGGCAGTGATTGTATGCAGTGAGAATGTGCACACGTTTACGTGATGCTGTGCCTTATTTTAAATTGGTAGAAGCTGGCCTCCAAGTTTTTGGTGGTTTCCAAATCCATTCCAACCGCCAGACCTTGGGAAGACGGACTTTCTGCACATCTTCTTTCAGAGTTGTTCTCAGGGAAAGCTAATACACAAAGTTATGTGCAGTTATGTGCAGTCAAAGTTAATTGAATTGTCCCATTCTTACACTGTAATGATGGGCCTCACTTTTCTGTTCTCAGAAACTTGTCCCTGGTTTGCCAAACGAAACTGGCACGTTGGTCTGTTTCATCTCTGATTAAGACAGATGTTGTTTTGATTCCTTGTCATAATGTCTTTAACGCTTGACGTCTGAGCTTATCCAGGCAGGCTGAGCATGGCCTCTGACAATGACTGTTAAATTAGACTTTTATTGCATCCATTAGACCCAATCACTGCAGGAGTGGCCCACAAAGGGAGAGTACCAACTCCCATGAGAAAAAAAGGGGTTGTGTCCAAAATTACTCCATATTCCCTATATAGTGCACTATTTTTGACCAGGGCTCATATGGTTCTGGTCAAAAGTAGTTCACTATGTAGGGACTAGAGTGCGATTTGGGATAGAGCCAGGGGCTGCTCTGCTTGCTGTGTGGCAATGCCATGGGCTATAGTGGTGGGTTTGCTTTGCTGTACCAGTTGGGCAACATGTAAACAAGAAATGTTTATGCTAGACAATTGGCTAAAGAAATGAGAGAAGAGGTTTCTAAAATGGATGCCACAGGTTATCAATAACTGAAGCATAACCTATGCTTTTAGCTTGACACACAACTGCGGGACTAACATTTGGTTATGTTTTTTTATGAAGCAGTACTGTTGAGCAAATTCTATTATTTTAGATTGTAGTGGTGCAAAAATGTGAGTCAATATTTGTCTGAAAGGTTTCTCTTCTTATTTTGTCCTAAAACTCATGCAAGGATGGGCTTGACTCGAAAACAACTATTATATGGTGTGAAAGATCTGTCATTAATGTTGTGAGAGGAGAGAGAAATGGGTGAAATGTGAAAGCAATTATGACATGATTTTATAAAGATCAGTTTTTAGCTCAACAAAGCATCTGGTCACGTGACTCGTGAGCCAATCTATTGTTATGCTTTCATCACAGCACTTTTGGCCAGAACAAAATGGGTCAGAGGGATAGCTTATAATAGATGTAGATTGATAAGTTAAGACCACTACTCTAGACTTTCACTATGCAATATCCTGCCTACTTTGCAAGCAAGAGATGCTGAATGTACTTTTTATCACTAATATTCACATGGGGTATATAGACATAAATTTACATGTACAGTTTAACTGTAGAGGCAATGGCATAATCTTAGTCAAAATTCACCTATACCAGGCCTAACTTCAGACTGTGTAGTTGAAAGGCTACCTCAGTCAGGGCAGTTAGCTGGAGGAATCTGTGACTTACATAGAAGTCAGTTTTATTAATCTGCGTAGACTAATCATGTCAGAAATATGCCTCCGCTGGCACAGAATGAGCATTTTTCTCTCACTAAAACGTTCAGTTCCTGGAAAGATCTCATTGCAAAAGGTCTGTTCTCATTTAACAGAACCCATGTTAACAGAATCCAGTGTGAAACCCATACGGGAAAAAATACATATACAGTGCCTTCAGAAAGTATTCATACCACTTGACTTATTCCACATTTTGTTGTGTTACAGCTTGAATTCAAAACAGATCAAATACTTTTTTTGCTAACATATCTACACACAATACCCCATAAGTGACAACATGCTTTTAGGCATTTTAGAAAATATATTGAAAATGAAATACCGAAATATCTCATTTACATAAGTATTCACACCCAATTCAATACTTTGTAGAAGCACCTTTGGCTGCAATTACAGCTGTGAGTCTTTCTGGGTAAATCTCTAAGAGTTTTCCACACCTGGATTGTGCAACATTTGCCCATTATTATTTTCACAATTCTTCAAGCTCTGTCAAATTGGTTGTTGATCATTGCTAGACAACCATTTTCAGGTATTGCCAGAGATTTTCAAGTAGATTTAAGTCAAAACTGTAACTCGGCAACTAAGGAATATTCACTGTCTTCTTAGTAAGCAACTCCAGTGTAGATTTGGCTTTGTGTTTTAGGTTATTGTCCTGATGAAATGTGAATTCACCTCCTAGTGTCTGGTGGAAAGCAGACTGAACCAGGTTTTGCTCCCAGATTTTGCCTGTTAGCTCCATTTCCTTTCTATTTTATCCTGAAAAACTCCCCAGTCCTTAACGATTAGAAGCATACCCATAACATGATGCAGCCACCACTATGCTTGAAAGTATGGAGAGTAGAACTCAGTAATGTGTTGTATTGGGTTTGCCCCAAACATAACACCTTTGTATTCAGGACATAAAGTGAATTGCTTTGCCAAATGTTTTGCAGTATTACTTTAGTGCTTTGGTGCAAACAGGGTGCACGTTTTGGAATATTTTTTATTATGTACAGACTTCCTTCTTTTCACTCTGTTAAATAAGTTAGTATTGCGGAGTAACTACAATGTATTTGATCCATCCTCAGTTTTCTCCCATCAAGCTATTAAACTCTGTAACTGTTTTAAAGTCACCATTGGTTTTCTTCCTCTCCGGCAACTGAGTTAGGAAGGACACCTGTATTTCTGTAGTGACCGGCTGTATTGATACCACCATTCAAAGTGTAATTAATAACTGCACCATGCTCAAATGGATATTCAATGTCTGAGTTTGTCTTTGTGGTTGAATCTGTATTTGAAATTAACTGCTCGACTGAGGGATCTTACAGATAATTGTATGCGTGGGATACAGAGATGAGGTAAAAAAAAATCATGTTTAACACTATTATTGCACACAGAGTGAGTCCATTTAACTTATTATGTGACTTGTTAAGCAACTTTGTACTCCTGAACTTATTTAGGCTTGCAATAGCAAAGGGGTTGAATACTTATTGACTCAAGACATTTCAGCTTTTCATTTTTTATTAATTTGTAAAATGTCAATGTTTTTTGCCCGCACTACAGACAGCTGTATCGGTCCACTAATAAAGGACTAGTAAAGGACCAGTGCACTACTTTTGGGAGAGAAAGAAAAACTTTTTTTCTCTCTTTGTATTATTCAAATATTCAGATTTTTCAGGAGGTGCTGCAGCACCCTTAGCACCCCTATTTCTCGGAGCTATGCTGTTACGTGAACTGAATTCTCATTTTAATACTATTGATTTTTAAATATTTATTGCAAAAGAAACATCTAAAAGTCATAGTGTAAAAGCAGGTGAGCTGGTTCTACTCTTTTTGGCCATTTTCTGGTGTTTTGTGAAAAACGGTACAATTATATATATTTTTAATGAATCTTACATTCAATTGTACCTCCCTGTTGCACACAACAAGCTTCCTTTCCCCCTGTCACACGGGGATTCATGGCTGATTTAACTACTAATTACCAGCTGAAGAGCCGTTACTAACGCTCCATAAGACAGCTAACCATTCCCTGTAGAGCCGTATAATACTACTCATTGGAAGCACACGATGTAGACCTACACTTTGAGCGTTGTACAATGTATAGTATTTTAACCTCTTGAGATGGGAAAACATGTTTTTTTAATGAAGTTGAACATGT
Source organism: Salvelinus alpinus (assembly GCF_045679555.1). Taxonomy (NCBI): domain Eukaryota; kingdom Metazoa; phylum Chordata; class Actinopteri; order Salmoniformes; family Salmonidae; genus Salvelinus; species Salvelinus alpinus. The sequence continues at coordinate 65,339,323 of NC_092090.1, forward strand.
GCTCTTTATGACAGAATAAACAAATTAGGTGAAATCAAAAGTATATATTTTTTTTCTAAAGGGAAGAGAGGCTTACTATTGTGTGCCATTGTTTGAAGTCATGAATAATAGCGTCCTTCCAATCTCACAATCACATTTTGACATTCTCAGGCGAGTTTATCTAAATAAAGTTTGATTATTTTAAGGCGAAAGCTTTTCATGCTTTTTGGTCGGATACGGGACAATTTGGCAGAGGAAGTATACATGTGTTTGTAAAAGACATGGAGGGATAGAAATGTGTTGGTTTTTAAGTAGAAGGGTTGTTTCTTGTTTCTTGAAAGTCTGCTTGACCTAAGTTTTTGTTTATCTCTGAATAACTGAACTGTATTTTTAGCTTCGGTCCAATTAAAGAGTGAATATAAAGACAAACAACAAAATCCACAGTTCAGTTAACCAAACGTTATGTGTTGGGTCATCATGATCAACCATGAGGAAAATAACATATTTCAAATACAATTGGAGATAGCCATCTAGCTAGCTAAACTCTTCCCAGTCCCTTGTTCCTCAGATATCCTGATTAATATATTTCTAAACATCAGTGCTGTCTACTCTGCTGATGGTTTTATGGTACATCCCACTCAACACTTTGTTCCCACCATGATTTATCTCCATACTTAAACTTTTATGACCACAGCTCTTTGTTACACAACTCCAAAACACTTCAATTCAAAGCCACCATGCCCTACTTCTGACAGCTGGCTTTCTCTCTGGTGGTATAGGTAATTGCACCATCCATTCCTCCCCATGCTAATGGAATAAACAAAAGTGCAGCAGCCCTGGCCCTGATCTAGACTGATCACATAGGATGTGTCCCAAATGGCACCCTATTCCGTATATAGTGCACTACTTTTGACCAGGGCCCATACAAGCCAGGTGAAAAGTAGTGAACTACGTAAGGAATAGAGTGTAATTTGGGAAGTAGACATTGGATCACGGGGCAGACAGGTTCCATGGTGAATGGCCGAGGGCTGTGTTATTCCATGGTTGTGAATGGGCCCATGCCCAACTTACTCGCTCCTGCTGGGTTTATGACACCATCTTAGCTGTCTGAAAGCCTCTCTAAACCAGAAGATGAAATCAGGTCAAGGGTCGGGGAGAAAGGTTACAGCCTAGATGCCCACAAACTTTACAGCATTGCCGATTGATAGAGTTTGAGTGCTTCAGTTTGTCCAAACCTGAGACTAACGACAGATGGAGATAATGTTGAAGATAGAATGGGAGATGAAGCGCAGTGTTTATGCAATGTTTTTGAATGTTTGAGAATGTGTAACTTTGAATGTTTGAGAAATGATTGTAACGCTCGTGTCAGATGATAGTTTGGGGTGAATAGTTTACCGAAACAGGGGCCCAGAATAATATATTAAATAGTAACATGAATTCTAGTTTAACTGCCCCGAAGGCACTACTGATCAATGACTGAACCTTTCCCCTGAACAGTTAAAACCATAACCTACCTGGTCAGTCACTGTGCTGTACACTTTGGCAGGCCAGGGAGATATGCACACAAGCAACACAAGGTGCAAAGAAAGTTCAGCACAGAGTTTAAGCTGGATTTATCCAGATAAAGTGGTTTCAGGGGTGGGCTAGACCTTATCTTTTATGACTCGCTAATTATGAAAGCTGCCCGTTTTGATTTCATTTAACACTAAGCCCTCCTCACAGAGACTTTTCATGGACCAGAGATGGAGGATAAAGGTCCTAATCCCGACCATGTGCACTTTTAATACCTGGAAAACCACTGGGACTGTTCTTTTTCACTTCACACTTTAATTGGCAATGGGAAGATAGAGGGGCAATAGATGAACCCTAAAACATGGTACCTATAGTTCATGTAGAAGCCTATTACGAGTTTAGATATAGTAGTCTATATTAGCTATTGAATGCATTTTATGGTGCATATTATGGTGCATTTTAAGTAGGGGCCTATTTAGAGTTCAGATATATAGTAGTAGCCTATATTTCCTACACCAGTCTTTACCCCTATCTGTAAGCTACACTGATAATAATGTATGTTGTTTTCGTTAAGTATTCTTATTTTTTTATCGGATTTTCTAAGACAGATCAGCCAGCACCACATCTCGAGCAGCAGTCAGTTTACCAAGTGCAGGAGCAAATCCCTGTATTAAAAGATCACAAGACGGTCATTAATCCGGCCCGTAGATTAATGGAGTGGAATCACAGCAACGTGCCATACATTCCCCTTACTACCATGCACTGAAGTCACCTGCACTCATGCAGTAGCCTGCTTTACTGTGTGGGGAGATGAAGAGGTAGGCCTATACCCATAGAGGATGAGTCTACATTTTATTTATTTATGTTATTTAACTAGGCAAGTTAGTTAAGAACAAATTCTTATATACAATGACAGCCTACCCCGGCCTAACCCTAACAACACTGGGCCAATTGTGTACCGCCATATGGGACTCCGAATCACAGCCAGTTGTGATACAGCCTGGAATTGAACCAGGGTCTGTAGTGACACCTCTAGCACTGAGATGCAGTGCCTTAGACCACTGCGCCACTCGGGAGCCCAAATGTCACTCTATGTGCCCTGGTCAAAAGTAGTGCACTATACAGGGAATAGGGTGCCATTTGAGATACATGAATAGATGCTGAGATTTGGACCACCATGGGGTTGACTCGTGCACAATTTCAGAAGGGGAGGTGGAGGAAACAAAGAGATTAGCAGGTTAAATAGAGTTTAGTGAAAGATCAGACAGATTAAGCGAAATCAGAGGCCCGGTGTGGGATTTGGAGAGATAAAAGTTAAAAAAAATAAATAAAAAAAAAAGATTATTATTGAGACATTTGGTGGGTGTAAAATTGTGGCAATACATGGCCACATATCAAGAAATGATGAAAGGCAAGGTTACAATGTACTACAGCATCAAATGTTTCACTTTCTTTCAGTGACAATCAGTGGTGATATTGAATTGGTAGTAGTGGTATTGAACATAAGGGTAGGGTTAGGGTTGCAACGTTCCATCAGCTTTCCCAAAATGTCCAGGTCTTCCAGAAAACCTGGTTGGAAGATTCCTAGAATTGTAAGTAATAAGCAGGAAATCTGGAATCTTCCAACCATGATTAAAAAAAAGATAAAACATTTTTTTTGGTGACTTTAGAATAATTTTTCAAACCTATGTGTTGCTTTTTACAAATACCTGAAGATCATTCATCTCCCTCAATATATCTCAAGTCTAACTCAGGGAGTAGGGATCCTTCACTAAAACCAATGAGCTAGATAGGGGGTACTTAGGGGAACAAACCCCAGTTCCTGTTACATCTGGAGGGGCACAGGGGAATTTGAACATTCCTGTCCATTGAAAGTATTTGTATTTATTTAACTAGGCAAGTCAGTTAAGATTTTTTTTACAATGACAGCCTACCTCGGCCAAACCCTCCCATAACCACACTAGGCCACTTGTGCGTCAGCCTATGGGACTCCCGATCACATACAGTTTTGATACAGGCCAGGATCAAACCAGGGTATGTAGTGACGCCTCTAGCACTGAGACGCAGTGCCTTAGACCGCTGCGCCACTTGGGAGCCCAATGAAAAGAATAGCCAGATGGATCAATTTAGCCAGACAGAATAGTAGACAGATCAATTTCCCATAGAGATGGGATATGTTACAAATCTTCAAATCGTATGATATGTTATGAATTCTAGCTAGCTGGCTAACGTTAGCTATGCTATGGGTTAGGTTTAAGGTTAGGGTTGAGGTTAGGAGTCAGGTTAAAGGGTTAAGGTTAGGGAAAGGTTAGCAAAAAGGGTTATGGTTAGGGTAAGGGTTAGATAAAAGGGTTAGGGGAAGGGTTAGCTAAGATGCTAAGTAGTTACAAAGTAGCTAAAAAGTAGTAAGTAGTTGAAAAGTTGCTAAAATTGTCCAGAATGAGATTCAAACTCACGTTTGTGTTATACGCCTACCCATCCAATCCGACCAACCACCCTACTTTCGTTCTTGCCTTAAGTAACCATCTGTCTTATGTACCCATACATAACATATCATACTAATTTGATTGTCCCGGATTTACTTTTACTATGTTACGTCTAGTCTATGAGACCAGGCTGCTTTCTTTAATGGTCCTTGGTGTCTGGGGCCTAGCTATCTAACCACTGATACCCTCTGCTCTGCAACCCAACCTTTCGGCTTGCTGTCTTGTCACAGAGCCCCTGGCCCTGGCACAATGCGTACACAGGGATTATATGACTGTCATTATGTTCTGACATTAAATATTAACACGGCTAAAAGGAAAAGTGCCTCAGGCTAACCCTAGATATGATTCAACATTCTGAGCTAGCCCACAAGCTAAATATTTATCGTAACATATAAAAGAATACACATGTTAATGTTTTTAACAACGCCTTCTTTCTTTTGATGTCTATTTGATTGTAGCTATCAAGACCAAGATCAAGGAGGTGAGACGGGAAGGAATGGACCGCAAGGTGATTCTGCAGAAAAGGAAGAAGCCGTTGAAACTGGGCCACCTGAAGAAGAAAGACCTAAAGAATCTGGTTCTGTACCTGAAGAATGGAGCCGACTGCCCCTGCCAGCAGCTGGACAACCTGGGCAACACCTACCTGATCATGGGCCGCAAGGTGGACAAGCAGTTCCTCCTGACAGGCATCCACAAGTGGGACAAGTCCAGCAAAGAGTTCAAAAAGGCCATCAAGAAACTTAAGACCCACAAGTGTCCAGCTTTCGAGAATGTCTTCAAATAATCAGACCAAGACTTTCTAGAAGCATCTCATCATCATGCTACAGAAGAACTTGCACAACCAAACAACCCACATTTCTTTAGCTTTTTCTTGTTTTTGTTTATATATCTATATATATCTTTGTATATTTACAGACCTGCTTTGAATTTCCTGTCGTCCATTTTCCAGTTGAGCAGTGTGATCATTGAGACCTGGTGGGTTTCCAGTTATCTGAAAAAAGTAAATGACACTGCACCCCCTTCCTCCTGTACTGAAACCGTTTCCACTTTTGTATGTAGATATTTGTGTTACACACTCCCTGAATGTGCAGTGAAAAGACCACAATTCAGTGAGTTCTACTGAAATGGATGGACTTGCTCCAATTGCTCTGAACATGTATTAGTAGATCATAGAATTTACAATTAGATCATATTGAATCGATCATACAGAATCAACAATTACTTGTATTTTAGCTTTAAAAGCCACATCATAGAGAAGGTCATTGAATAACTTATTGACAATAGTATGATAGTGTGTTTTCACCGGATTGTCTCATCAAAATAATGACTGCACTACAGTTGATTTTAAGAATTTCATCCTCTCTTCAGTTGCCTCATTTGTTTCACATTTTCTTTGACTTGAAAAAATATATGCATATGTTAATCTAATCAATTCCAGTACATCAACTGCATCATCTGAGTCAAAATAACTTTTGCCTCATGGTACAGTGTATGAAATGTACTTTGATGCAGTATACATTGTTCAGTATTTCAATTCAAATGCAAATCAGTTTCTCTAGTGGTTGCTCCGGTATTTAGTAGAATAATGAAATCCCTTGCATTTGTATATGACGTCCGATAATATTTGACCAAAGTTTTGTGTATTTTTTGTTAATGCAGTCTTAAATTGCTATCCCTCTAGATTGACGTTCATTCAGTTTGTGACAACTTTGTGTAGCCTCACATTTTGAAAGCGCTAACAGTGGATTGACACATCTGTATTTTGATTGTTTCGTTTAGTATTGCTGATCCATCTTAGCACTATCACGTTCAATGACTGAAAATGTGAATTCCCGCAGTGTATTTCTGCCCCTTGTTATGTACATACACATTTTACATAAATATAGAAAACAATGAAAAGTTGTCTGGAATCTTTTTTTCCATTTCACATTGTGTGACCTGTATCATTTTTGTAGAGATATCACTCCCAGTCTTGTATGCTCTCAGTCAGTTGAAGGAAGTACCAAGTGTGGCTTGAATTACAATGATACCCATGGCTTATACTCATACACCACAGAAATAAAATGGGAAATCACATTCAGGGCACGGTACTACACAGTTAATTGTATGGAATGTCAGCTTCCTGCGTGTAATGTCCATAATGATTTTCAAATCTCCATACTATTTGCACATGTTGGGAATTCTTGGCTTTGCCTTTACAACTTGTGATTTTTTTCAAAGTTATTCTGATACCTTAGGCCTGCATGTAGACCATGGTACGATCTAAAATCTCCAAAGGGCGCTGCTCTGTGGCGACCTGCAGCTTGTGTGTTGTGTTTGGCGTTTTGTTCATGTATGCACAGAGCTGCAAACAAAATTTCCCCGTGGGGATGATAGTCATTGTCTTATCTTAAAAAGCTGACACACTGACACAAACCTGTGCCCTCAACTCCTCTAACACATACTATATGCATCATGTACACAATGGGTTAACATACTGTACTTTAGTTTTAATGCTAGTTAAACCTAATTGTCACGGATTTACAGCTTCTTCAGGTAAAATTAGTTACACTTCACGAGGAAGACCTCAGACTTTTGGCATTGACGCTGCTCTTAAAAGTACAATAAGTGAGGAAGTCTTCACATTCAGTAAACTTTAATTTTCCGCTTTGCTGATGATGTGATACACGTTGTCTGACGCTGTAAAAACAGCAACTGGAGATCCCGTGCCAGACGGAATAGCTTGTGGGAGTTCAAAGTCAGTCCTCATCATGACATGCAGGACATGGCTGTCAAACAGATTGGAGTAGTTCTTGGTGAAGCCAATTTTACATCTTCATATTTATGGAAAGACTGGATCTCTCATGCATGCTGTTTTTCTTACTTCTCTAACCATTCCACTAACATTCAGTGTGGTTTCACAGGCTGCTGGTAGCCTGGTATGTCATGTATATTATGATAAATTAATTGAGATTTACATCATTAACAACTTATGTTGACAGTGAAATGCTATCTTAAGCAGAGGGAATAAGGCAGCAATGTCCAATCAATTGTCGAAATGATTTGTTTGCAGAATATTTAGCTTATTTTGCATGTTTCCCATGGTGCAAGATCATTCCACTCAACACCTAATATTTATATATTTCTTAACTCCATTCTTTTACTTTAGATTTGTGTGTATGGTTGTGAATTGTTAGATATTACTGCACTGTTGGAGCTAGCAACACAAGCATTTCGCTACACCCGCAATAACATATGCTAAATATGTGTATGTGACCAATAAAATTGTATTTTATTTTGATTTGGAACAATAGCATACAATCTTAACACATTCACAGTAGGCCTACATTGTCGATATCGAAGTAAACCAGTCTTAGAAAGAAACACTCATAATTTCATGCTACAATACTAGAGATTTGAATAGATCATGTTATGTTTTAAATATCTCACTACTATCGAATTGATCATGTCATATTAACATGAATAAAAAACAAAACAATAAACCATTTTGTTGTCCATAGCAAAAAAAAGGCTTGTTAAGAAAACCCTGGGAATATTAAACAGAGATGGGCCTGCCCTGCACCCATCTGGTTTTAGTAATGGTTTGGTATTGCAAAATACATCTCAGATGTGGACTTTCTAATCATTACTTCAGCTGTCTTCAAAAGCCCCCCCCAAAAAAGCACTGAGCCAGGATACAGCTTTACTTTATTAAGAGATGATCTGTATAAGAACTTCCTCCATGATCCCATGCACAATAGAAATCTCACAAGGGTAGAATTGTTAGAAAATCAAATAATGGGCCAGATTTAAACACTGCATGCATTGAATGGGAAATCTCGATCAAAGATGAAAAACTATTTGATAAGGCCTGCCCACTTACGAAGTAGATCATTCGGGACAAGCATACAAATTGCAGAATCATTCTCGATCATTTGCTGATTTCAGGCCATTGGACCATCTGCAACTGACTGTGTGTGTGTCACGGCCGTTGAAAGAAGAGGACCAAGGCGCAGCGTGGTGAGCGTACATTTTCTTTTTATTAGAAAAGACGCCGAACAAAACAATAAACAATACAAAACAAACCGTGCAGCTAAAGGCTATGTGCCATAAACAAAGTCAACTTCCCACCAAGACAGGTGGGAAAAAGGGCTACCTAAGTATGGTTCTCAATCAGAGACAACGATAGACAGCTGTCCCTGATTGAGAACCCTACCCGGCCAAAACATAGAATACAAATAATAGAACATAGAATACCCACCCCAACTCACACCCTGACCAAACCAAAATGGAGACATAAACAGGATCTCTAAAGTCAGGGCGTGACAGTGTGTGTGTGACTGTAGACTGGCTCACTATCATGGGTCAGTGTCGATGCCCTTCATGGTTATCTATTGTTATAGTATGTACCTGCTTATCTTCACACTAAGACATATGACCTAGGTTAGATGAGTCATACTGATTACATGGATTTATTAGACTTTTAAATTGTAGATGTTCCGAAAGTCTGCATCAGTCGCTTGTAGGCTATGTGTCGAAGCCAGGAGCTGATACATGTGTTTATGTAATTAATGGTCAATTACCGTGAGACTGGCACTTATTTGCTTGACAATCACCGGCTGACAAAAATTTGTGAACGCCTCAGTCCTAGTGACAAAGAAGAGCTCTCCAGTAGGTGTACCAAAACATTGAAGGGCCATTTTCTCAAAAGCGGGGTTACAAGTTTATCAACTTTCAAAGCATAATTACTTTCCCATTGTTCCTCGTTTGTAGTGTATGATATACCATTTTCTAGCTCAGAGTCTCTAATTTTATCCAATATAAAAAACTCAATTTCAAATGTTGCTACATAAGACTGAATCGAGCTGGTCAGTCACATTAATTCACTGTAAAAAATTATAATAAACTAAATAAGAAGGGGGGGCTTCCTTTTCATGGTATAGAATTGTACCGTTTGGAGAGGTGTCCAGGCTGCACATTTAGGAAACAATTTGCCCTATTCGCCACATCTGTACCCTTTTGAACATTACTATCTGTGGATTTCAGGATGCAACTCAACGCCCTAACGTTAACTGCAGGAAACCATAAAGTGTTATTTAGACTAACAGTGAAAATATTTGGCAGCAAATGGGTCGTTGTAACGTAAGAGTGTTTTTCTCTTTCCTTTACCAGGTCGAAATGTGTTTTATGGATCTTTGAACCTAGGCTAAGCCTGGAGGTTTTTTAAAAATGAGGCAGTTCTATGATCTTAATCAACATACGGGCCTTCAAAGGCATCAAAACCATTCCCCTAACTCCAGTAAAAAACATCCTTTGTGTTTAATGGTATAGCTGTATTCTCTTGTTTTATGGAGCCCCATCAGTAGCCAGCAACATAAAAGGGTCATTCTAGGTGTTTGGAGTAGGCACCCATCCATGATAAAAGCACCCATAAAACAAACTACACCAAGACATTTGAGTCAAGAGAGGGATTCATGCTGAACGGTAAATCCTCCAAATATTTTCCATAGTACTTACATTTCCAATAAATATGAATTATAGCCTGTTGGTTAGTAGTAGTCTCCTGATATTTCTGTAACTTTTGTTGTTCTTTTCTTGCAGTTGAACAACACCTTTTAACAGCCAAGGACCATACATAATATACTGTACATGTTCCAATGAACAACAAGCTTCAATAGATGTGGTCTACCGTGTCCATTGCTTGGCCCAACTGGCATGCAAACATCTCACGAGAACCATGTTGCACAATCCAAAACATTGTGTTACATGTACTGTAATAGCTACCCACTGGGCACAAACTGGTTGTTTCAATGTAATTTGTTAACGTATTATGAATCTACATGGAAAATACATTGGATTTATAAAAAGTTGTCAACGTAAACTGTTGTTTTGAGGGTGACATTTACATTTTGTATAAAATATGTTGAATTTTTACCTTTAAAACAATGTCAGATCTTCAACCACTTTCAGAAAAAAAACAATAGGCTGGGCAGTCCCTCCTACAGCTACCCTTTGGTCTCCTATCCAGAGTTGTAACCTAGCCCAGCTCTATTTATGTATGGTATTTGTAACTGACTATTACCAATGTGCTATCATGAAAATGATTATTGAGAGATCTCCACTTAAAAACGAAATAGATGAACTGTTGCTAATGAAGTCTTTTCAATTGATAGGTTTAACAGAACAAATGAAATGTGACTGTACTTTATCACTAATTTATCATCAATGATACTATTTAGGCTTATATAACATTTGCAAAGTCAACACCAGCTATTGTGTCAATTGAACCATTATTCAACAAAAAATTGACAATATAATAGTCCTATTGATACAAAAGCTGTGGTTGATTTAAAATGTAATGATATTTAGTGACACTGAATTGTGTTCAGTTGACAACACAACCATTTGAAGGAGATGTGCAGTATATTCTGCTTAGATAGTTTAATCTGTGCCGCTGACTTAGTCTGGCTTTAATTCCAGTTTGTCTACAAATGAATAATTAATATATTGGTTTCACATCTTAATCTCAACCCCACAAAAATAATTAAGGAATAGGACTATATCAAATCAAAATGCATTTAAAGTGCATTACGTGTATTTATTTATTTCAAAAGTAATATTGAATTGTTAAGTTGACAACGCAACCAAAATATCAAGCTTTTAAAGGGGAAGTACCTTAAGAAAGTATTCACACCCCTTCACATTTTCCAAATTGTGTTGTGTTACAGCCTGATAAAAAAAAAGAAATCTATTGAGATTTTGTGTCACTGATCTACACAGAACACCCCGTAATATCAAAGTGGAATTTTGTTTGTAGAACATATTTGAAATTAATAAAACATGAAAAGCTGAAATGTCTTGAGTTAATAATATTTCAACCTCTTTGTTATGGCAAGCCTAAATAAGTTCAGGAGTAAAAATGTGCTTAACAAATTGCATAATAAGTTGCATGGACTCATTCTGTGTTCAATAATAGTGGTTAACCTGATTTTTGAATGACTATCCCATCTCTGTACCCCACACACAGAATAATCTGTAAGGTCCCTCAATCAAATAGTGAATTTAAAGCACAGATTAAACCACAAAGACCAGGAACGTTTTTCAATACCTCGCAAAGAAGGGCATCAATTGGTAGATGTGTAAAAATAAAAAAAGCAGATGCTCAATATCCCTTTGAGCATGGTGAAGTTATTAATTACACTTTGGATGGTGTGTCAATACACCCAGTCACTACAAAGATACAGGCGTCCTTCCTAACTCAGTTGTCGGAGAGGAAGGAAACTGCTCAGGGATGAGGCCAATGATGAACAGTTACAGAGTTTAATGGTTGTGGTATGAGAAAACTGAGGATGGATCAACATAATTTAAGTTACCCCACAATACTAACCTCAATGACAGAGAGAAAAGAAGGAAGCCCGTACAGAATAAAAATATTCCAAAACATGCATCCTGTTTGCAGCAAGTAATACTGAAGAAAAATGTGACAATGAAATTAACTTTTTCTTCCTGAATACAAAGCATTATGTTTAGGGCAAATCCAACACATCACTGAGTACCCCTCTTCATATTTTCAAGCATGCTGGCAGCTGCATCATGTTATGGGTATGCTTGTCATCGGCAAGACTAGGGAATTTTGTAGGATAAAAATAAACGGGATACAGCTACAGTATAAGCACAGGCAAAATCCTAAAGGAAAACCTTGTCTAGTCTGCTTTCCAACAGACACTGGGAGATGAAACCACCTTTCAGAAGGACAAGAACCTAAAACACAAGACCAAATATACACTGGAGTTGCTTACCAAGATGACATTGAATGTACCTAAGTGGCCTAGTTACAATTTTGATTTAAATTGGCTTTAGAATCTGTGGCAAGACTTGAAGATGGCTGTCTAGCAATGATCAACAATCAACTTGACATAGATTGAAGATTTTAAAAAGAATAATAGACAAATATTGTACAATCCAGGTGTGCAAAGCTGTTAGAGACTTACCCCAAAAAACTCACAGCTGTAATCGTCGCCATACCCCAATGTATTGAATTAAAAACATGTTTTCACTTTGTCATTACGTGGTATGGGTGAGAAAAAAAGATCTATTTAATCCATTCTGAATTCAGACTGTAACACAACAACATGTGGAATGAGTCAAGGGGTATGAATACTTCCTGAAGGCACTGCTTGAATAGTTCCATCTGAGCCACTGGCTTAAATCCCATAGATTTAGTTTAGGTTTTTGGTTGAGATGAAGACGTGAATACAACATATCAGTTATTAATAGACAAACTGGGAATAAATCCAGAATGAGTCAGTGGCACAGATGGAACTATCCAAACAAAGTCTACTTCAAATGTTGATATTTAGTTGTGTTGAAAACCAAACACAATTCAACATCACTTATGAAATACAATAAATAGCCTATTAAGTTGTCGACAAGTTAACAAATTATATGTTGTATTCACGTCTCCAACTCAACTAAAAATAAAAGTTAAGGAATGGGATTAAGCCAGTGGCTAAGCAGTAGATATATATCCTTTAAATGTTAACATTTGGTTGCATTGTCAACCAAACACAATTCAATATTATTATTAATATCAATATCAATTCACCTCCATGGACACATTTTGAGGTTACTGTAACTATACATTTCTTCTTATGTAATCATATAAAGCTGCATGTTCAAGACAGCGTGCATCGGTCGTCGCAGGTCTGTGGAGATCTTCACAATTGCTGTAATAATCTGTACAGAATCTCAAATTGCATTGATCACTTGCACCATGTAGGCCTACTTTTAATGTAATATCAACTGCAATCCAGGTCATTTGGCTCTGCTATTAGATGGTGCACAGTGATAGCAGTGCTAAAAAATATCTGACATTATATAACTATTTGAACTTTGCTGGGCTTTTAAATAGTTGAAAGCGCAGTGATCAGCATTTGGGTGACAACTAAACCAAAAATTAGACATTGTTTTTCAATTGGAATTTGGTTGTGCTTTTAGATTGTTGAAAACATAGTGAGAACACATTGGACATTCAACTAACTTTTGGCTGTCTTTTTGAGTGGGTGGATGTAGGTTGTAATCGCATTGATCAACGTCTCAACCAAATATTACCCAATTATCCATGTTGAAATGACATGGTGTGCCCAGTGGATAGTATCTGTATGCTAGTTTCAAACAGCTATTTTGATGTTGTGTTCCTGTGATTGTCTACAGCATTCAAAAGGGCAAGGAATTGGTTAATGCAGACTACATTTGGATTGGAGTCAATTTGGCAGATCATTCATATCAATTTCACTACTTTTGACCAAATCTGGCCTCCAAGGCCCTTTGTTTTCTCGTATTCAACGGTTTGCAGTGTTTCGTTGTTGTTCTCAGCAGCATCTAATTGCCTTTAAAACATCTGCATTTGCAACGAATGGCCCTCTGTTAAAACGCAGGAGGTGTTTTTTCTCAAACATGGGGCTAGCATTTGAGATGGGATAAGGGGGGTGTTGGATCAAACTCACTGCACCAACTGCCATGTGTTTTTGAATAATAGCCATTAAGTTTAAGAGTATGATGTCATGGTAGATTTGTTGTTCCAGTAACTATAATCCTTCATTCCATCCAGTTCCTGCTCTCTCACATGATAGAAATCCCCAAATACATGAAAGATTGTTACTTTGCCATGTCATTCACAGGGAAGGAAATATTTGCAATAAACATATAAAACATTAGGTCAGTGTACGCGACACACTCCTCTCCTCCAGTTGAAGTAAAAAAAAAAAAAAAAGGTTGGCTCTTCAGAATCTGTATCCTCTTGAAGTAAAACATTAGCACCTCATTCCGACACTGTAAAGTTTGATTCATTTATAGAACTCCTATTTGTCAGCTTTCAACATGCAGTTAAAACAATTACCCGTAACAATCTCTCACTGATTATTTTCCTCACCATCACTGAGCACTGGGCAAGACAAACTCAAATAAGAGCCTCTGAGTAGTGTGGTGATGCCAACGTAAACCCAGTAATGTCATTTTTGGAAGCTGTTCTATATCTGTCACCAGCGTGACCAACCACCCCCAACATTCCAAACTAACTTGTTTAAATATTTGGGTAAAATATGAGACTGGATCATTTGTCAGTGAAAATGCATTAAACCTGTCAAAAGTACTGCAATGAAAAATTGAATAATTCCTTCGTAGCTGCAGTGTCAGCTAGTACGGTGTTGTTGGGAGATTCTATTTCTCTAATTGTGTGCAAATTGAATAGCCTGGTCCCAGATCTGTTTCTGCTCTCTTGCCAACTCATTGTTTGGCATGATAAATCCATTAGGAGTTGGCAAGAGAGCAGAAACAGACTGGCATCGGGGCTTCAAATGTAAACATTGCTGCAGCATAAGTGATTCAATACCTAGACTGGCTGATAAAATGTCCTACATACACGATTGGCCCGCTCATTAGGCAGGATTAGGCCGCCGCCTATGGCAACAGATTTTTATTTACTTAACCTTTATTTAACCAGGTAGGCTAGTTGAGAACAAGATCTCATTTGCAACTGCGACCTGGCCAAGATAAAGCAAAGCAGTTCGACACATATAACAACACAGAGTTACACATGGAATAAACAAACATACAATCAATAATACAGTAGAGAAATCTGGAGCGAGTGGGTTTGGCAACGTGTATGAAGCGAGGGCCAGCCAACGAGAGCATACATGTCGCAGTGGTGGGTAGTATATGGGGCTTTGGTGACAAAACGGATGGCACTGTGATAGACTGCATCCAATTTGTTGAGTAGAGTGTTGGAGGCTGTTTTGTAAATGACATCGCCGAAGTCGAGGATCGGTAGGATGGTCAGTTTTACGAGGGCATGTTTGGCAGCATGAGTGAAGGATGCTTTTTTGCGAAATAGGAAGCCGATTCTAGATTTAATTTTGGATTGGAGATGTTTAATGTGAGTCTGGAAGGAGAGTTTACAGTCTAACCAGACACCTAGGTATTTGTAGTTGTCTACATATTCTAAGTCTGAACCGTCCAGAGTAGTGCTGGACGGGCGGTGCAGGCAGCGATCGGTTGAAGAGCATGCATTTAGTTTTACTTGCATTTAAGAGCAGTTGGAGGCCACGGAAGGAGAGTTGTATGGCATTGAAGCTCATCTGGAGGTTAATTAACACAGTGTCCAACGAAGGGCCAGAGGTATACAGAATGGTGTCGTCTGCGTAGACGTGGATCAAAGAATCACCAGCAGCGAGAGCGACATCATTGACGTATACAGAGAAGAGAGTCGGCCCGAGAAATGAACCCTGTGGCACCCCCATAGAGACTGCCAGAGGTCCGGACAACAGGCCCTCCGATTTGACATACTGAACCCTATCGGAGAAGTAGTTGGTGAACCAAGCGAGGCAATCATTTGAGAAACCAAGGCTGTTGAGTCTGCCAATTAGAATGTTGTGATTGACAGAGTCGAAAGCCTTAGCCAGGTCGATGAATACGGCTGCACAGTAATGTCTCTTATCGATGGCGGTTATGATATCGTTTAGGACCTTGAGCGTGGCTGAGGTGCACCCATGACCGGTAATCTGGTCGGTAATGGTCGGTAATCTGTTTGTTAAAATGGCTTTCAAAGACCTTAGAACAGCAGGGTAGAAACGATATAGGTCTGTAGCAGTTTGGGTCTAGAGAGTCTCCCCCTTTGAAGAGGGGGATGACCGTGGCAGCTTTCCAATCTATGGGAATCTCAGACGATACGAAAGACAGGTTGAACAGGCTAGTAATAGGGTTTGCAATAATTTTGGCAGATAATTTTAGGCAGAGAGGGTCCAGATTGTCTAGCCCGGCTGATTTGTAGGGGTCCAGATTTTGCAGCTCTTTCAGAACATCAGCTATCTGGATTCGGGTAAAGGAGAAGTGGGTGAGGTTTGGGCGAGTTACTGTGGGGAGTGCAGGGCTGTTGACCGGGGTAGGGGTAGCCAGGTGGAAAGCATGGCCAGCCGTAGACAAATGCTTATTGAAATTCTCAATTATTGTGGATTTATCGGTAGTGACAGTGTTTCCTAGCCTCAGTGCAGTGAGCAGCTGGAAGGAGGTGCTCTTATTCTCCATGGACTTTACAGTGTCCCAGAACTCTTCGGAGTTTGTACTACAGGATGCAAATTTCTGTTTGAAAAAGCTAGCCTTAGCTTTCCTAACTGCCTATGTATATTAGTTCCTAACTACCCTGAAAAGTTGCATATCACGGGGCTATTCGATGCTAATGCAAAACGCCACAGGATGTTTTTGTGCTGGTCAAGGGTAGACAGGTCTGGAGTGAACCAAGGGCTACATCTATTCCTAGTTCAACATCTTTTGAATGGAGCATGCTTATTTAAGATCCTCTACTGACGGGATAAGGTCAATGTCATTCCAGGATACCCCGGCCAGGTCGATTAGAAAGGCCTGTTCGCTGAAGTGTTTTAGGGAGCGTTTGACAGTGATGAGAGGTGGTCGTTTGATCGCAGACCCATTACGGATGCAGGCAATGAGGCAGTGATCGCTGAGATCTTGTTTGAAAACAGCAGAGGTATTTGGAGGGCGAGTTGGTTAGGATGATATCTATGAGGGTGCCCGTGTTTACGGATTTGGGGGTTGTACCTGGTAGGTTCATTGATAATTTGTGTGAGATTGAGGGCATCAAGCTTAGATTGTAGGATGGCTGGGGTGTTATGCATGTCCCAGTTTAGGTCACCTAGCAGCACGAGCTCAGAAGATAGATGGGGGGCAATCTATTCACATATGGTTTCCAGGGCACAGCTGGGGGTAGAGGGTGGTCTACAGCAAGCGGCAATGGTGAGAGACTTGTTTCTGGAAAGGTGAATTTTTAGTAGTAGAAGCTCAATTTTTTTGGTACAGACCTGGATAGTAAGACAGAACTCTGCAGGCTATCTCTGCAGTAGATTGCAACACCTCCCCCTTTGGCAGTTCTATCTTGGCGGAAAATGTTATAGTTAGGGATGGAAATTTCAGGGTTTTTGGTGGTTCTCCTAAACCAGGTTTCAGACACGGCTAAGACATCCGGGTTGGCAGAATGTGCTAAAGCAGTGAATAAAGCAAATTTAGGGAGTAGGCTTCTAATGTTAACATGCTTGAAACCAAGGCTTTTACGGTTACAGAAGTCAACAAATGAGAGCACCTGGGGAGTAGGAGTGGAGCTAGGCACTGCAGGTCCTGGATTAACCTCTACATCACCAGAGGAACAGAGGATAAGTAGGATAAAGGTACGGCTAAAGGCTATAAGAACTTCTAGCACGTTTGGAACAGAGAGTTAAGGGAGCAGGTTTCTGGGCACGATAGATAGATTCAAGGCATAATGTACAGACAAAGGTATGGTAGGAAGAGAGTACATTGGAGGTAAACCTAGGCATTGAGTAATGATGAGAGAGATATAGTCTCTAGAGACGTTTAAATCAGGTGATGTCGTCGCATATGTGGGAGGTGGACCAACATGGTTGGTTAAGGCATATTGAGCAGGGCTAGAGGCTCTACAGTGAAATAAGATAGTAATCACTAATCAGGACAGTAATGGACAAGGCATATTGATATTAGGGAGAGGCATGCGAAGCCAAGTGATCTTATGGGTCCAGTGTGTGGTTGGGCTGGCTGGGGACACGACGATACAGACAGTTAGCAGGCCGGGGCTAGTAAGCTAGCAGTTAGCAGGCCGGGGCTAGCAAGCTAGCATGAGGGCCTTAGAGGGACATCGCGATGGGGGAAAGTCTGTTTTTTACTCCTCGTGCGGTGACATCGATAGACCAGTCGTGGAATTAGTAGGGTTCCAAGTAGCAGAGGGGTCCAAGTCCAATTGGAAATATGGGTATAGTGGTCCAAGAAACTGGCCGATGGATCAGGTAACAGTCCAATATGCAATAGATAGCTAGCAGGCCGCGGTTAGCAGAATGGGCCTTCAGGGGACGTCGCGCCTGAGGTGCCTGTTGGGATCCTCGGGCAGATTATGTCGGTATTCCAGTCGTGAAGGATCAGCGGGGCTCCGTGCCCCGTACCGGCAGTAGAAAGGGTCCGGGTATTGTAGTCGAGAAGTGGGCCTCAGAAGTAGCCCAGGAGCCCTAGCCGGGAGATGGGTCTAGCATGGGCTAGCTCCATGCTAGTTGGTGCTTGCTCCGGGACGGAAACGTTAGCCAGGAGTAGTCAACCCGGGTTGCGGTTAGCTAGCTGCCATGATCCAGATGAAAAGGAGTTTGCGGTAGGAATCCGGGGATATGGAGAGAAAAATAGGTCCGGTATGCTCTGGTTTAAAACGCGTTGTACGAACTGGCGAGAGCTTTCCGAGCTAAAGGTTAGCTGATGACCACTAGCAGTGGTTAGCTGACTGATAGCTGATAGCTGGTAGCTAGTTAGCTAGCTAGCTTCAGTTGAGGTATTCCAGTTCGGAGGTAAATAGAAATACTTTAGAAAAAAAAAACAGATCCACACCACATTGGGTGAGGCGGGTTGCAGGAAAGTATTTTGAAGTTGAGGTTTAGGAAAATTAAAAAATTGACGAGCTAACCTGACCAAGACTCACCTCCAACAACACATAAAACCTCACATAATTATGACTAAAACCAATGTCAATTTCTCTCAACCAGTGGCATATGGGCTTTTTAGGTGAGCGCTGATGCCACCCTTTGATAAGCAGAGCCCACTTTGTCAAGGGCAAGGGCACAAAATATTTTACTTGTCCATTCCCAGCGCACTTCTGGGTGCTGTTGGAGAGACGCATCTCTGCAGAGCTCCACCGACGTGCGGTCAGAACAATCATCAAACATAAATCATGTAACAGATATAGGATATGGTAGAAAGAGTATGTGGCCTTTTCTGTAGCCTACAGGCTGGAGATAAGGTGTATGACAATGTAATGAGACTGACACTTTTTACATCGTGCAGGTTTCTCCAATCAAATAGCCTAACCTAAATGGCCCTCAATGAAATAAAAATGTTATGTCATGTTAACAAACAACATATCCTAAAAACAGGACAGGACAGGTCAAAGTAAATTGGACAATCACTGTTGTCCAGTAGTATCACCCCTTTGTCATGATCAGTGGTTTCAAGTTTGTATCCGTATATCTTTGATAAGTTGATCATAGTGAAGAAGAAAATAATTCAGCATTTCCCACTGTGTAAACACATTGCAAATAGGCTCTCGATAACTCCTGATAAAGTTGGGTAGCTGATATTCAGAGCTTAAATAGCCAAATTGATTAGTCACAGGGATCAGGACTAATAAAGCCAATGCAATGGCCTATTTTACAAATGGTGGGTCTACCACTTGGATGGGCATTCATAAAATTCCATTGCTGGCAGAAATGGTACAGTAGGCTACACCCCAGTAAGCACGAGCCAACGTCTTTTGGACGTCTTTTTTTGTTCCAGTCCGGACGTTGTTTTTCAGTGTTTTACAAACGGTAGGCTTACCACATAGAATGGCATTCATAAAGGCAACACTGTAGGCTACACCTCAGTAAGCACGGACCGACACCGATGCCTTTTGGAAGTCTTTTTTTGGTGCAATTCCAGACCTGACTGGATTTCCACATCAATGGAACATTGGTTTTTGGTCCGGTCCAGACCAAATCTGAACCAATCAGATTTGGTTCAGATTTTGTCTGGCCTGGACCAGCCTTGATTTGGCCCAAACATAACTTATTTTCAACTTGAGTCCAGAACCCAAAAAATGCCTGATTTCAAAGTCCGAATGCCTTTTCAGCGTCCTGGAAAATATGTATTTTAAACATACGTAAAAAAAACCTTTCACCATTAATTCAGAACCTACATTGAACCTAACATCAATGTCTGGAAAATATGTATTTTAGACATGCTAATTTAGTGTCTTTTAGACATATTTTCAACGTCATTGGGATTATTCTAGTTTTGCAGGGGGCGGCATTTTTTGGTCTTGCCTATGGCGGCAGAACGGCAAGGACCTGCCTATATAGCACACATCGCTGTGTTATCCTCAGTGACCACTGATCTGAAAAGGACTGGGTAGGTTGAAGCAATGTAGGCAAAACTAAACCCAGATAACTGTAACATATGACATAGCAAGTGATAGAACAGAGCATTTCTTTTCTATTCTGGAATATGGAATTCTTTATTTTTCAAGAACTCCTCTATTCCGAATAGGCATATTCATTTTACACACTACTTAAATCAATTTTTTCACATTTTGCAAAAACACTTTTTTTCCAAGGACACAGCAGACACTTTGGCCAAATCATTCCATTGGCTTACTGGAAGTGCTAGACCATAATGATGAGAGATGACATTAGACCATGCAGCCACATAATATTTATGAATGCAGCAACATGTAGAAGACATGTTAATGCTCTCGTATAAGTCTTCTATGTTTTGTCCAGAGAGCACACTAGCCTCATGAGGACAGATTCATTACTTTCAAGCAGCCAATCCCAATCTGACATCATATTAAAAGTTCAGTTATTGCTCAATTATGTTCCGCAGCTTCGCATGCCAACAATTTTAAGTGAATTTCCTAAACCATCCTCCAACATAGAAACCACCAACAGCTGTTGCATTATGGGGTGAGCAGAGCTGTGTGGGTCTGACTCCTACATCTTTATTGATACTGATACTAAAAGTGAAGATAAAAGAGGGGATTTTTATGGACGCACGCACATTGAAAAATACTACAGTTTACTGTAGAATTCTATAATAAAATGTAATATACTGTAGAATACTATACTACACACTGTAGCATCCTTCGATCATGTGTAGTACTTCCTCTATAATGTTTTAGTATACTATAGAATAAATACTACAGTAATGTTAGCAAAATTTGATCTTTTAGTATTTCTCCAGTAGGTTTCCTGAAGGAGAAAGCCTCCTCTTCTATGTCAAAGATAATATAACAAAAACACTACATTAATTACTATAGATATACTACAGTTTTATTTTTGACAGTATTTGTACTATAGTTAACTGTAAATACTACAGTATACTACCGCAAATACTACATTAAATACCACAGTATTCACTGTGGTGTTTTTGTGGACTACAGTATTCTGTAGTATTTTTTCATTTAGGGCAGTCCCATGGGTGGTCATTCATTCATCCGTAACTTTAGTGTTACTTAGTTTATATTTCCTGTTTCCAGAAACAGTACTAATTTAGATTCATCTCCAATGGCACCCTATTCACTTTTTAGTGCACTACTTTTGACCAGGGAGGAAGTGCACTTAAGGGTGCCATTTGGGACGATACCATGTTTTTTCTTGCTTCAGTTTTCTATCCGTAAGAGGTAGCTACACTAAGAGCTCTACTACACTACTACTCTAATCACATCTGCAGAGCTGCTCCGCACAGTGATTCGTCTCCATGTATACTCTACCTTAGCCTTCCAAAACAGCTTTGAACTCGAGCCACCTGGTTGTTATGTTATCTTGATGTATTTACGCAAAAAGACAGCTTTATAGTTTTTTCCATCTGAAATGAATGTTCAGCACATTACATATTTACTTTTCCATCCTGGCAGGGCTCCCATTGGAAAAAGACAAAGTTAAAGGTGGTCTTAAAAAATAGCTGTAATCATGAAGGGGCATGACGTAAAATTTCCATAGGTAGCAGTGAAGGGTGCACCCTACACAGAGATGATTTGGATGTACCCCAACTGAAATGTGACCTTACTGTATGTAGGCTATACCATAGCCCACTCATAAACTGAAGTTCAATTCATCACAAATGTATTCTCCAACTTGATATGTTGCCCTGAGCCATACATAATGTAGAGTAGCCTATGGACAAATTGTTCATTGACTTATTCATTTTATTCTGGAGAGTCTTGCTGTTTGTTATGCTCACAAATGTTTTTTAGTTTAAGTGTCATTTATGATGATACATGAGATGTATGATGATAGATTATTTAAGAAAACATTCACAAGTATGTTTTGTGTGTTATTATACCATCGAGTTCAATTTATGAGTAAATAATACCAAATAAATGTTCTCTGTACTGTTGTATTCTCAGCCTGAGGGGTGGTGCACTCCATAGCTTTTGTAAGGTCCCTCTGTGTATTGAAATCCCTTAAGTGTCACGCCCTGACCTTAGAGAGCCTTTCTATTTCTCTATTTGGTTAGGTCAGGGTGTGATTTGAGAGGGCAATCTAGTTTTCCTATTTCTTTGTTTGGCCTGGTATGGCTCCCAATCAGAAGCAGCTGTCTATCGTTGTCTCTGATTGGGGATCATACTTAGGCAGCCATTTTTCCCACCTTAGGTTGTGGGATCTTGATTTGGTTAGTTGCTGTATAGTATGCAGAACTTTATGGTTGTATTTTGTTGGGTTTTGGTGTTCATTTTAAATAAAAGTAAGATGTTCGCCTACCACGCTGCACCTTGGTCTCATTCCAACAACGGACGTAACATTAAGAGGAACATGTTCTGATAATTTACAACGTGACACTTTTCTCCATGCCAGATGGAGCAGGGAGGTGAAAGAGTTACCTTACTGGAAATACGCCATAAACCTTAAATATGGTAATGGTCTATTTAG
Organism: Salvelinus alpinus; assembly: GCF_045679555.1. Taxonomy (NCBI): domain Eukaryota; kingdom Metazoa; phylum Chordata; class Actinopteri; order Salmoniformes; family Salmonidae; genus Salvelinus; species Salvelinus alpinus. The sequence goes on from NC_092090.1 coordinate 65,361,797, forward strand.
TGTGTGAGAGGAAATTAGAATGGTAGCTTAGCCCTAAAATCTTATTTTAGTTGACTCTGTAGATCCATAGATCCTCTAACATTGCTTGACTGTCTGTATGGCCTGGTTGGTAGCAGTGGTGGAAGAAGTACCCAATTGCCATACTTGAGTAAAAGTAAAGATACCTTTATAGAAAATTACTCAAGTAAAAGTGAAAGTCACCCAGTGAAATACTACATAAGTAAAAGTCTAAATGTATTTGGTTTTAAATATACTCAAGTATCAAAAGTAAATGTAATGTAATAAATATGCTTACAGTTCCTTCAGAAAGTATTCATACCACTTGACTTATTCCTCTTTTTGTTGTGTTACAGCCTGAATTCAACATGAATTAAATATATTTTTTCTCCCTCACCCATTTACACACAATACCCAATAATGGCAAAGTGGAAACATGTTTTTAGACATTTTTGCAAATGTATTGAAAATTAAATACAGAAGTATATTCACACCCCTGAGTAAATACATTAGAATCACCTTTGGCACATTTGTACAATATTTGCACATTATTCTTTAAAAAGTTGGTTGTTGACCATTGCTAGACAGCCATTTTCTGTCATGTTTCACCTGTCCTTGTGCTTGTCTCCACCCCTACAGGTGTCACCCTACTTCCCCACTTATCCTCTGGGTATTTATACCTGTGTTTTCTGTCTGTCTGTTGCCAGTTCGTCTTGTTTGTCAAGCTTACCAGCGTTCGTCCTGTCAGCTCCTGTCTTTTCCTAGCCTCTCTTTTTCTCATCTTTCTGGTTTTTGACCCTTGCCTGTCCTGACCCTGTACCCGCCCGCCTGACCACTCTGCCCGTCCCTGACCCTGAGCCTGCCTGCCGTCCTGTACCTTTGCTCCACCTCTGGATTACTGAACTCTGCCTGTTCCTGACCCTGAGCCTGCCTGCCATCCTGTACCTTGCACCTACTCTGGATTATTCGAACCCTTCCTGCCTTTCACAAACCTGTCGTTTGCCTGCCCCTGTGGTTACAATAAACATTGTTACTTCACACAGTCTGCACTTGGGTCTTACCTTGATTCTTGATAATTTTGCCAAAGATTTTCAAGCCGATTTAAGTCAAAACTGTAACTAGATCAATCAGAACCATTCAATGTCGTCTTGGTAAGCAACTCCAGAGTATATTTGGCCTTGTGTTTTAGGTTATTGTCCTGCTGAAAGGTGAAATTGTCTCCCAGTGTCTGTTGGAAAGCACACTTAACCAGGTTTCCCTCTAGGATTTTGCCTGTGCTTAACAATATGAAGAGTGGTACTCAGTAATGTGTTGTGTTGGACTTGCCCCAAACCTGATGCTTTGTATTCAGGACATTAAGTTAATTTCTTTGCCACATTTTTTTCAGTATTACTTTAGTGCCTTGTTGCAAACAGGATGCATGTGTTGGAATATTTTTATTCTGTAGAGGCATCCTTCTTTTCCCTCTGTCATTTAGGTTAGTATTGGGATGTAACTACAATGCTGTTGATCCATCATCAGTTTTCTCCTTTCACAGCCATTAAACTCTAACTGTTTTAAGGTCACTATTGGCCTCATGGTGAAATCCCTGAGCGGTTTCCTTCCTCTCCGGCAACTGAGTTAGGAAAGACGCCTGTATCTTTTTAGTGACTGGGTGTATTGATACACCATCCAAAGTGTAATTAATAACTTCACCATGCTCAAAGGGAAATTCAGTGTCCTCTTTTTTAATTTCTACTCATCTACCAATAGGTGCCCTTCTTTCCAGGGCATTGGAAAACCTCCCTGCTTTATGGTTGACTCTGTTTGAAATTCACTGCTGGACTGATGGACCTTACAGATAATTGTGTGGGATACAGCAATGAGGCAGCCATTCAAAAATCATGTTAAACACTATTATTAGACACAGAGTAAGTCCATGCAACATATTATGTGACTTGTTAAGCAAATTTTACTCCTGAATTTATTTAGGCTTGCCATAACAAAGGGGTTGAATATTTATTGACTCAGCTGTTAATGTTATATTAATTTGTAATAATTTATAAAAATAGGCCAGTGATACAAAATCTCAAATTAATCGATTTTTATTTCAGGCTGTAACACAACAAAATGTAGAAAAAGTCAACGAGTGTCAATACTTTCTGAAGACACTGTAAAGGTGCACTACGCAGAAATCCCTCCAGCATTTCCTGGTTGCAAAAATTCTAATAGTTTGCCTATTTTCAGTTTATGTGACAAAACAAGCACTCATGAGTGTATAAAACCATTGAACCATCTAAACCACTGTGAAATATATTTTCCATAACAACAAATATTGTATTTTCAGCTGTTTGAAACTGGTGTACAAAATCAAAAGTAAAAGACACAAAAACTAAACAAAAGAACAGGAAGCATAGAACTTGGGCACATAGAACTAATCTACTGCTTCTTAGACTTGCTTTCAATGAGAATGACAGAGCTATAAATCATATTTCTAAGTGAATTTGGCCAGGTCACCCCAAAAGTTACATATTGCAGCTTTAAATATCAAAAGTAAAAGTATAAATACTTTTTCGTTCCTTATATTAAGCAAACCAGATGGAACCATTTCCTTTTTTTTATGGATAGCCAGGGGCACACTCCAACGCTCAGACATAATTTACAAACGAAGCATGTGTGTTTAGTGAGTCCGCCAGATCAGAGGCAGTAGGGATGACAAGGGATGTTCTCTTGATAAGTGTGTGAATTGGACAATTTTTCTACCCTGCTAAGCATTCAAAATGTAACAAGTACTTTCAGGTGTCATGGAAATATATGGAGTAAAAAGTATATTATTTTCTTTAGGAATGCAGTGAAGTAAAATTAAAAGATGTCCAAAGTATAAATAGTAAAGTACAGATACCTCAAATTAACTCCTTAAGTAGTACTTTAAAGGATTTTACTTAAGTACTTCACATCACGGGTTGGTTGAATAACCTAGCATGTTGGATAAATTATGTTCTGTTTTTAATGGGTCACTCATAGTTTGAGTGAATGTCTGTGAAAACAAAAATAATTGGCTAACACAAGGATGTCCGGTCGGCCAGCAACAAAATACTCAATGTGATGGGTTTCTGCCATATAGTTTGAACAATGAGTATTTGTTGACAGATATAACATTAGTATTAAAATGTTCTGTTGTTTAACCTTTAGATATTTGTGTTTGCTTCATAATTTACTCTAGATTTGTTTCTCAGGAAAAACTTTCCCATTGTTCCTCAAAAATACAGTGTACGATATACCATTTTGTAGTTCTGAGTCTACTTTTATCCAATGCAAAAAACACTATTTCAAATTTCAAAGACCGAATACAGGTGGTGAGTCACATTGTCAGTTGATTATGCACTTCTTGTTTCTTCTGTTTAAGTTAAGTAAACAAGAAATCTCAATTAATTACCAAAACACACATACATTTAATGTTAGAATTACTCGTCCGGTTTATCACTTATGGATAGGGGCCCATTTTAGGGGCGGAGTCTAAGAAGATCCAATCACACAACGTCTGTCGTAGGCAGACAGAAGCAACGGCCAATAGTGCACCACTCTACTTCCGATATAATGGGCCATAGTTCGCTCCTATTGTCACTTTTTCGTCTTCCTTACGGATTCAATACTCTCCTCAGCTATCAACTTGGACCTCTGCTCTCCTGCTTACCTGTTCATAGGTGAACCATTACGGACTCCCCCGCCAACAGTAGGACAGCAGATTGAGCTCACACGACAGCTACATCTCAGTCTCTGGCTCAGCTAACGCTATATGGCTAGCTCTCGCCCTACCAGCCCACTTAGCAATCTGCTTCGTGCTGCTTATTCCCACTAAGGTGGAAGAATGGAAATAGACTTTTGAGATTTTGTTAGCCACACACTAAGCTAACCTAGCTAGCTAATGAAGAGTGCACATTCTCCGGTTACTGCGTGCCATTTACGACAGGCTTGTACCCAACTCATTGGAGTCATGCTACCGTTACCTTTTGCCAATGTGACCCAAGCCAGACACCTGGCAGTGTGCTTCCTATAGCTAGACAGGATTATCTAGCTACACAGCTAAGCATCGAACAGCACACACATAGCCCGGGTAGCTTTGGCTACTTTTACCCTTGCACAGGGCGAGTCTCCTGCTGGGACTCGGTTAGCCCACGGCACACTACTAGTCGAAGCTAACCAGCTAGCTCACCTAAGACTTATGTCACTCGTTTTTTCTTCAGCTAGCAGTGTACTAGCAATTGCTAGGCAATTGGCCCAGGGGGCAAATGCAGCTAACTCCAGGAGCTACCGTCGTTCAGTAATGCTAGGACCCGCTAGCTAGCTCTTTCTGCTAACTCTTCTACCTACACACTCTTCTACCTACACATTACTTCTACCCTCATTTAGCTTACCAGCACCCTTGCTGACTAGGCTGACTGGTTGTGTCTCTCGTTACTAACGGTCATGAGAGACTTTTCAGCCTGTAAAGGGCAACAGTGCTCTTTGGATAACGAAGTGCTAACTACAGCTAGCTAGGAATTTAGCCCACTAGGCTACTACTAGCTAGCTGAGCTGTATGGACCCCACAGTCAAGGTTTGAGTAGCTCACATATAACCCGGCTGATAGAACCTTCTCTCCTGGAGTTATGGCTACTGTTTTTCACCATACTGGGCGAACTTAACCAAACACTAAAATTCCTGGAATTACTAGCTAGCTACGGCTTTAACTGACCGCATACACCGCACATCACTACGGTAAAATGAGGCTCTCCAGATCGAAGAGCAACACTGCTAACATGGTGCCAGCCTGAGCCAGAATAATAACCCCTGGCTGAACACTGGCCAACTGATACCAAGTTCGAGAACCTCACGACTTAGCATCGTCTATCAAACACCTAACCTTTGTAACATGCCTAGGCAGCTCTTGGCTACCCCGAGTCCTATGGTGTGACCAAGAACCGGTCTGGGCTAGCTCTACTAGCCAGACTAGCCTACCAGCCCTACCGGTGAACGCCAACTAGCTAGTTAACTGCCTTGATATTACTAGCCTACATAGTTCGTCTAGCACCCAGTTGCTTTGTACTTTCCATTTGAGCTTGTCCCCATTCTATCGTCTGGTCCACGAGATGGCATAAGACAGGCTAGCTGACGCTTTATATAACTGGTCGCAAGCGCACCTTAGCTAAAGCTCTCCCCTCGATACCGCTAAAACTTTAGCGATAGCCACCACTAGGCACTATACTTAGTGTTGTACCAATATGGCATGGCGGCTATAGGACCATCTGAACACATCTGATATGCGCTTACAAGGGTTGGAATGGCGCCGGAGGGGATGGCTGACGTTTTACGTGCTCCTAACCAACTGTGCCATTTTTACAGTTTTCTCGTATTGTTTGTAACTTATTTTTTAACTTAATTTGTACATAATGTTGCTGCTACCGTCTCTTATGATCGAAAATAACTTCTGGACATCAGAACAGCAATTACCCACCTCGAACTGGAAGAATCATTTTTCTTTAACGAATCCAACGCAAAGGATATACTGCTTTCTCGGGAACGGGCCCAAATACCCGTCATTTGCTTGAAGAAAAGAGGGAGAAAAAGGGGACGGAGGTCAGGCTGCCTTCTGAGAATTCGTAGGTGAGTGAGTAAACTCCCACTGCCATCCCTTCTATTGGCCAACGTGCAATCATTGGAAAATAAAATGGATGACCTACGATATAGATTATAGCCTACTACCAACTGGACACTAAAAACTGTAATATCTTATGTTTCACCGAGTCGTGGCTGAACGACGACATGGATAATATAGAGCTGGCGGGATTTTCCAAGCACCGGCAGGACAGAGAAGCTACGTTTGGTAACATCTGGTGTGCAATGTCTAATATTAAATAAGTCTTGAGGTATTGCTCGCCTGCCTGAGGTAGAGCACTTTATGATAAGCTGTTGACCACACTATCTACTAAGAGAGTTCTCATCTATATTATTCGTAGCCGTCTATTTACCACCAAGAAAACGATGCTGGCACTAAGACCATACTCAATCAGCTGTATTAGGCCATAAGCAAACAAGAAAATGCTTATCCAGAAGCAGCGCTCCTAGTGGCCAGGGACTTTAATGCAGGACAACTTAAATCTGTTTTACCTCATTTCTACCAGCATGTCACATGTGCAACCAGAGGAAAAAAAACTCTAGACTTCACACACAGATATGCATATAAAGCTCTCCCCCGCCCTCCATTTGGAATATCTGACCACAATTCTATCCTCCTGATTCATGCTTACAAGCAAAATCTAAAGCAGGAATTAACAGTGACTTGCTCAAAACGGAGGTGGTCAGATGATGTGCTACGCTACAGGACTGTTTTGCTAGCACAGACTGGAATATGTTCAAGGGATTCATCAAACGGCATTGAGGAATATACCACCTCAGCAATCGGCTTCATCAATAAGTGTATTGACGACATCGTCCCCACAGTGACCGTACATACATATCCCAACCAGAAGCCATGGATTACAGGCACCATCCGCATTGAGCTAAAGGCTAGAGCTGCTGCTTTCAAGGAGCGGGACACTAATCCGGACGCACTACACACTGCCCTTTCCCACCTGGACAAAAGGAACACCTATTTGAGAATGCTGTACATTGACTACAGCTCAGCGTTCAACACCATAGTGCCCACAAAGCTCATCACTAAGCTAAGGACCCTGCGACTAAACCCCTCCATCTGCAACTGGATCCTGGACTTCCTGACGGGCCACCCCCTGGTGGTAAGGGTATGCAACAACACTTCTGATACGCTGATTATCAACACTGGGGCCCCTCAGGGGTGTGTGCTTTGTCCCCTCCTGTACTCACAGTTCACCCACAACTTCATGGCCAAACACGACTCCAACACTATCATTAAGTTTGCTGACGACACAACAGTGGTAGTCCTGATCACCGACAACGATGAGACAGTATATAGGGAGGAGGTCAGAGACCTGGCAGTGTGGTGCCAGGACAACAACCTCTCCCTCAATGTGAGCAAGACAAAGGAGCTGATCGTGGACTATAGGAAAAGGCAGGCCAAACAGGCCCCCATTTGACTTGGGTATGTCATTTTAGGTGAAAATTGAAAAAAAGTGGCTAATCCTTATTAACATTGACAGGGCTGTAGTGGAGCGGGTCGAGAGTTTCAAGAAAACATTTTGCGTGTGTCCCCAGATCCTCAAAAAGTGCCTACGGCGTAGTACATCACTGGAGCCAAGCTTCCTGCCATCCAGGACCTATAGACTTGGCGGTGTCAGAGGAAAGCCCCAACAATTGTCAAAGACTCCAGTTATCCAAGTCAGACAGTTTTCTCCGCTACCGCATGGCAAGCGCCAAGTGTAGGACCAAAAGGCTCCTTAACAGCTTCTACCCCCAAGCAATAAGACTGCTGAACAATTCATCAAATGGCCACCAGATTATTTACATTGACCCCCCCCCCTCCATTTAAAAAAATATCTATGCATAGTCACTTCACCCCTACCTACATGTACAAATTACCTTGATTAACCTGTACCCCCGCACATTGACTCGGTACCGGTACCCCATGTATATACTGTAGCCTCGTTGTTGTTATTTTATTGTGTTACTTTTTATTAAAAAATTTAACTTTAGTTTATTTGGTCAAATGTTTCTTTACTCTTTCTTGAACTGCACTGTTGGTTAAGGGCAAGTAAGTAAGTATTTCACAATAAGTGTCACGATCGCCATGGGAAGAAGTGGACCAAAGCGCAGCGTGGTACGTGTTCATTCTATTTATTTCTTTAATGAACACCGACAAACAACAAAACAAAATATGAGCGTGACGTTCTGCAGGGCAAAATAACAACCAATGCAAAATTAAGAACCCACAAATGAAAGAGGGGAAAAGGACTGCCTAAGTATGATTCCCAATCAGAGACAACGATAGACAGCTGCCTCTGATTGGAACCACACTCGGCCAAAAACAAAGAAATAGAAAACATAGAAATAAAGAAACTAGAATGCCCACCCTAGTCACACCCTGGCCTAACCAAAATAGAGAATAAAAACCTCTCTGTGGCCAGGGCGTGACAGTAAGGTCTGCAGAAGTTGTATTCGGTGCAGGTGACAAATAAAGTTTGATTTGATTTGATATGCCTTTGTTACAGATCTTCCGCTCTACTCCCCGGTATGTGCACTCTTGACATAACTGATAAAAATGTCTCACTTCTCCACTAAGGGAAAACCTAGCTGTCATCAACTGGCTCATTTGGGTGCATGAGCAATAGCCTACAAGGAGGTTAAAGCCCCTCTCTAAGGGAAAAATTGCATTGAACATGCCTAGATTCCAAGGTTTATGGGCCCTGACGGTCTCTCTGTTACTAAGTATAGCAATTTTAAGCCAAAGGCAGACATGCTCCACCTACATCCTGGCAGCTACCGTTATGCAGGGATCAGCCGACCTAAGCAAACAGAGAGATCTTCCAACCCCGGCCGGGCATGTGGCGCTTTGAGCCTGACCTGTGAGAGGATGAATGTTAATGCTACAGATCTACCTCTGAAAGTTGTGCAGACTGTTCAGAGCGCTAGAGCCCCTGCCAGACGCTCACTATATGAGTGGCTTGTGTTTGGACCGCCTGCCATATAGGTTTTAACAATAATACAGTGGGGAAACAGCCCCTGATCTGCTGTTTTATGCAGGGTGATCGTCACTTACACCCAGTAGACAAACAACTAGTCCCATCCTTGGATGTGTCTGTTATGCTTGAGGCCATTCCACAGCCGCTGTTGGAGCCAGCTTCAAAAGCATGGGAAGGTTGCTTTACAACCTAACCCTGTGTTTTGTGCACAAAACAAGTGGTGCTTATAATTTGCTTAATGTTAAGAGCTGCTGGCTTTTCACTCACTGCATTATTACATCATAGAGGAAGAGTGTCTCCACCACTTGTGTCCAGTGCACGCATTGGACAGGATGAGAGCCCTACTAGATCGATCAGAACTTTGTCTCTTGGGCTTCTCCCCACACAGGGATGACCTTTTCTCGCCCGCGTTTATCCCTATGGATAATGGAGGCTGTTAAAATGGAATATTATAGCAAGGGTTTAATACTTCCAGAACACTTGAGGGCTCACTCCACCAGCGATATGGCTACATCATGGGCATTGTTTAAGGCATCTTTGTTCAAGAGATTTATACTGCGGCATGCTGGGGTATCCCCCATACCTTCATGAGGCTCTACCGACTATGTCACTGCACCCTAGTAGCGCATATGGTGCTTAATGTCAGGGCTTTGAGGGTTTATCCTGTCTAAACTTGGCTTCAGAGATAATATCAGCACTACGGGAGTTGAAAGACCGAACAAGTCATTGTTCGGAACTTAAGGTTATCTAATGTAACCCCGGTTGTACGGTATTATGAGTGAGGTCACTCACTGCATTGCCCTTCACGCTATGCGTAAGGAAGACAAACACTTACTTAGAAGTGGAGATAAGACTACGACCCTTTATATGGGAAATGGAGTGGTCCACTTTTGGCTGTTGCTCCTGTCTGTCTACGACCGACGTTGTGTGATTGGATCTTCCTAGACTCCTAATATCATATAACTGGGGTTAAGTTAGGTGACCTTAAAGGGATACGTTGGGATTTTGGCAACGAGGCCCTTTATCTACTCCCCCGGAGTCAGATGAACTCTTGGATACCACTTTTATGTGTCTGTGTCCAGTATGAAGGAAGTTAGAGGTCGTTTTGCAAGCCAGTGCTAACAAGCGTTAGCGCAATGACTGGAAGTCTATGGTTATCTGCTAACATGCTAGTAGATACCCATAGACTTCCAGTCATTGCACTAGTTAGCATTGGCATGCGAAACTACCTCTAACTTCCTTCATACTGAACACAGATACATAAAAATGGTGTCCACAAGTTCATCTCACTCTGGGGAAGTACTGTAGATAAAGGGCCTCATTGCCAAAATCCCAAAGTATCCCTTTAAGTTTCCAGCAATTACTGTTTATACGGCACACTTTTTATTTTATTTTAATCCCTTGGGGCCTCTTTTAAGCACACGCACACATGCACACACACATACGCACATGCACAAACGCACTCACACAAACACACACGCTCAATGAGAAGCAAAATTGGAGTTGTTAAGATCTGTTTAACATTCGTCAGCTTTTATAGTGGTCCTGCTTTATAAATATGGCTGTGTGTGCCCGCTCTCTCTGCCAATAAGCAAACTAATGAAGTGACAGATCAGTCCCATGGTCATAACAATATGTTTTACAGTGTGTGTGTTCACTGCATACAGCTCCTATGTATAGGCCTATGGAGGGATGTTGCTAAGCACAAGGAATGCATCCCAAATGGCACCATGTTCCCTACACAGTGTGCTACTTTTAACCAGGGCCCATAGGGCTATATAGGGAATAGGGTGCCATTTGGGACACAGTCAAGGTCTCCATCAGCCATTGGTGTGGCACCTGGCTGTGACTCGTAGTGATTTACAATGCGCTGAAGATCTGCCAAGAGCTCTCACATACAAAGCAATTAGACCCACATTGCTTGTTATTCTGACCCAGAATCCATTTAGTTAGTTTAATTCATACAAGTTCAGAAAAAAAGTTGCCAACCCCCTCATTCATGAGTGACTAGTATAGTTTGTGTCAAATTACCTACACAATAGATTGTGTCAAAGTATCTTGTAATTTTTATGCTCCTCAGTGGAATACATGTCCAGTACTATGTAGGCCTAGTGTTTTACACATTCTTTGCCATGTTTCAGTACACCCATTTTAAATGGGGTTGAATATCAGCATGAACCTTTGTGGAATACATTCTCAGAATAGCCCTCTTTTGCTACATATATAACCTGTCCCATAATGTTAACCTCGTGCTGCGTGCCCATTATTATCTTGGTTACAATAAAAATAGAGGAATGTCTGCCTGAACCTTTGTAGGTACCCCACTCCCAGGGGGGTTGCTGTGGACAGAGGGATAATCCCAAGAGTGAGACTGGAAAAAAAGTCTGCTCATATTTCAGCCTGCTGAATGGAAGATTGAACTCTTATTTGTCCAAGCCTGCAGGGTGCATAATGAACTACATCATGTTTCTGTTAGGCCAGCAGTATCAGGTAATAGATCAGCTGTGTCAGCAAAACACTAGAGACTTTGGAGGAGAGAGTAGAAGGTAGAGTGAGAACAGAACTGCTGTGATCCTGATATATGTGCGTATGGATCGTGTGTCCCCTAGGAGCAGAGTACAAAACCTCTCTGTAACAGCAAGGGACAGGAGGAATATTTGACCTGACAGTTGAGGAATAACTTGCCGCCTTCAGGTAATCATGAGTTCCCTCCCACGAATGAATAGACGGGCAAGTATATTCCCTGGGTACAGACGTCAGTTCAACGTCTAGTTTTGATTTACATTTGGTTGAGTTGTCAACTAACGTGAATTCAATGTGAAATCAACAAAACATTTCACCATGTCATTGGATTTAGGTTAAAAGTTGGGTAAAAAAATGCGAAATGCCCTGACATTGATGACTTTTTGAAAATCCAATCATCACATTGATTTGCTAGTTGAAATGACGTGGAGACAACGTTGATTCAACCAGTTTTTGCCAGTGGATAATGCCAAAAAATCCCATAATAAAGGAATTTCTGTCTTTCATCTCTCCCCCATCTCTCCCTCTCTCACCCCTTCTCTTTTCCTTTTTCTCTCTCTCACCCTTTTTCTCTCTCTCTCTCCCTCTCCCTCTCTCTATCTCTCTCTCCCTCTCCCCACTCTCTCTCTCCCTCCATTTCTCTCCCCCCCTCTCTCTCTGAGGGATAATGCCTCATTGTATTGGTCAGCAGAAGAATTAGGTAACACTATCTTGAAGAAACTTGTGGATTGTGTTTATGAAATGGATACTCACTGCCAGTAAAATAATGTTGTAAACTGTATAAATAAAATGGACCAAAAGGGACACTGAACTGATGGTCATTCAGTTGTAGATTTCCAAGCAGTCAACACGATACAGTTAGTTATTTTGGGCCTTATATGGGGCTAATGTGTGACTTCAGCTCTCCCTCTGCTGGTAGCTGTAGGACATTATTACTGGGATAGTTTAATTATCTTCACTGTATAGGCCTATACTGGTTAGCAGATGCTTTTACCAAAAGCGACATACAGTACAGTGAGTACATACGTTGTAGTATTAGTATGTTGTCATTTTAGTATGTGATCCCTGCATGGACTACAGACAATCACGGACTACAAAAGGAAAAGTACATCACTGGAGCCAAGCTTCCTGCCATCCAGGACCTCTATACCAGGCGGTGTCAGAGGAAGGCCCTAAAAATTGTCAAAGCCTCCAGCCACCCTAGTCATAGACTGTTCTCTCTGCTACCGCATGGCAAGCTGTACCGGAGCGCCAAGTCTAGGTTCAAAACTCTTCTTAACAGCTTCTACCCCCAAGCCATAATACTCCTGAACAGCTAATCAAAGGGCTACCCAGACCTCTCTTTTACGCTGCTGCTACTTAAATGAGTAAAACATTTAAACGTGTTAACCCTCGCAAGGCTGCCGGCCCAGACGGCATCCATAGCAGCGTCCTCAGAGCATGCGCAGACCAGCTGGCTGGTGTGTTTACGGACATATTCAATCTCTCCCTATCCCAGTCTGCTGTCCCCACATGCCCAGACGGCATCCATAGCAGCGTCCTCAGAGCATGCGCAGACCAGCTGGCTGGTGTGTTTACGGACATATTCAATCTCTCCCTATCCCAGTCTGCTGTCCCCACATGCTTCAAGATGGCCACCATTGTTCCTGTACCCAAGAATGCAAAGGTAACTGAACTTAATGACTATCGCCCCGTGGCACTTACCTCTGTCATCATGAAGTGCTTTGAGAGACTAGTCAAGGATCGTATCACCTCTACCTTACCTGCCACCCTAAACCCACTTACATTTGCTTACCGCCCCAGTAGATCCACAGACGATGCAATCGCCATCACTCTGCACACTGCCCTATCCCATCTGGACAAGAGAAATACCTATGTAAGAATGCTGTTTATTGACCATAGCTCAGCATTGAACACCATAGTACCCTCCAAGCTCATCATTAAGCTCGAGGCCCTGGGTCTGAACCCTGTGCTGTGCAACTGGGTCCTGGACTTCCTGACGGGCCGCCCCAGGTGGTGAAGGTAGGAAACATCACCTCTACTCTGCTGATCCTCAACACTGGGGCCCCACAAGGGTGTGTTCTCAGCACCCTCCTGTACTCCTTCGCCTCCAATTCAATCATCAAGTTAGCAGACGACACAACAGTAGTAGGCTTGATTATCAACGATGACGAGACAGTCTACAGGGAGGAGGTGAGGGCTCTGGGAGTGTGGTGCCTGGAAAACAATGTCTCACTCAATGTCAACAAAACAAAGGAGATGATTGTGGACTTCAGGAAACAGCAGAGGGGACCCCCTATCTACATTGACGGGACCGCAGTGGAGAAGGTGGAAAGCCTCAAGTTCCTTGGCGTACGCATCTGACAAACTGAAATGGACCACCTACACAGACAGTGTGGTGAAGAAGGCGCAACAGAGCCTCCAACATCAGGAGGCTAAAGAAATTTCTCTCACAAAACCTCACAAACTTTTACAGATGCACATTTGAAAGCATCCTGTCGGGCTGTATCACCGCCTGGTAAGGCAACTGCCCCGCCCACAACCGCAAGGCTCTCCAGAGGGTTGTGCAGTCTGCCCAACGCATTACCGGGGGCAGACTACCCACCCTCCAGGACATCTACAGCACCCGATGTCACAGGAAGGCCAAAAAGATCCTCAAGGACATCAACCACCCGAGCCAATGCCTGTTCACCCCGCTATCATCCAGAAGGTGCGGTCAGTACAGATGCATCAAAGCTGGGACTGAGAGACTGAAAAACAGCTTCTATCTCAAGGCCATCAGAATGTTAAACAGCTATCACTAGCACATTAGAGGCTGCTGCCTACAGGCATAGACTACACATTACTGGTCACTTTAAGGAATGAAACACTAGTCACTTGAATAAGGTTTACATATCTGGCATTACTCATCTCATATGTATATACTGTATTCTATACTATTCTACAGTATCTTAATAATGTTTACATATCTTGCATTACTCATCTCATATGTATATACTGTATTCTATACTATTCTACAGTATCTTAGTCACTTAATAATGTTTACATATCTTGCATTACTCATCTCATATGTATATACTGTATTCTATACTATTCTACTGCATCTTAGTCCATTCCGCTCTGACATCACTCGTCCATATACATGTATGTATATAGTCTTAATTCATTCCTATTTAGATTTGTGTGTATATGTTGTATAATTTGTTAGCACAAGACACACATGCATTTTGGCACCCCCGCAATAACATCTGCTAATCACGTGTATGTGACCAATACAATTTGATTTGATTTGATTTGAACCCACAATCATGGCGATGCTATCCAGCTGAGCTGCGCTCTTAACCAACTGAGTCACACAGGATCAGTACATTATGGAGGCAGTGTTGAGTAACCTTTTCTAAGCTAAGAAGGTGATATCCATGGAGAATGAAACCTGGGGCAAAAGATACAATCTGCCAAATGTAATAGGCCTCCAAGTTGTATGACTTGTAACACTATGCCTGCAGGGGATGAATGGTAGTTAAAACTTCCCATTCTAGTGTGGGGTGGGAAAGAGCAAAATCAGACAGTTATATGCCCCAAATGGTACCCCTATTCCCTATATACTGCACTACTTTTGGGACCTGGTCAAAGTAGTGCACTATATAGGGAATAGGGTGCCATTTGAAATGCTGCCAGCAGCGTCATCTATCAGACCGTTGCTCTTCCATCCAGGCCAGGGCAGGAGTCAAGAGAGGTGAGATGCTGTCGGACATTTACACCAACATTTGATCCTCCAATTGGAAGCAGATCGAGGGGCTTCTCGTTTTCTCCTGGACTCCAGATTTGGTGTGGGATTCCAAGACAAACAGGCTGCCACTGCTCTCTGGCGCCCCTCCATCCCTGTGGGCAAGCTTGGCACTCGCCTCGCACTCCTCTGCCAACACTCATCCGCCTGCCCCAGCCATTTCTCTCTCTCTCTCTCTCTCTCTCTCTCTCTCTCTCTCTCTCTCTCTCAGAGGGGAGAGCCATGCATATTCACGGAATGCTTCATTTTGTATTCTAGCCCAGATTTGTCTGAAAACCCCAAATGCTTAAATGGAAACAGTCCTCCTGAGTTGAGTGTGGTTTTGGAGAGGGTTGGCTTTGGTCGGGATTGAAATACTCTCAAATGAGGTGTGGAGGGGTGACCCTGATATATATTCCCGTTAAGTACTTTCTTCCTTATAGATTTCAACCCCTTTGACAATTGCTTTACTAGTGACATTTTCCTACAACACTATAACGTATGCTACAGTGGGTCTGTAGCAGAGAATATCTACCTTTTTATTTGAAGTGCCATTTGTGTTAGTGTTACAATAGGCAGATGCTATTAACTCAGTTACATATTGTATGATTTTGATAAAATTATTGACACATTTACAGATTAAAAGTCTATCAAATGCAGAAATCCTACGGCAAGTTTTTGTTTTGCACGGCAAGGAATTAAAAAATACAATAAGCTAGTTGTTGAATATTGAAAAATGTCTCTCTGATTGGTGTTACAAAAAGGTGAATTCATAATGTAACAACTGTGAGGACTGCATTAGTACTGCAGTAGTTCTGTCCCTTTATAAAAAAGATATGCTCAATCAAGCAAATGGTATTCGTCACTCTCCACAAGAGGGAGCCATCATACAACTCTATGACAAATGTCAAATGAAACCTTTCAAACAGTACTGTAATGCAGTTAGAAAGAATATAACCAGGGACAGATTTAGTGATTTGGAGGCCCCAGGCAGAGGCCAGTCTGAGGGGTCATATTGGTGTGTAGAACAACCGCTCAGACTCTACAGATGTTTTTGAGAAACAACTGATTTTCGAGATGTCTACTGGGCTGACAAACACCTCTGTAGCTCTGCCACCTTTCCACTGGTTGTCAGTAGTTACCACAGCCACAAAGTCAAAATTGGCTATATTGTAAAAAGTCATGAAAACAAAAATGGAAGGTTAGTCATGAGCTTATCAGTGTGGTTAAAGTTAGGGTTAAGGTAAAGGTTAGGTTTAAAATCTGATTTTAAGAAGATACATTATAGAAATATGCGGGTTTTAGCCATAATTATGACTTTGTGGCTGGTGTAACTAGTGACAACCCGTTCCAAGGCCGATATCGGTGGATGTGGTGGATTGAGACTCAGCCCATGTTAAAAAACAGATCTCTCTAGCTTAAACAGACATATTTTGATGGGGATTTTTATTACTTATTTATTATGCCTCGAGCGGAGCATGGGGGGCGGGGACTCAAGTGGAGACATATTTATTTTAAAAAAAATGCTCACGAGGCCCCTTGATGATGTGAGGCCTGAGGTATTTTCCTCTTCTGTCTAATGGTAAGTCCTCCGGTGAGTATAGTACAAAGACATCTCCCAGAGGAATCATACACTGTTAATAAATACTATACCCTTTTAAGAGATGGTCAAAAGAGAGGGGAGTGCTTGTGAAAATGTGCTGCTTGTGCTGCTATGCTGCTTTAAGGATACATGGTGGAGGAAGGGGAGGACCAACAGTCGTTGTTTATTCATCCATGGATCAGCATGTGTAGACGGATGTGTGCCTAGTTACCTCCAGTTCCAAGTGTCCCTTTGATAGGTGGTATGTTTAACTGAACCTCATTGATCTGTTGATGCCTGTATAGATATTGTGGTTTCCTTATGTCCTGTGTGCTCTCTACTGTGTTTCAGCTGGCTATAGCTGTTCTGTATGTGGCCTATAAGAAGAGCCGTTCATTAATGGTTGTTTAGTCACACTTCATGGCCTGCACTTTGTCAGGGTTCACAGAGTAAATTAGGTCCAAAATTGATCTCAGAACGGTGATTCCTTTAATCAATTGATTCAACATTGAAGGCTGTCATATTAATTTGAAAACGTAATTCAGTTAGCACCTAAAATCACAGGGATTGACACGAGAGGGGTTTAACAATTTATCATCATCTGAGTTAAACAAATAAAATATATTAATTTCATAGCATGTATCAGCTATTCTCGCAGTAAGATGCTCCTGTGTGTTGTGCTTTAGCTCTGCCTGACCTTTAATACACCAATAATGTCTGTATTTCAAGGGACACACTGTTGATTGGGAAAGAGCACCCTCTGTCACGCTCAAGAGCCGGGGATTTCACGGTCTGCTTCAGGACATCGAACTGACATCTGTGCCCAGTGGGTGATTTGTCTTCTTTTAATTAACGTACAACAGAGCAAGAGCACTGACTGTAGGCATCCAGCAGGTGAGTTCAGAGGGACACTGTGTACTACATGATGTAACAAGGCCAGAGGGCTTATATACTATTATAAACTGGGTGGTTCGAGCCTTGAATGCTGATTGGCTGACACCCGTGGTATATCAGACCGTATACCATGGGTAAGACAAAACATTAATTTTCACTGCTCTAATTACGTTGATAACCAGTTTATAATAGCAATAAGGTACCTCGGGGGACTGTGGTATATTGGCCATATATCATACCCCCTCGGGCCTTATTGCTTAAATACACCTTGGATCTCCTCTCCTTTTCAACCCTTCAGCATAGGGGACAGGGAAATATCTCTATTGCCTGCCCCCAATTTCACAGGGGCCTGCCCACTTACCACTCTGGGGAATGTCCAGCTGACAGACAGACAGCCGCTGAGAAAAGGCACTGGGGTAAGTTGATGGAAACATGCTGATGGAAACAAATTATGGCTGCCGCGAGTACAGTTATCCAACTTGTATCACTCACATGACCTATAGTAGAGCACTTTAAATTGAGAAATCAATTCAAATCTAAATGTATGTCACATGCTTCGTAAACAACAGGTGTAGACTAACAGTGAAATGCTTACTTTTACAGTATGTGAAAATTGTTTTTCCACATACTGTAAAAGTGCCATTTACCAATATTGTTTAAATATTGTTTAAGTAAACAGGGAGTCGAGAACAAACTTGTGTGACCTCCCACGGATTGTTTCCTTAACCCACCATGCCATGCTTATCAAACAATATAGATCACATAGACCCCACACAGCTTTCAGCACCATACATGTTTCCACTGATGCTGTGCCTAACATGGAAGATGTCTGTGGGTGTCTAACCTGAGCTTTGGACCGTGAATTTCAGTTAACCTTCAGTGCACTAAATAACTACAGTAGCATGCGATGGGTGTACACACACACACACACACACACACACACACACACACACACACACACACACACACACACACACACACACACACACACACACACACATGCAAGGCAGGGCAGCAACAGCATATATCTTGGTCGACCAGAGTTAGAATCCTGCAGGCCTGATTATAATGGTAGACCACTGTTCTGTTTCGCCCTCCTGTGTTATGACGTAACACTGGGGCTTAAACACTAGCGTGATTAATGAGTCTCCACAGACAGAGCCAGAGTCCAGTTAAACAGGTCCATGTTGTGCAGGGTGGAGCTGAACTAGCGTGTCTTTTCTAATAAATCAAGATGCTGAAGTGTAGTCCATCTGCTTCTACTCTGTTTGACTCCCAATTGGCACCCTATTCCCTATATATAGGGAATAGGTTACCATCAATCATTTTACCATCAATTGGAGTGTGCCTTCACATGTCAGTCTTTGGTTCTCATAAATATGCTGATTATTCCTATAAACATATACAATTCTCTAAAGTATTGAATCACATAGTACACAGCGAATAAAAACCCTTCTGTTGGTGGACTTCAAAAGCAATGTTAAAAATTAACTGCATCCCAAATAGCTCCCTAATTCTCTTTACAGTGGACCACTTTTGACCAGTAGTACCTTCTGGTCAAAAGTAGTGCACTATATAGGGAATAGGATGCCAATTGGGATCATCAAAATCAAATCAAATGTATTTATATAGCCCTTCTTACATCAGCTGATATCTCAAAGTGCTGTACAGAAATCCAGCCTAGAACCCCAAACAGCAAGCAATGCAGGTGTAGAAGCACGGTGGCTAAAACTCCCTAGAAAGGCCAAAACCTAGGAAGAAACCTAGAGAGGAACCAGGCTATGAGGGGTGGCCAGTCCTCTTCTGGCTGTGCCGGGTGGACATTATAACAGAACATGGCCAAGATGTTAAAATGTTCATAAATGACCAGCATGGTCAAATAATAATAATCACAGTAGTTGTCGAGGGTGCAGCAAGTCAGCACCTCAGGAGTAAATGTCAGTTGGCTTTTCATAGCCGATCATTAAGAGTATCTCTACCGCTCCTGCGGTCTCTAGAGAGTTGAAAACAGCAGGTTTGGGACAGGTAGCACGTCCGGTGAACAGGTCAGGGTTCCATAGCCGCAGGCAGAACAGTTGAAACTGGAGCAGCAGTTTGCAATGCATCCAGTGAGTTAGTGTAGGTTTATTCACAATGAAACATGTCATTCATCAACTAATCAATAGATACAAATCACCTGCAGCATTTGATAACAATTCAAGCCATAACTCCACCAATAAATAGCATGCATGACTTTTAGGCAGAATGCGATGTTCTGGTGACATACATAAAATGAGACTGAAAGGTGTCAGAGACACATACTCTCTTTTCGTGTCTTTACAAGCTGTCACATATTATCACCCTCAATTTTTTATTGCCTATTCAGAGAGGCCTCCCAGAATATGGAGAACAGGGGGAGGGGTGGAAAATAGAGTACCGCTTTCCCAGATCGCATTGTCTGAAATTATTTCAGCATGCGTTTGATTTCGCAGTGAATGAATGCCAAGTAATCTTGTTTTTCTTCTCCTCCTACGTGTCTTTGAAGGGACTGTGCCACCAAATGCCTGAAGACCTGTCACAATGCTAAGTATGACCTTGTGCTGTCTCTCAGCTGCTGCTGTAGGACCTTGTGTTGTCGCTCAGCTGCTGCTGTTGCTGCTTACAGTAAGAGTTGGAGGCTGTGTGTGTGTGTGTGTGTGTGCGTGCGTGCGTGCGTGCGTGTCTACATATCTCTGTGCGTGACTGACTATATGCGTGCGTTTGTTCGCTCATACTGGCAGCTGCTCAGGCAACGTACAGCTTAATTCAGAAGTGTCCTAAAGCAGTGTAAAGGATGGACACTGGACCAGGTGTGCTTCTGTGCATGAAAGTGGTTAAGCATATTTATGTATGAATACCTATTTTTAGCCGTAACTTTCTCTCATGTAAGGTGCTGAACAACCTTTGAGGTTGTTGTAATTCAATGTATTAAATGACATGCAGCACCAAATGGAGAGTTGCGCTTTCTATCTGAACGTTCCAAGAGCGCCACTTTCTCCTCCATTGCCGTTGCTAAGTGATAATTGACGCTTCGGCGTTGTGCTGTTTATTTCTGATATTTTTCAGAACCAATGAAGATGCCCAGTCTAAACAGATATGCAATTTGTTGACACCACAACACAGCACAGACTTGGATACACCTTATTTCGCGGTTCAATAAAAACGTCTGTTAGATTCGCTATTCTGTTTTGCTTGTTTACAGCAGGGAATTTGATAGGGAATTGTCACAGCCGCTCTCGTATTGTTACATCACCAACATTTCAAGAACAAAGGCACGAACATGGCGTCCGTTCTAAAACCTGGCCGAACTCTCTTAATATATGGCTCTAGGCAGCACTATTGGTTCCTTAGCGAAGTACCCTGTGCTAATGTGACCCATTAAAACGACATTAGTCAATGCATTCTGTTTATACACTATATCTGTGGAATTTGCTAACTTGTAAGGACGGTTTGAGTCCGGGAATTAATTTGAGTCCGGGAAACTGGCCTGTTCTCACACGTCCCTCGACTAACTCAAGCTGAGTGCACCACGGTGACCCAATAAAACGCATGGCTTTTGTTTGACCCAGCTTGGGGAGAAATGGAAAGTAAAACAGACAGAGGTTGCAATAGTGATCTTGAGTACATAACCTTGGGCTACACAGCCTACACAGGGCTGGCAGCAGCACGCATTCACAAAGCCCTAGTAATGAAGGGGCTTGGCGCTTCATACTATACAGTGAGCTACCTACCCCCATGACTAAATCGATCCCCTGGGAGCAGGAGAGAGGATAGAAGAGTGAAGCAGGGTATTGCTGAGGCATCTGAAACAGCATAGCCAGAGATGGGTTAGGCCAGACTGGTTTATCTACCAGCGGGCAGAGGAAGCAGAGGCTCCCGCATCACCAGTGACTACACAAAGACAGTGGTCTGGGGAAGTCATAGCATAGGGAATGACATGCTACAGCTCTCTCCATTTCCTCCAGAAACCGACTGGCCATAGGGCAGTATGGGCAAATGCCACATGGGCTGGTCCATTTTTAACCTAGTGGGCTGGTCTAAATTGGGAGGTTTCGCCATAAAATATTTGTTATGCAGAATTATCATTGACTAATAATGGGGGCCTCGAGGAAAAAGATGAGCCATTGTGTTAGAAATGCCCATGCCGATTTCTGGTCCCAGAAACTCCTCTTCAAGGAAATATTGTGTTTTATATAAATCAAATAAAGCTAATACAGCATGTATTAAATTCCCAGGGTGGTTATCCCTGTTCAAAACTATTCTGTAGGATGAGATTGACAATGAAGCGTTAATTAAATAATATGGTACTTAAAAATATTATAATATGTGCAACAACACATTGTCATTCCATTGCAAAGTGAAGAGTAATTGCAAAATATACTACTTTGATTATCCATACAATTTAAATCAAGAGAATTCTCAAGAAAGGGCTTAATAATAAACACAAGCAGGCGGGCGTAAGAGAGTGAGTGTGTCCAGCCATCTTTATCCTTCACCCACTAAGTATTTCTGTCCATTGGCCAAGGAGCTCTGTGTGGAATATAAATTAGCTGTCCTACATTGATTTAGTAATCTAATGGAAAAGACCGAAAGGGAGGGAACTGAAGCTGGGATCGGGATATGATCCGCCTCACTGGTCAACACTGGTGACTTATTGTGCTCTGGGTGAAAGCTATCCGTATCTGAGAGTCACTGGTCTGAAAACTCTTCGAAAAAAAGGTGCTATCTAGAACCTAAAAGGGTTTTTCGGCTGTCCCCGTAGAATAATCCTTTGAAGAACCCTTGTTGGTTCTAGGTAGAACCCTTTTGGTTCCAAGCATAACCGTTTTGGATTCCATGTAGAACCCTCTGTGGAAATGGTTCTACGTGGAACCCAAAACGGTTATACTTGGAACCAAAATGGTTCTACCTGGAACCAAAAAGGGTTTTTACCTGGAACCAAAAAGGGTTCTCCTATGGGGACAGCTGAAGAACCCTTTTGGAACCCTTTTTTCTAAGAGTGAAGGCGACATGACACACTTCACTATCAGACCTCAGATCCCCTCATTCTCCTGGCATCTAGGGGAATGAGGATGCATCCCAAATGGCACTCTATTCCCATACTAGGTTGTGTCCCAAATGGCACAATATTCCCTATATAATGCACTACTTTTGACTAGAGCCCAAAAGGGAATAGGGTGCCATTTGGGATGCAACTCTAGAATCAAGAACCCCCTTTTCTGGATCTGAATTTTTGAAGGAGTGTGAAAGAACCATTGACTTTCATGGTCACTCAACCTTTTTATAATGTTTGTGTGTTGAGAAATGAAATGACATACAATATGATTGATGGCTGCATCCTGCGTGTCACATAAACAAGGAAACACTATCTAAAAACATACCAAGAAGAGAGGCCGTTTCTACATAAAGGAGTGAATTTGCCATGCTGGAGGTAAGCGCTTCAAGGTCAAATGCGAAGTGAGTCATTCACTGATGTATGAGATGTGAAGTGATTTTGACTGCATCCAGGCGGACCTTTAGTTGAAGGAATAAGGGCAAAAGTTGATGTTTATAAAACCTACTGGCCATATTCCCCTGCTACTGCATCAGTAGAACTCATATTTTACCTGTCATGCACTGTCACTTATCTCACTGTCAAGCTATTCCCAAAGTCTTGCCTCCCCCTTCTCTCTCTCGCTCAGGCTCTCTGTCTCTCTTCATTCTCTCTTTTAGCGCAGGTGGGGGAGGGAATACACGTGCCTCCTACATTTGGTTCATAATGTCACTTTGTTATGGTTATGTCAACACAGTTTGTTTTGTCCATTCTTGATATATTTCTGAGAGATGAAAAAAGACAAAAAGAATATTCAGCTGACATTCAAACAGACATAACACAATTTACCAAGGCAAATGGAACAATGATTTTCCAATAAAATCTAACGCTATTCGTTGGTATGGAGCTGAATATTTTACATGATCTGTACCCCCTCCTGAGAACTCAGGGCTGCTGGTTCTAAAGGGAATATCACAAATAAATATGGAGGTTGCTTTGATTTTTTGATATAATGAGTGTTGGCGCTCCTCTGGGCTACAATATTATCGGTAAAGGTGTAGGAAGAGAAAGAGCGTGATTCGCACAGCCTAAACTTGAGAATATCTGAGCTGGGCAAAAAAAATGCTAATACTGAGATAAAGGAATGAGATGCCCGCACACATAATATTGCTGTGCTCTAAAGTGTTTGATTCCTGCACCCAAATCTACACAAAAGACCTAGGTCCTCCTCGTGCAGAGTCTCTCCTCAACGTAAAACAAACAGTATTCATAAAAAAATGGAGGCTAAAGACCAACCGAAAATGCCTAGTAACCCATAAACACCTTATCCTATGAACTACTATTACTATCCGAGAGAAGTACAGATGATTTTCCTTTTTCATGTAAAACACACAGTGTTGCAAGACAGAATTTCTGTCCAGGCAGAGTCTTACAGCTGGGATTCTTTCCCTTCCTCTCAGGGTTACAGTGAGTTGGGTGGCAATGGTTGCCACGGGCTACTAGGCAGGGATTCACTCCTTTTGTGTGGTCATTCATGCAAAAATAGCATAAGCCAAAACAGTGTGTCAGACTCAGCCACACAGAGCAACTCTGGATATTTTTGAGCAGAGCCCTGGTCAAAAGTAGTGCACTATAAAGGGAATAAGGTGCCATTTGGGACATATACATGGATTCAGGGAAGCCCTTTGTGTATTTTGTATGGTAGTTTCCTCAAGGAACCACATAATGGTTGTATTTAATTAAATTTGGCGGCTGGGGATGTCCCGTATGACACTTTAACAATATGTATTATGCCAGTGTGGATGTGAATGGGTTGGATGTGAATGGGTTGGATGTGAATGTGTTGGATGTGAATGGGTTGGATGTGAATGGGTTGGATGTGAATGTGTTGGATGTGAATGTGTTGGATGTGAATGGGTTGGTAATCTTGTGATGTCTGAATGTGAATGTGTTGGTAATCTTTGCACCTACAGATGTCAGATCTTAACTTGATCACACTTTTGTTGCAGATCATTTTCCTGATGCATCAGGAAATTCAAATGAGCCTCTTGAGTGGCTGAAAATTAGCAGTTATTTTTCTCTCCATGCTGGGGCAGTCGAGTTATTGGGATTAAGGCTTGCTATCAAAATGATGTTCTCTCTCGCTCGCTCAAACGCTATTCCTAGGTCCTATTACTGAAACATTCAAATATACAAAAATGTATCTGAAATGCAGCCATAAACATCAACAACGATAGTTTTATATAGCTCAATAGCACAATATTGATATTGGTCTCCACTATACTACGACATACAAGTGTCTAGTTTATCCTAAGGTTACGAATAAACTCAAAATTGATAGAAAGAGGGGATAGGGAAGCGCTACTAAGGTAAACAGTAGTACATTTTGGTAGACAGAAGGTGCTCTTTGGTAAAAGGGGTGAATTGGTCATCAAAAAGAAAGGAGGACCAAGGCACTCTTCATATAATTAATTAAAATACCTTTATTTGTGTGGCATGTTCAATGGAGAGAGATTTTTTTTTATCTGACGCGTTTCGGCTGCATGGCCTTCGTCAGGGAGTACAAATAAATAATAATACTGCAATGTCCTCTTTTGAACAGCTTTTCCAATCAGCTCTAGTTTGAAGAGGGAGGGGTTACAAATTTGATTGGACACACCTAGTAAGCAATACTATACACATTAAAAAGTGAAATACTGTAGATATTTTATCAAAAAAATTAAACTCCAAGCTAGAAGTATCAGAACGCCTAGAAAGGTAGGTCTAACCTTAAATATGACTGGGAGAAGTGTCA
Source organism: Salvelinus alpinus (assembly GCF_045679555.1). Taxonomy (NCBI): domain Eukaryota; kingdom Metazoa; phylum Chordata; class Actinopteri; order Salmoniformes; family Salmonidae; genus Salvelinus; species Salvelinus alpinus. Next base: position 65,387,015 of record NC_092090.1, read on the forward strand.
AGAATAAGAAAGCAATATATTCCGTCGTACACTAGAACACAGCAAACATGGACAACAACATTCTAAACATAGCTGAGGGCAATTGAGCAAAATGTCCACTAGATGACAGCAAATGGACCTATCACGACCCTATAGGAAGGGTGAGAAATCCATATCTTCATTTAAACCAGGGTACTTAGTGGTGTGTAGTTTGTAAATCCCAAAACTTTCCCTTTGGTTTAACTGTTTAAGACGGTCCCCTTTTCTAATTGAGGCCGGAACATGATCAATACCCATAGCTTGTAGGGAGGCAGGATTGCCATGGTGTAAGGACTTAATAGTGCCTTGCCATGGGGTAGTCTTCATTGCCTACCCGTATGGCGTACTTGTGTTCTGCTAAGCGGTCTTGAAGGCGTCTCTTTGTCCGTCTAATGTAGAACACCTTGCACTGTGGACATTCCAATCTGTAGATGAGTGGTATTCCCATGAGTGGTTTTGCAGTTAATGAAATGCTTGACGTAATACTCAATTTTAGAAGCTGTGTCAAGAAAATACTTTTCCTGTTCAATATTTCTGCAATGGTTGCACTGGTTACATTTAAAAGAGCCCCTGGGTTTGTGGTCAAGCCAAGTTTTTTGAGAGTCACCAGGAAGATAGCTATGGACTAATTTGTCATTTAGGGTAGGACATCTTTTAAAGCTTATGACTGGTGGCTCAGGGAAGACTTGACATAGTAGCGTATCACTTTGGATGATTCCCCAATTATTTTGAATGATTCTTTTAATGTTCTCTGCTTCAGTGCTGTATTTTGTAACAAAGTACACTCTCTCTGATGTATCACGAGGCACTCCCCTTCGTAACAAGATCTCTCTGTCAAGTAGTCTGGCCCTTACACGTGCATCTTTCAGGACCTGAGCCAATTCAGCAGATTTGACACTGTAGTCTGTTTCCTGATCGCAAATTCTGTGGACTCTTTGGAATTGGCCATATGGAATGTTCTCTTTTAGCCTTTTGGTGTGAAAGCTATCTGCCCTCAGAATGGTATTCCCATCTGTAGGCTTCCTAAAGATTGATGTGTGCAAACAACCTTCGTCATTTTTACTGATGTCGAGGTCCAAAAAAATTAATGTTATTTGTTCAACACATCTGTGGTATCTTGAAGATAGGCTGGGGGTTTCGTCAGAAAAGGCTTAATAAAGTAATCAATGTAAAGTAATCCGAGTTTCATTACCACTAATGACTGGTCTGCCTGGGGGGTTTTCAAGACTCTTGTGGACTTTTGGAAGAAGATAAAAAGAAGCCATATGCGGACTGCCATTGAAAATAAAGTTGAACTCATTGTCTGAAATGTAGCCATTCTCCTTAGCTTCTGCGAGGATCCCTTTCTATTCCGTTTTTAGGTCCTCTGTAGGGTTGAAGGTAAGAGATTGGTAGAATTCATCATTGTCTAATTGACGGTAGGCTTCTGTCACATATTTGTCCTTACTCCACACTACTGTAGCGCCACCTTTGTCTGCTTTTTTAACCCCAATCCGTTCATTTTTGGACAATGATTGAACTGCATCCCTCTCTGTCTTAGAAAGATTACGTTGTGTTTGGTTGGAGTCAATTTTACCCTTAAAAAGATTCTCCACATCAAAATTCACCTTCTTGGCAAATGTATTTAGTGTGGCACAGAAACTACCTGACCTGAGACACTGGTGTCTGTACTCAAAACTCGAAAACACAAAATTGAATTCAATCGTGGCCTGGGTGGGTCTAGCAGTTAGGGCCGCTGCCTGCAGCACGCACATATAGCTAAATTTTCACACTAGATTTGCCGTTGGTAAACAAGGAAATATTTAATTTTGATTGTACGGAATGGTTGTCAAATTGATAAATCGCCATTAGTCTGTTCAAAAAGGGCTAAATTCATGCGATGACAATACCAACCTGAGGGCAAACATATCTTAAGTGAGCAGTAATGAGGTGACCAATAATGGTTGCAATTGAGATCAGCTGGCGGGCGAATTTAGCGAGTATTGATGGTTAACGAGACATGAGCTGGCAGAATGTCTAGGCCGGACGTCAAAATCGGCATGTCCCAATCCCATGTATCCTTTGCCGGGGAGGCTATCCCATAAAAAAATCTGAATTAATGGCAGACAGAAGTCCCCGCTTGGGTAAAGTTTCCAGAAAAATAAGGAATAACTTCGCAAAATGTAAGTACACCATTTATTTATGCAGATTAATAAAAGTAGTTGTGAGCAGTGAGGTTAATTTCTCCCCCCCTTGTCTTTTTACAGATTGAAGGACATCCCACCCTGACAGGAAAATTTGGCACAGAACAAATGACTGGGAAGATTTTAATTTAGCGGACATTTGAGATATGTACCAATCATCGATATGCATTTGCTGCGTAACACATTAGGGTGTCCACACACGCAGCCAGCACCATCAATAAATGAGGGATATTCGCCAAATGAGCCACATAAGTCCTTAAAAACAGCTTTTAACAAATTACAAAAACAAAATCCTTGTGTAACACATGCACAACTTTACAGCCTACTGTTTGAATGGTTTTTACTTCCCTAAAATGTTCCACCTGACGGTTCAGCTGTCAGAGATTTGAGCACTAAATGCATCAGGGCATTGCATACATAGGCCTATAGGCTTACAGTGGGGCAAAAAAGTATTTAGTCAGCCACCAATTGTGCAAGTTCTCCCACTTAAAAAGATGAGAGAGGCCTGTAATTTTCATCATAGGTACACTTCAACTATGACAGACAAGATGAGAAAAATAAATCCAGAAAATCACATTGTAGGATTTTTAATGAATTTATTTGTAAATTATGGTGGAAAATAAGTATTTGGTCACCTACAAACAAGCAAGATTTCTGGCTCTCACAGACCTGTAACTTCTTCTTTAAGAGGCTCCTCTGTCCTCCCCTCGTTACCTGTATTAATGGCACCTGTTTGAACTTGTTATCAGTATTAAAGACACCTGTCCAAAACCTCAAACAGTCACACTCCACTATGGCCAAGACCAAAGAGCTGTCAAAGGACACCAGAAACAAAATTGTAGACCTGCACCAGGCTGGGAAGACTGAATCTGCAATAGGTAAGCAGCTTGGTTTGAAGAAATCAACTGTGGGAGCAATTATTAGGAAATGGAAGACATACAAGAACACTGATAATCTCCCTCGATCTGGGGCTCCACGCAAGATCTCACCACGTGGGGTCAAAATGATCACAAGAACGGTGAGCAAAAATCCCAGAACCACACGGGGGGACCTAGTGAATGACCTGCATAGAGCTGGGACCAAAGTAACAAAGCCTACCATCAGTAACACACTACGCCGCCAGGGATTCAAATCCTGCAGTGCCAGACGTGTCCCCCTGCTTAAGCCAGTACATGTCCAGGCCCGTCTGAAGTTTGCTAGAGAGCATTTGGATGATCCAGAAGAAGATTGGGAGAATGTCATATGGTCAGATGAAACCAAAATATAACTTTTTGGTAAAAACTCAACTCGTCGTGTTTGGAGGACAAAGAATGCTGAGTTGCATCCAAAGAACACCATACCTACTGTGAAGCATGGGGGTGGAAACATCATGCTTTGGGGCTGTTTTTCTGCAAAGGGACCAGGACGACTGATCCGTGTAAAGGAAAGAATGAATGGGGCCATGTATCGTGAGATTTTGAGTGAAAAGCTCCTTCCATCAGCAAGGGCATTGAAGATGAAACGTGGCTGGGTCTTTCAGCATGACAATGATCCCAAACACACCGCCCGGGCAACGAAGGAGTGGCTTCGTAAGAAGCATTTCAAGGTCCTGGAGTGGCCTAGCCAGTCTCCAGATCTCAACCCCATAGAAAATCTTTGGAAGGAGTTGAAAGTCCGTGTTGCCCAGCAACAACCCCAAAACATCACTGCTCTAGAGGAGATCTGCATGGAGGAATGGGCCAAAATACCAGCAACAGTGTGTGAAAACCTTGTGAAGACTTACAGAAAACGTTTGACCTCTGTCATTGCCAACAAAGGGTATATAACAAAGTATTGAGATAAACTTTTGTTATTGACCAAATACTTATTTTCCACCATAATTTGCAAATAAATTCATAAAAAATCTTACAATGTGATTTTCTGGATTTCTTTTTCTCATTTTGTCTGTAGTTGAAGTGTACCTATGATGAAAATTACAGGCCTCTCTCATCTTTTTAAGTGGGAGAACTTGCACAATTGGTGGCTGACTAAATACTTTTTTGCCCCACTGTAGGTATCCACTGTATGATATTAATATTTTAAATATAAAGAAAGAGAAGCTTTTGGCCTAGCTCCAGAGAGTGTGAGAGAGATAGAGATATGCCTGTGGCAAGCTACAACACCAACATGCATTTCTTTATTATTGTCAGATAGACTACTGCGTCTGCTCTACAGATATAGGCATACGGAAGGAGGCTAATTCGTTATTTTTCGATCCAAATATTTTTAATAAAGATAATCATTATATTGTTAGATTAAAGTAGTAACTCTGGTAGGCCTGAAACAGTCTTCCTCACCTCAAGTTCCACTGTCGGAGTCAGTTGGAGCGCAAGTGCGTACTGCCTTCATATCATAGGCCTGCAGTATAATAGGTTAATAGCCACACAACACCAAACGTTCACAAAAGTTTCTAAACTTTATTAGGGTAATATTCAGTAGTAAGTCAAGCCATTGTTTATAGTGAAAATATGAGCATGATATTAAATTGCAGCAAACACATTACTGTTGGAACTTAATTTGGCCAAAGAAAATAGTTCAACAGAATGCAACAAAACACTTGCAAACTGGTTTAAACCTTCACAAAAGCTTTGAACAGTGTGGAAATCCTAAAAACGTGTCTGCTCAACTGTATGCCACTACGCAAATGTGATTATAGATGCATGCAATGCTTATTATAAAGGGGACCCCGGGGCACGTGCACTACCTGCCCGTTCGGTAGCACGGCCCTGGCTCTACACAAGTAGGCTGCTGGCTGGACTACTACTGCCAAACGACCAATGAGGAAGAAGCGGGGCGGAGAACAGTCGAAGGTTGTACTACAGCATAGTACTGCAAACAGCTGTGGAAGCGTCTTCTGCTTTGTACACACGTTTCGCTGATCTGGTCAATGGATTACACAGTTTCCCTACAAGTGCAGCATCAATTGACGGTGTTCCCGACACACTTGTACCAGGGTTACAGTTTGGAGTTACAGGTACATCTCAGACATGCATTAGGCTACTTAGCCTATGTGTGATTTGATTTCCGTTTTACTTACATCGGTTACCAAACTAAGATCGCTTTCCATCTCTATAGACAGAGAACGAGACTATAAAACTAGAACTGTCTTTAATGTTTTTAGGTCTTTCGTGATCAGTTTTGCATGCCCGCTGCGCTGCGTGCAATATTTTCCTTTTTGACAATTTTCGATGTGCACATGAGCCAGCGTAACGAGAAACAGTGTCCTCTCCTCCATCTAGGCTATTTGATGATGAATTCATGACACCGTGTTTGGAAGTACCGGGTAGCCTGATGGGGAGGTTAAATGATGCGCTTAAATTGCGAATCTCATTCAACGGTTTCATAAACACTCGGTGTGATATGATGCAGACCCTATTTGAATTCGACATTTAAATCGATGGTTCGGACTTTTCGCGATGGTAAATTTGCGTCTCAATGTGCTTAGAAACTGGGATGGGATGGCATCGGAGGCAAAACAATTCCTCGTCTCATTTATTCGGCTATCCATGCCTATTTTACTCATATTGACCTTTTACGTAGATAGTTTTTTGCTACATTATATTTATGATAATTTAGTCAAGACGAACCTTCATGAATGTCATTTATGGGATTCCAATAGTTCATCCGGTTAAAGTGAGTTGAACTTACCTGTCATAGGCAATCTAGTTGGCCTTCGTTTGCATTTGTTTGTTTTTACATTTCCCCGCTGTTCAGCACAATGCATTGTATTTGAGAAGTTTGCGTGTGGCTATCTTGAGTATTCTATTGCATCCAGTCATTGGATTGTGACTACACCAAATGAGGATTAGTTTAGTCATTTGTCATGCATTTTCACATGACATTATCCTCATAAACTCTCAAAAAGCTACACCACACAAAACCGGAATGGAATTTACCTCTTAGCTATCTGTGTTCACCTCGTAGCTATTTGTGTCCAATTTGATTGGCAACCATGCATGGATGGATGCGCGCAATGCACTCTCTGCCTCTGACTTTGGCGTATCAAATTCACCTCAACATCTTATACTGGCTATAGTGTCCTATTTCATAGTTTTCATCAAAGATTTGCCAAGTTTTCTTAAAAAACACGTATTTCCTTTACTGAACAATCCTGACTTCCCTCCAGTCAGGTGTCTTATTAAAAGAACCATAGGAAGGGCTTTGAAAAGGCATTTTAATTAGATATGCTACGGAAATCCTAAAGTGTTTATTTGTTTAAGTTCAACGACAAGGCATCAATTGTTAATCTGGAATTGTTGCATATTACACATTAGTGCAAGGCTTTGAAGTGTGTTCACCAGGTGGTGTCTAGATTATCTTTATCTTTACTACATTAATATTATCTTTGCTTTATCCACTTCCCCCAGAGCGCATGCAGCGACTTACTTGTCTTGTTTGAGAGAAAGCTTTCCTCTCCTTTTGTTGCATGGTTTTTTACTTCTGTGACTCTGCTGCTGTGCATCGTGTATCAAAGTCGATCTTTTATTTGGGTTTCTAAAATGATCGGAGATACAAAGACCATAACATCAAGACTGATACAGTAGCTTTGGGTAGATCGTTATAGCAAATGTCCGTCTCTTTTTGCAGTGAAGTTTCTGCACTTTAATTGAGCGGTATGCAACAGCCCCCATAACGTCCTAGCATTCTTTCTCAACAATTCTGATATTATAGTGGACTTTATTATTGTCCAAGATTCGAATTATTGGGGTTCTGGGTAAACCCTAAAATCCATAACAAATCATCGCACCCCCCATCAGCCTTACAATCATTTAACTATACAGAAGACATCTCAAGCATTTAAAATATCATGCGTTGCTCCAGCCCACAGTTTATGGCACCCTCAATAGTCAATGTGTGATTCAAACCTCAATTAATCTATCTCACTGGGCAAAAAACTGGTTGAATTAACGTTGTTTCCTCATAATTTCAACAAGAAAATGAAATGTGATGACGTTGAATAAGCGTGGAAAACTGATTGGATTAAAAAAAAATGTTATCAACATGAGTGAATTTTGTATTCTTTCACCCAACTTTGAACCCAAATCCAATTACAGGGTCATCGTGACATTCTTTTCACATTAGTTGAAAACAACCAAATGTAAATCAAAACTAGATGATGAACTGACATCTGTGCCCAGCGGGATGGGTGTTTCCTCCATTTCCTCTGCAGGCTATGGATTACGACCAAATGGCACCCTTTCCCCTCAGATTCAGACATCTTTAACATCCTAATGATGTATTTAAAATAACATCATCATAGCAAATTATATTTACAAGCCAGTAAGCTGGACAAGTGCAAATTCATGAAAATGGGCCAGTTCAAAAGTAGTGGACTATATTGAATTGGGTGTCATTTTTGACCATCCTTTAACATCATTTGCAGTTAAAATCCTCCACTTGTCAATTTACTTGTTATGGAGTATTTGGAGTTTTAATCATACTTGCCTGACAATTCCCATCACTGCTGTTGTTCAATAAAATAAATTATTTCTCCAGTCTGCTTGATTCAAAATTTGATCAGTCGGTTGCCAGAGTTGTAAAATGTTGCTACTATCACTCTCTGAGGAGAGGCTCACTGTACTAAACCACAAGGTGGCTCCATCAGAGCCTTGTGGTTTGGTACAGTGAGCATTTGTTTTTCATTATCTTAAGACAGTGCTGTTTGTCGCAGCATGCCTGCTGTCAGTGACATGGACTAGATTTTTTCAAAAGTTGTCTGTATGTGAGGCTTCCAGAATATGAAGTTTATTTGGGGTGTTTTACATGTCTGCGAGGACCTACTTAATACTCATACAGTACACATACTATGCACATGCAAGCTCTCCAACTTCACACAACTTTTTGCAAGTGATGGACCTCTCACTTTAACAATCCCAGATATATTTGTTCAGACTCTCAATTTCATATCGTTTGTGGTAAAAAAAAAAGCTTACGAGCCCTCTCTACCGTCAGTGATTTGTTAGGGTTATAAAATAAAGTTGGTTATTCAAAATCCTCCTTTCAGTCGCAGTCTGTACACAGAGAGACCAAAATAAACCCTAAAGATTTTTATGAATACCTTATGTAACAATTAACTTCAATGAGATCCGTCAAACACACACTGGTGTTAGAAAGATGCCAAAGAAAATCTACTTAACAGTTAGAGCTACTGCACTTGGCACTTCCACATGTGTCACATGAGCTGGTCAAAAGGCATTGAATATAAGGAGATGAATGTATCATGTGAAACTCCCTGAAGTACTCTTAGATTGCAGTAGCTTCTGAAAAAATAAGTAATATTGTCCGAAGGCTAATTATACTGTATGTATATATATAGTAATACAGTATAATTAGCCTACACAGTGCATTTGGAAAGTATTCAGACCCCTTGACTTTTTCCACATTTTGTTACGTTACAGCCTTATTCTAAAATTGATTAAATAATTTTTTCCCTCATCAATCTACTCACAATACCCCATAACGACAAAGCAAAAATAAGTTTTTAGAAATGTTTGCAGTATGACATTTACATAAGTATTCTGACCCTTTACTCAGGACTTTGTTGAAGCACCTTTGGCAGAGATTACAGCCTCAAGTCTTCTTGGGTATGATGCTACAAGCTTGGCACACCTGTATTTGGAGAGTTTCTCCCATTCTTCTCTGCAGATCCTCTCAAGCTCTGTCAGATTGGATGGGGAGCGTCGCTGCACAGCTATTTTAGGTCTCTCCAGAGATGTTCGATCGGGTTCAAGTCCGGCCTCTGGCTGGGCCACTCAAGGACATTCAGAGACTTGTCCCGAAGCCACTCATGTGTTGTCTTGGCTGTGTGCTTAGGGTTGTTGTCCTTTTGGAAGGTGAACCTTCACCCCAGTCTGAGGTCCTGAGTGCTCTGGAGCAGGTTTTCATCAAGGATCTCTCTGTATATTGCTCCGTTCATCTTTCCCTCGATCCTGACTAGTCTCCTAGTCTCTGCCGCTGAAAAAATCCCCACAGCATGATGTTGCCACCACCATGCTTCACCAAAGGGATGGCGCCAGGTTTCCTGCAGACAGGACACTTGGCATTCAGGCCAAAGAGTTCAATCTTGGTTTCATCAGACCAGAGAATCTTGTTTCTCATGGTCTGACAGCCCTTTAGGTGCCTTTTGGCAAACTCCAAGCAGGCTGTCATTTGCCTTTTACTGAGGAGTGGCTTCCGTCTGGCCACTCTACCATAAAGTCCTGATTGGTGGAGTGCTGCAGAGATTGTTGTCCTTCTAAACGGTTCTCCCATCTCAACAGAGGAACTCTGGAGCTCTGTCAAAGTGACCATCGTGTTCTTGGTCACCTCCCTGACCAAGGCCCTTCTTCCATGATTGCTCCATTTGGCCGGCGGCCAGCTCTAGGAAGAGTCTTGGTGGTTCCACATTTCTTCAATTTCAGAATGATGGATGCCACTGTGACACAATCCTTTTTCGGAGCTCTACGGACAATTCCTTCGACCTCCTGGCTTGGTTTTTGCTCTGACATGCGCTGTCAACTGTGGGACCTTATATAGACAGGTGTGTGCCTTTCCAAATCATGTCCAATCAATTTCATTTACCACAGGTGAACTCCAATCAAGTTGTAGAAACATCTCAAGGATGATCAATGGAATCAGGATGCACCTGGGCTCAATTTCAAGTCTCATAGCAAAGGGTCTGAATACTTATGTAAGTAAGGTATTTCTGTTTTTTATTTCTTAAAACTTTTTATTTAATCCATTTTAGAATAAGGCTGTAACGTAACAAAATGTGGCAAAAGGGAATGGGTCTGAATACTTTCCGAATGCGAGAGAGAGAAAGAGAGACTGAGAGAGAGGGAATGACATCCCTTTGTCCACATTGATGAGCTGTTACTGGCATGAGAGAGTATTTAAAATCTTGCTCATTATATGGATCAGATTGGGTTGTTGTATGCCTAATCATAATTGATGCTCCTTTGTGGATCAGGCTGAGAGCAGGCAAGCTTTCTTTAGGAAGACATCCATTTAGGCTTGATTTACTTTGAAATCTATAAAAGCATCAGAGTTCCGGAACCCAAGCACACACCCCTGTATGCATGGTCCTTTACAACAGGTTTATGGACACCGTTGTTACATCAGGCTATTTACCCTTTCTGGCTAAGTAATCTAAATGTAATCTAAAAGTAATCTACAGTAACTGGAGACAATATAAGTGATTAAATAGACCAGAGTCATAATATAACGGGTCACACACACACACACACACACACACACACACACACACACTCAAGTGACTAAACACTTGACCTAAATGTCTCTGTCACTGGCCCGACACCAGTCTGATGATTGTGCTGAGGTGTAGTCTACTGTAGGCACACTGCCCAGACTGTACTGTAATGTTTTCGCTCAACTGCTCTGTTGTCAGTAGGCAGGCCACACCAGAGTCTTCTATTGAGATAAATAGCTCTCTGGGGTTACAACTAAATAGAAGACAAAGACAAACCATAACAAACGTCGGCCCTGTGCTGTGTATTACTTGCTGGGTGTCCTGCAATTCAACATGTAGAATCATCGGGAAATTAACAGAAAATTACAGAGGCGACAGAACGGCCACCCGCTGTTTTTAAACATTCGTCAACTCAGTCTGCTTTGTCCTTCAGGCAAACACTTTAGAATATTGGATGTAGATTGACAATACTGCTGCAATGGTAGTAATGTGTATGAGTTTTTGGTATTCTATGTATTCCTGTATTTAATGCTCAGCAGCCTGAGATACCCCATTTAAAGCCCAGTATCTGAGTGTGCTGCTGCCTCAGTATATAATGTGGCCTGGTTAGTCCATTCTCTTGGGAGATCTACTGAAAACTGGTAGAGATGTCTAAGTATGCGTTCGTTCACATGGCACCCTATGCCCTACATAGGCTGCTCTAAACAGGCAGCCCAATTCTGATACTTTTACCACTAATTGGTCTGTTGACCATTCACATCAGATCTTTTCACATCAGATCTTTTTCAGAGCTGATCTGATTGGTCAAAAGAACAAAAATATCAGCATTGGGCTGCTTGTCTGAATGCAGCCGTAGTGCACTAGTTTTGACCAGGGCCCATAGGCTCTGGTCAAAACTAGTGCACTATTTAGGGCAGGGATCATCCACTAGATTCAGTCACAGGCCAACCTTTTCTTGCGCGGATGGTCAGGGGGCCGGAACATATTTACAAATAATTTGTAGACCTCAAATTGACCGCAAGAAACCCAAACAGACTAAAACATAATTATTTCAAACCTTGCTTACATTTGTATATGATCACATACAGTACCAGTCAAAAGTTTGGACACACCTACTCATTCCAGGGTTTTTCTTTATTATTACTATATTCTACATTGTAGAATAATAGTGAAGACATAAAAACTATGAAATAACACATATGGAATCATGTAGTAACCAAAAAATTGTTAAACAAATTAAAATATTTTTTATATTTGAGATTCTTCAAAGTAGCAGTCTTTTGCCTTGATGACAGCTTTGCACACTCTTGGCATTCTCTCAACCAGCTTCACCTGGAATGCTTTTCCAACAGTCTTGAAGGAGTTCCTACATATGCTTGTTGACTTGTTGGCTGCTTTTCCTTCACTCTGCGGTCCAAATCATCCCAAAATATCTCAATTGGGTTTAGATATAAAAAATAAATCCTCAGAAAACTTGGGGGCCAAATAAATTCACCCGCGAGCCAAATTCGGCCAGTGGGCCACCAGCTGGGGAACCCTGATTTAGGGAATTAGGGTGCCATTTAGGACGCAGCCTAATCCACTCAGTGGTCCTGGCCTGGAGCATCAGCTGGACAAATGCTGCTGTCTGCTGCTGAGGAGGTTAATAACAATGCTGATGATGGTCCTGGACAAATGGCCTCATGATCCTCACAGGTCAACCTGGGTGGGTAGAGGCTAAGCAGCTGCAGCTTCATTTAAACTGTCTGACAATTACCCCTGCTTTCATTTCAACTGCCAATTTCCAGTTGAAATGAAAGTTATTTTCTTTGACCATAGTTGTAGCTGGAAATCATCTACTGAGAGAGGTTGCAGCAGGTGTAGTTATCAAATTCCAGAGGATTTCCTATTTGTGGAAATCAAGAGAACCTCTGGCCCCTTGTGTAGTTTATTTTGAAGAGTTTGTAAATGTGTTCATGTTTTAATTAGATAGCTAAAACATTGTGGTATTGTTATAATATTGTTCATGAACTAAGCTCTTTATCTGTGTTATTCAGGTTTGTAAGATTATTGTATTCTTATAATGTTAACGCTGATTATACACTGAGTGTACAAAACATTATGAACACCTTCCTAATATTGAGTTGCACCCCCCTTTTGCCATCAGAACAGCCTCAATTCATTGGGGGTATGGATTCTACAAGGTGTCGAAAGCGTCCCACAGGGATGCTGGCCCATGTTGACTCCAATGCTTCCCACAGTTCTCATTTGGGAGGTGGACCATTCTCGATACACATGGGAAACTGTTGAACATGAAAAACCCAGCAGCTTTGAAGTTGTGGACACAAACCAATGCCCCTGGCACCTACTACCATACCCTGTTCATACCCTGGCACTTAAATATTTTGTCTTGCCCATTCACCCTCTGAATGGCATACAATCCATGTCTCAATTGTCTCGAGGCTTAAAAATCTTTCTTTAACCTGTCTCCTCCCCTTCATCTACACTGATTGAAGTGGATTTAACAAGTGACATCAATAAGGGATCATAGCTTTCACCTGGATTCACCTGGTCAGTCTATGTCATGGAAAGAGCAGGTGTTCCTAATGTTTGGTATACTTAGTGTAGATGTGCTCACAATGCACTCTATCTGACCTCCAGTAAGCTCTTGGGATGGAGAGTTGAGCACTGTTTACTGAACTCAAACGATTTAAGTACTTGAAAAGGATGTGCTTGTTTATATAATCCAGATGAAGTAGATCATTTATAAATAGATAAATAGTGCCAAAGTGGCTAATGAAATCATAGTACACGTGTAATCAGCCTCCTTGCATTGTTTGCTGTTACATGCAGTTTTTGAAACTGACTCAATGTTAGCTATTTGATAATTAATTCCCTCCTACCACCCCAGTATGTGCTCACCTCTCACTTCTCTCTTAGTTCACATGTGGTTCCCTCCCTGTATTAGAGGCATTTTTTGCACTATGGCCCTAGTCCAGGAGCTCTACTACTGAATGTACATTGTCTCTTATTCAGGCTGGAATTAATGCAGTTGCTGAGGTGAGATTGTATGTGTTGCCAAGACAATGCGGTCTCTCTCTCTCTCTCTCTCTCTTTCCAATCACAACCACTCTACTTTAGTCTGCTACCTCAGGATGCTATTGTTCTCTATTTGTAGTAAGAGTTAAAACGTCTTGGACAGATATCTAAATTGTGGGTTTGTAGAGCATCCAAGATGCATGACCCTTGAACAGAGGGCTACACTGCTGATTATACATAGCAACAGATAGCAAAAGACAACTGTTCTTAATTTGCAAAGTAAGTTGGGTGGCCTTTGTACACCATCGATGATTCAGTATTGCACTGTTTTGGGGCTTTGCGTTTATTATCATGTTGAGAGATGCTTACATACATAATCTTTTAGCATTCTGAATACAGCGCATATACTGTATATACCTCAAGTGGTGTTGAGGCCTGTTGATGGAATATGGTGGAACAAAATAAATAATGAACTCAGAAAGATAAGTTAATGAGTACCTGATGGAATTGAGATGCAAAGCTGGAAGGTTTGTTCGTTTTTTTGGTTTATTACCCTGTCTAAATCTGATATCTGTTATTTTCTGCAGTCGTAACTTATTACTGATATATGATTTATGTGGAGAATCTGGATTTGCATTTGCTGACTGAAAACAAAGAGTAAAGTATAATTTTGTTTGGTCTTTTCACAGTAATAACTAGACTAGCTGTCTTATAGTTGGGATGTTACTAAAGTTTAGCAAGTATCTCTTAACTTTCCATTCAGTAGTCATTGTATAATTGTTCATTCTCAAAGACACAAGGTTTATTCACCAAAAGCAATGTTGCAAAAACATCTTTGTGTCATGTGTAATGGAAATGGCAGATATACTGTAGGTTTCTGTAACGTTCGTCTGGTGGTGTATGAACGGACCAAGGCGCAGCGGGTGATGAATACATAACTGAATTTATTTACAAGACGAAACACTGACAAAACACTAGAACAAACTACAAAACAATAAACGAAGGCAACAGACCCGAAACAAACGAACTTACATATAGACGAAGGACGCAAGAACAGGAACAGACTACCTAAAACGAACGAACAAACGAAACAGTCCCATGTGGATTACACAGACACAGGAACAATCACCCACAAACAAACAGTGAGAACAACCTACCTTAATATGACTCTCAATCAGAGGAAACGTCAAACACCTGCCTCTAATTGAGAGCCATACCAGGCAACCCAAAACCAACATAGAAACAGAAAACATAGACTGCCCACCCAAAACTCACGCCCTGACCAATAAACACATACCAAACAACAGAAAACAGGTCAGGAACATGACAGAACCCCCCCCTCAAGGTGCGAACTCCGGGCGCACCCCTACAACTCAAGGGGAGGGTCTGGGTGGGCATCTGTCCGCGGTGGCGGCTCCGGCGGTGGACGAGGACACCACTCCACCACTGTCTTTGTCCCCCTCCTTAGCGTCCTTTGAGTGGCGACCCTCGCCCCCGACCATGGTCCAGGAACCTTCACTAAGGCCCCTCCTACATAGAGGAGACAGCTCAGGACAGAGAGGTAGCTCAGGACAGAGAGGTAGCTCAGGACAGAGAGGTAGCTCAGGACAGAGAGGTAGCTCCGGACAGAGAGGTAGCTCCGGACAGAGAGGTAACTCTGTACTAATGGCAGCTCCGGACTGAGTGGCAGCTCCGGACTGGAGGGCAGCTCATGACTGGAGGGCAGCTCATGACTGGAGGGCAGCTCATGACTGGAGGGCAGCTCATGACTGGAGGGCAGCTCATGACTGGAGGGCAGCTCATGACTGAAGGGCAGCTCATGACTGAAGGGCAGCTCTGGCAGCTCCTGACTGGCTGGCGGTTCTGGCAGCTCCTGACTGGCTGGCGGATCTGGCAGCTCCTGACTGGCTGGCGGATCTGGCAGCTCCTGACTGGCTGGCGGATCTGGCAGCTCCTGACTGGCTGGCGGATCTGGCAGCTCCTGACTGGCTGGCGGCTCTGGCAGCTCCTGACTGGCTGGCGGCTCTGGCAGCTCCTGACTGACGGACGGCTTTAGCGGCTCCTGACTGACGGACGGCTTTAGCGGCTCCTGACTGACGGACGGCTCTAATGGCTCGGGACAGACGGGCGGCTCTAATGGCTCGTGGCAGACGGATGGCTCAGAAGGCGCTGGGCAGACGGATGGCTCAGAAGGCGCTGGGCAGACGGATGGCTCAGAAGGCGCTGGGCAGACGGATGGCTCAGAAGGCGCTGGGCAGACGGATGGCTCAGAAGGCGCTGGGCAGACGGATGGCTCAGAAGGCGCTGGGCAGACGGATGGCTCAGAAGGCGCTGGGCAGACGGATGGCTCAGAAGGCGCTGGGCAGACGGATGGCTCAGACGGAGCTGGGCACACAGTAGGCCTGGTGCGTGGTGCCGGAACTAATGGTACCGGACTGGAGACACGCACCTCAAGGCTAGTGCGGGGAGCAGGAACAGGGCACACTGGACTCTCGATGCGCACTATAGGCCTGGTGCGTGGTACCGGAACTGGAGGTACCGGGCTGAGGGCACGCACCTCAGGGCGAGTGCGGGGAGAAGGAACAGTGCGTACAGGGCTCTGGAGACGCACAGGAGGCTTGCTGCGTGGTGCCGAAACTGGAGGCACTGAGCTTGAGACACGCACCACAGGAAGAGTGCGTGGAGGAGGAACAGGACTCTGGAGACGCACTGGAAGCCTGGTGCGTGGTGTAGGCACTGGTGGTACTGAGCTGGGGCGGGA
Organism: Salvelinus alpinus; assembly: GCF_045679555.1. Lineage (NCBI taxonomy): Eukaryota > Metazoa > Chordata > Actinopteri > Salmoniformes > Salmonidae > Salvelinus > Salvelinus alpinus. The sequence goes on from NC_092090.1 coordinate 65,403,201, forward strand.
AGGTATACCGGACCGTGCAGGCGTACTGGCTCCCTTGAGCACTGAGCCTGCCCAACCTTACCTGGTTGCATGCTCCCCGTAGCCCGTCCAGTGCGGGGAGGTGGAATAACCCACACTGGGCTGTGTTGGCGAACCGGGGACACCATGCGTAAGGCTGGTGCCATGTACACCGGCCCGAGGAGACGTACTGGAGGCCAGATATGTTGAGCCGGCTTCATGGCACTTGGCTCAATGCTCACTCTAGCCCGGCTAGTGCGGGGAGGTGGAATAACCCGCACCGGGCTATGAACACGTACAGGAGACACCATGCGCTCTACTGCGTAACACGGTGTCTGCCCATACTCTCGCTCTCCACGGTAAGCCCGGGAAGTTGGCGCAGGTCTCCTACCTGACTTCGCCACACTACCCTTTAGCCCCCCCCCCCAAGAAATTTTTGGGTTGTACTTGCGGGCTTCCAGCCTTGCTTCCGTGCTGCCTCCTCATATCGTCGCCTCTCCGCTTTAGATGCCTCCAGCTCCGCCTTGGGACGGCGACACTCCTCTGGCTCTGCCCAGGGTCCTTCTCCGTCCAGAATCTCTTCCCATGTCCAATCCTCCTTGACCCACTGCTGCTGTTGTTGCTGTCCGTTAACCCGCTGCTTGATCTGGGTTTGGTGGGTGATTCTGTAACGTTCGTCTGGTGGTGTATGAACGGACCAAGGCGCAGCGGGTGATGAATACATAACTGAATTTATTTACAAGACGAAACACTGACAAAACACTAGAACAAACTACAAAACAATAAACGAAGGCAACAGACCCGAAACAAACAAACTTACATATAGACGAAGGACGCAAGAACAGGAACAGACTACCTAAAACGAACGAACAAACGAAACAGTCCCATGTGGATTACACAGACACAGGAACAATCACCCACAAACAAACAGTGAGAACAACCTACCTTAATATGACTCTCAATCAGAGGAAACGTCAAACACCTGCCTCTAATTGAGAGCCATACCAGGCAACCCAAAACCAACATAGAAACAGAAAACATAGACTGCCCACCCAAAACTCACGCCCTGACCAATAAACACATACCAAACAACAGAAAACAGGTCAGGAACGTGACAGTTTCTTTATTACGACAAATGATGATGGAAATTGTTTTTCGAATACATGATGATTGCCGCATACTTTTGAAGGTATGCGGGTCACGTGATGTCATCACATAACTATATGCTCCACTCCACATTTAATTTTTTTTTTTTACTATGGACGATAATGGTCCCGATTTAAATGACGTGCAGCGAGGGTTGCACATTTTGAGGAATATTCAGAGGTGGAAACTTTCTGTGGGAATATATGCAAATTAATATTAATACCATTTAAATGTAGATGTTTTTTGTATTGGATATATTTACTATATCATATGGAGACAGAAACATAAACCTTTTACCTTATCATAAGTAGACATAATTGCAAATTATTAAATCCTTCCAATAGAAAAAAAATAAATAATAATTGTTACGAATTGAACAATAATTAAATGAGTTGACTCTTCACATGGGATGATTTCACTGAACAACAAAAGAAAGGGAATATTGAATGATCCCCAATGATCCATTGCATCTCCCAAAAACGTTTTTAACATACATACATACATATGTAAAATGATAGTCTAGAAACTAAATATTTGGTTGTCTTCCTCTCAGGCTTCCATGTCTTCTCCCTGGACCTCCTCAATGTCCACCTCTTGAACATCAGACTCTGAGGCCTCATCTTCACTGTCACTTTCCAACCTTGTTGAGGATGGCTCGTTGTCAGGCTCAAAAAGCCTCAAATTTGCCCAGACGGCCACCAATTTTTCAACCCTTGTATTGGTCAGCCTGTTGTGTGCTTTGGTCTGTGTGTTCCCAAACAAGGACCAGTTGCGCTCCGAGGCGGCTGATGTTGGGATTTGGCGGATGATGGAGGCAACAGGGGAAAGAGCCTTCCACCAGTTGTCTGATGAGATATGTTGGCACGACTGCCATATTGCATCTCCATCCCAAAGCCCTTGCTTTGTTGTGTACTTCGCCAGACTGCCAAGAACCTTGCCCTCATCCAGGCCAAGGTGGCGAGACACAGTAGTGATGGTGCCATAGGCCTTATTGATCTCTGCACCAGACAGGATGCTCTTGCCAGCATACTTGGGGTCCAACATGGGCCTCTGGCAGAAGTCTAAACGCTTTTTGATGTATTTCAGAACTGCAGTTTCCTCTGCTTGGAGCAACAGTGAAGTGGGCAGGGCATTATGGATTTCTTCTCTTACATCTGCTAGCAGAGTCTGAATATTAGACAGGATGGCATTGTCTCCCTCAATCCGTGCAATGGCTACTGCTACAGGTTTCAGGACTTTCAGGCTGCTTACCACTCTCTCCCAAAATACATCATCCAGGAGGATCCTCTTGATGGGGCTGTCCATATCAGCAGACTGTGTCACGATCGTCTAATGAATTAACGGACCAAGGCGCAGCGTACGTAGAGTTGCACATGTTTAATCAGATGAAACTCACAAAAAACAATAAATAGCAAACGAAACGTGAAGTCATGGAGTGCTCACAGGCAACTACACACAAACAAGATCCTACAAAATCCAGTGGGGAAATGGCTGCCTAAATATGATCCCCAATCAGAGACAACGATAAACAGCTGCCTCTGATTGGGAACCATACCAGGTCAACATAGAAATAATAAACCTAGATAGGAACAACCCCCCCTAGTCACACCCCGACCTAACCAAAATAGAGAATAACAAGGCTCTCTATGGTCAGGGTGTGACAGACTGTGATATGTCCATTTCTTGGAGAGAATCCTTCCCCTCCAGGAGACTGTCAAACATGATGACAACACCACCCCAACAGATGTTGCTGGGCAGCTTCAATGTGGCGCTCTTATTCTTTTCACTTTGCTTGGTGAGGTAGATTGCTGCTATAACTTGATGACCCTTCACAAAGCTAACCATTTCCTTGGCTCTCTTGTAGAGTGTATCCATTGTTTTCAGTGCCATGGTGTCCTTGAGGAGCAGATTCAATGCATGAGCAGCCCACCAATGGGTGTGATGTGAGGGTAGGACTCCTCCACTTTAGACCAAGCAGCCTTCATATTCGCAGCGTTGTCTGTCACCAGTGCAAATACCTTCTGTGTTCCAAGTTCACTGATGACTGCTTTCAGCTCATCTGCAATGTAGGGACCGGTGTGTCTGTTGTCCCTTGTGTCTGTGCTCTTGTAGAATACTGGTTGAGGGGTGGAGATGATGTAGTTAATTATTCCTTGCCCATGAACATTCGACCACCCATCAGAGATGATTGCAATACAGTCTGCTTTCTCTGATTTGCTTGACCTTCACTTGAACTCTGTTGAACTCTGCATCCAGCAAATGACTAGATTAAGCATGTTTGGTTGGAGGGGTGTATGCTGGGCGAAGAACATTCAGAAATCTCTTCCAATACACATTGCCTGTGAGCATCAGAGGCAATGTGCAGTTGCATACACAGCTCGAGCAAGACATTCATCAGCATTTCTTTGACTACGTTCCTCTATTGAGTCAACAAAAACTTCTGATTCCAGGAGGACCATGAGCTGTTGCTATCGATAAGGTGTCTGATTCATCATTTTCACCTTATAGAAGTAGAGGGACTTTTGAGGGACTTTTGTCAGAGGTTGCTTGTTGTGTGCGCTGAGGGAACTTTATGCACTTGGCCAGATGATTCTGCATCTTTTTTGCATTCTTCACATATAATTTGGAACAGTATTTGCAAATGTTCACAGCTTTTCCTTCTACATTAGCTGCAGTGAAATGTCTCCACACATCAGATATGGCCCGTGGCATTTTCCTGTAGAGATTAGAAAAAAAGGAGTAAAAAACTAACAAATGCAATTCCATGTACAGATAAAAAGTTAAGCAGTTAGATTAAACAACTAATTTGTAAGATAAATGTTTTAAAATGAAACATGTATGGAAACAGGTGAATTAACACTCCTCGGTTAGCAGGCTCAAGCGAGCAAAAACTCACATGGTAGCAAAAACTAACTAGCAGAAATTGTTAACAAGTTAGAAATGATTTAAACACACTTTGCTGTAGGCTACTATTTACTAGTTAACAAAAAGCAATGTATGTCATATAAAATATATTCACCCCACCCAATATTGTAATCAAAACTTAACAGAAAGCATGTAGTCCTTGCCTCAGACAGTGTAGTAGTGTGGGCTCAATAGCATCTCATTAGTGCGCAGGTTCTTGAGAATCAGCTGTACATGTGATGGAAGAATGCACTGTGCATGCAGAGGGTTGCAATTCCATTGAATTGGGGATAGTTTAACCAAAATATGCCACAAGACCTAGAATTGCCTTATGTGTATCCCATAAAAAAAGGTTTGCTGTTATAAGCTAACTTTTTGATGAATTTAAGCAAAATTCCCAGGCTTAACTTCCCATGGAAAATTTCCTAAATATACCGGAAAGTTTCCGACCCTTAGCAACCCTACGTGCAGCTTATAAAGGCTTCATAAATCTATAACTGTTTGTCATGCTTTATAAAGGGTTCATAGATGTGGCATAACTGTGTGACTTAGCCACCAATGTCAAATGTGACACAACCCACTATGTCAAATATGACATAAACCTGGGTGGCGTGGTGGCATAAGCACCACTTAATAAAGGCCTTATCAATCATATTAAATTGAGGCTTCACCAAGCATTTATAACCCTGTCATGCATCTTGGTAGAGCATTGCAATGCCAGGATATTGGGTTCGATTCTGCTAAATTGCATATTATATTTCACTAAAACCTTTAATAGGATGGCCCACCCTCTTTCCCTCTTGGGTACATAGTCAATATTGGACCCAACCTCAACTTCCCCAAAAATGCTGTGCTACAGGATGACACACTCTAAAGTGTAGTCCTGCACATCAAAAAACGTTGTTAGGGCCTTTTAAAATGTAAATCTGTTTAAATGTTTTGCTTACTTCAGTTCTTTGTTTTGCAGGTTTCAGATTTGCCCTATTTTTTCTGTTTTACTTCTGTTTTTATCAACAATGCTTTAAACCACATCAAGGATGACTTTTGAGGTCTGGGATTGTTTTGTTGTTGTGTAGTTGCCCTTTAATTCAGTGAGCATTCCCTGCACTCTTGTTTAGTTAGCGGATTTTTTGTAGTGCAGTAAGCGCACGTGATGTGATTTGGCCGCCAATGGAGTGGAGTAAAAGGCCAGCAACACTCCGTATTATTCAGAGCCCCATGAAATGACACCATATATACATTCTACAGACCCTACTGAGAATTCCATACAATACTTTTACTGTGGCAACCAGAATAGTTCTTGCTCTAAGCCAATATGTATTCCATATACAGTGATTCGTATTGGGGACATTTATTTGACCTTGGAACATGTTTTAAAACCCTAATTTAATGAGAATGTCACTTAAATATGAACAAATATGAATCATTGTTAATGATTAGACAATTATTTTTCATATATCATGAATGGTTATTGACACTTTTCTACTATTACAAAGGGGAATTTTATTTGGAACATTTTCAAAATCCCGTGACCCGGAATAAACTTTTTTAGTGTTGCTGACGAGACGCTGATCATGTGATGCCCACTTGTGCTGCCACTGGAGAGCGAAAGACAAGTAAGTTAACCTTTATTCATTGTAATTTAAATTTGTTTGTAGTTGTGTTGAGTTAGAGAACATACTGTAGCCTTCTCTGAAATTGCTAGCTAGCCAAAATGTAGCTAGCTGGTAGGCTCAGCTAAATACAAATCCCCCTAGATACAGCCACGTCTCATATTCACGTCACAAGATTTGTAAATTATAGAGGAATATAATAATAGGAATTTAATTGAGTTTCCCATCTTCCCATTTAGAATTTCTGGCGCAGCACAGAAATTCCCTTATCCAGATGGTTTGACAAAGGCATTTCCTAACAGACAGGCTAACTTACTTTGTTGTTACTTTTAAGATTGGAACCAACATACCAGCAGGAAGAGAGGCAAGAAACATTTGTCCGCCAACTCAGGGACAAGCTACACTATTCACAGCCCTGTGTAATTTTCAATGTAATTGCATTGCTCGACTTTTTGAAACTTCCTGTATTTGTATTGTTTAGAAATGTACAAATAAAAGGAATGTTGATTTGATTGATGTTGATGTTGATTTGTTTTAGCTGTTAGTGATAATTCCCTAAGTGTTAATACATTTGTGTTTACATCATCAAGCCTTTATGTATGTGTTATTAATAGGGATGCAACGGTACACAGTATGTTGTCGAACCGTTCGGTACGCCCCCACGGTTCATTAAGCACACTTGAACTGCGGAATTACGATATGCATGTCATTTTCCTATAATTTCCAAAACTTGCTTGTTTATCGTGCTGCAGACTACACGCACGTTGTACATTCAGATCCACAGAACCAGACACGCAGCTTGTGAACAGGCGTGGCAGGCAACTGCTTGGGGCCCCAGGCCGTTAGGGGTCTCCTGAGGGCTGACAAACTTTACTCCACAGCAATGTCCCAAAATGTGGCAACCGCAGTGACTGCAACCCCCTCCCCCTTAATAAATCTTCTTGACGCACGGATCCCTTTAGCGGGATCATTTTCGTAAACAACCGCTGAATTGCAGAGCGCCAAATTAAAAAAAAATACGAAAAATATTTATTTTCATGAAATCACAAGTGAAATATACCAAAACACAGTTTAGCTTGTTGTTAATCCAGCTATCGTGTCAGATTAAGCAATCCAAGCGTTTGTGAGTTTATCGATCACTAGACAAAACATTAAGAACACCTAGCAGCCATGTAGATTGGTCATGAAAGCCAGAAAAGTATTAAAATGATTCGCTTACCTTTGATGATCTTCGGATGTTTGCACTCACAAGACTGCCAGTTACACAATAAATGTTCCTTTTTTTTATATCAAAATACCTCCATTTGTTTGGCGCGTTATGTTCAGTATTCCACAGCCTCAGGCAAGTCATCAAGGCTTGACGAAAATTCCATATAGTATCCGTAAAGGTCGTAGAAACATGTCAAACGTTTTTAATAATCAATCCTCAGGTTGTTTTTAACATCAATAATCGATAATATTTCAACCGGACTGTAAACTATTCAATACTGGACAGAAAGAAAATGTCGAGCAACCAGTGCAATAACTAATGGAGGGATATCCGTCTATCCACTGATGCGTTTTGATAAATCTCGCTCATTTTTCAAAATAAAAGCTTGAAACTATGTCTAAAGACTGTTCACACCCTGAGGAAGCCACAGGAAAATGAATCTGGTTGATATCCCTTTAAATGGAGGATAGTCAGGCAATGGAACATAGATTTTTCAAAATAGAAGTCACTTCCGGGTTGGATTTTCTCAGGTTTTCGCCTGCAAAATCAGTTCTGTTATACTCACAGACAATATTTTGACAGTTTTGGAAACTTTAGAGTGTTTTCTATCCTACTCTGTCAATGATATGCATATTCTAGCATCTGGACCTGAGAAATAGGCAGCTTACAATGGGAACGTTATTTTTCCAAACATAAAAATTCTGCCCCCTAGCTTCAAGAGGACGAGGACAACCAATGGACGATTTGCAATGACATCTCAGTAGGAAACCTCCCTAAAGGGGACCCATGAGAGAGGGGAAACTAAAAACAAATATTCTCTCAGCTCCAACGTGACAATGGCGAGCGCTAACAAGACAGACAGAAGCAAATGTGAAGAGTCACCACCGTCTTTCAAATCCGCTGTGTGGGAAAATTTTGGATTCAGCATTCAATACGATGACGAGGGTAAGAAGTCCGTAAACAAACAAAGTACAGTCTGCAAGCATTGCTTTGCCACTGTCGGCTACTCGAGTGGAAACACTTCTAACATGTAGTGCAGATGGAGCTGGAGCAAGGAGAGTCCACTCGTTAGCGAAAACACAAAAATCTCTCGCTGCTGCCTTCCAAAAACAATTTGCGACAAATTCAGAAAAACATAAAGAAATAATGAAAGCAGTGGGAGAATTCATAGCCAAAGATTTGCAGCCCTATTCGGTGGTTACTGACTCGGGATTTCGTCACCTGATGATTTTTTTTTTTAACCGTGTTACAATGTACCCTCCCGCACACATTTCAGCAGCAAAGTAATTCCCAAACTCCATGAAACATCACAGAGAGAAATTGAAAAGAATTGACACAGACACCCTATCTAGCTCCCTCCACTGATAGTTGGACCTCCAGAGCAACTCAAAGCTACCTCACTGTGACAGTTCACTATGTACTGGTTTGGGAGATGAAGAGCTACGTGTTGCAAACTTGTCCCCTGTATGAGAGTCATACAAACGCACATTTTTCTTAAATATAAAGATACAGAAACCGTACCGTGGCCCACAAACCGTGATACATACCGAACCGTGTGCCCACTGTACCAATGCATCCCTAGTTATTAATGACCAAAGGTGTCTGACTTCATAGTAAGCACAGCGTCATATGATATAATGCATTTATGTATGTGTTATAAATTACCAAAGGAGTTCTGAATGACCGAAACAGTCTCACTTCAAACTAAATATTATAGGACACTACATAAAGCATCAATAAATTGGTTATTAACGTTCTGCTGATTTATGAAGGTTCTCTCATGATCCACAAGTTACTGTAGGGTGTGAGGTATTTAAATGGGTTGATGGACCTGCAAAGCTTGCGTTTGTGTGTGTGTGTCAGAATCAACATTGTTTGGATTAGTCTAACCTGAGACTACCAACAGGCAACCCGGAGACCAGGGCTTGATTACAACCTGTTACAATGGTGCCAACATTTTGTGGCTGACCTTTCAGTGGGGGAGTGGGTGAATGCATCAAAGACCTGACTGGGCCCAGCACCACGCAGTATGGCTCGTTTTTGTTGTGTGCGTTTTTGTGTACTGAGGAACATGTAACTTGGTTCCAGATGAATGACACTTAATTTCTCTAGGTTGGGTAAGTGCTTCTTGGTGTAACGTCGTCCCCAGGCAATAACCGTGTGTGCAATAATACATTCGCAAAGTTTTCAGACCCTTTGACATTTTTCCACATTTTGTTACGTTACAGCCTTTTTCGAAAATGGATTACATTGTTTTTTTCCCCTCATCAATCTACACAAAATACCCCATAATGACAAAGCAAAAACAGGTTTTTAGAAATGTTTGCAAAGTTATTAAAAATAAACCCCGGAGTTATCACATTTACATACGTAAGTATTCAGACCCTTTACTCGGGTACTTTGTTGAAGCACCTTTGGCAGCGATTACAGCCTCACGTCTTCTTGGGTATGACACTACCAGCTTAGCACACCTGTATTTGGGGAGTTTCTCACATTCTTCTCTGCAGATCCTCTCAAGCTCTGTCAGGTTGGACGGGGAGCGTCGCTGCACAGCTATTTTCAGGTCTCTCCAGAGATGTTCGATTGGGTTCAAGTCCGGGCTCTGGCTGGGCCACTCAAGGACATTCAGAGACTTGTCTCGAAGTCACTCCTGCGTTGTCTTGGCTGTGTGCTTAGGGTTGTTGTCCTATTGGAAGGTGGATCCTTTGCCCCAGTCTGAGGTCTCTGTACTTTGCTCCGTTCATCTTACCCTCAATCATGACTAGTCTCCTAGTCCCTGCTGCTGAAAAACATCCCCACAGCATGATGCTGCCACCACCATGCTTCACCGTAGGGATGGTGCAAGGTTACCTGCAGACGTGATGCTGGGCATTCAGGCCAAAGAGTTCAATCTTGGTTTCATCAGACCAGAGAATCTTGTTTCTCATGGTCTGAGAGTCCTTTAGGTGACTTTTGGCAAACTCCAAGCAGGTTGTCATTTGCCTTTTACTGAGGATTGGCTTCCATCAGGCCACTCTACCGTAAAGGTCTGATTGGTGGAGTGCTGCAGAGATTGTTGTCCTTCTGGAAGGTTCTTGCATCTTCACAGAGGAACTCTGGAGCTCTGTCAGAGTAACCATCGGATTATTTTTGGTAATCTTGTAAGGGATTACCAAAAACTGTAACTGTAATCCGTTACGTTACCAGCTAAAATATTGTAATCAGATTACAGATAGTTTTGAAAAACTAGATGACTACTTCTTGGATTACTTTTAAATTCAGAAAGGATGTTTGCGAAAACAAATCTTTGACACTACTCTGTTTTCTCAATGACATTAAAATCATTGAGCGAGTCATTGAGCGAGTCTGGTTATTGTAGGCTACAGTCCAAGCTATATCTTCCAATGGTGCAACTTCTGTCAGCATCCAAATATTATCCAACATGATTAAACGTTTGGAAGTAAGGATGACAGTAGTGGTGTAGTCTACGGCGATACGGATATCACTTATTATTGATATCTCCTGGGTCATCCTCTCCACCTGCCCTTTGGGCTGAGGCTGGTAACCGGAAGTGAGGCTGACCGTGAGCCCCAGTTTTTCCATGAAAGCCCTCCATACCGTGAATTGGGGGTCACGGTCGGAGACGATGTCCTCCGGAAGGTCATAGTGCCGGGAGACCTGCTGGAACAGTGCCTCAGTGACCTGGAGAGCGGTAGGGAGACCAGAGAGAGGAATAAACCGGCATAATTTTGAAAATCTGTCCTTAACCACCAGAATGGTGGTGAAACCATCAGAGGAGGGGAGATCAGTAACAAAGTCAATGGACAGATGAGACCAGGGACGCTGAGGCACAGGAAGGGGAAGGAGCTTCCCTTCTGGAGCGTGCCGGGGGAATTTTTTTGGGGCACATACTGAACATGAGTTGTGAGCCACGTGAATTGTGAATAGTGCGAGTGATACCTGGGTTTCCAGTGGTGAGGGATGTGTCAACAGGTCAACAGCCTATCCCTTACCTCTGAGGGGATGTAGATGCGTTCAGGAGGGCAGGTAGAGGGCGCGGGTTCCCTCTCCAGAGCCTGGCAGATGTCCACATCCACGTCCCAAAACACAGGGCCAACGGTAAGGGAGGGATAGGCTGGAGGCTGGTGGGCGCTACCCGGACTCGCAACAGATGTGGAAGCACAAGGTGAGGGAAAGCAGGTCCTCCAGCATCCTGGTGCCCAGTCAGTGATTCTCATCCTTGACCAGGAGATGGTGGGGTTATGACGTTGAAGCCACGGGAGGTCGAGGATGACTTTGTGCGTGGGTGCAGTGATGATGAGGAAGGGAAGGCTTTCCTGGTGCACCAGGATGTCCCACAGTGAGGGTGAGTGGTGCTGTGATGTTTGTGACATTCCCGGATCCCAGTGGTCGACCCTCCAACACTTGAACCGGAATTTGAGAGGAGTGTGGATATGATGGGATGTTCAGTGAGGAGGCAAGGGCCTGGGCCAAGAGAAATTCCCCACAGCACCAGAGTCCATTAGAGCAGTAGATATAACATATGAGGGACAGCCAGCTAGTGATATGGATTCTAGATAGGGTTTGGCGGAAAATGAGGATGGTGGAATACTCACGCCGAACCCAAAACATGATCACGGGACCGTCCCTCTGCTCTTGTGGACCCCTGGTTGGGACATATCAGACACTGCTGAAGCTGGTGCCCCTCCTGTCCGCAATAGGGACAGAGCCCCAGCTGTCTCCGACGGTGTCGCTCAGCCATGGAGAGGTGGGTGGCCCCTACTTCCATGGGTTCAGGCTCTGACTCAGATTGGTCAATGAAGGAGGGAGAGAGGTGATGGTGGTACCAACGCTCCCGCTGAAGGCTATCCATACAGATGGCCATCATGATAAGTGTGTCCAAGGAGAGGGTGTCATTTCTTCTTGATTTCCTCGCGCAACCCTCTTCGGAATAGGGTGCGAAGCGCCGGCTCATTCCATCCGCTGGATGCTGCCACTCTCCTGAAGGTGAGGGCATACTCTGCAGCGGTCTGGCCTTCTTGTTGTAGGTGGAGTAAACGCTCACCTCCATCTCTGCCCTCTGGTGGATGGTCGAAGACCCCCCTGAACAGAGCCATGAACACCTCATACGAATCCAGCTCCTTCTCTCCTCTCTCCCAGATGGCCGTAGCCCACTCCAACGCCCGTCCAGTCAGCAGGGAAATTACCATGGCAACCTTGGACCTCTCGGTGGTGGGGGCTCCCATCTGATGAGCGAAATAGAGGGAGCACTGGAGTAGGAAGCCACGGCATTCTGATGGAGTCCCATCGTATTTGACCAGGACAGGCAAACGGACCTCGCTGACCTGGACGGACTGCTCTATGGGCTGGGATACTGGCTCGCTGGGTCGACACGTAGGAGAGAATCCTCCACCCGATGAGGGTGACACCTTTTGGGCAACAACGAGACGTTGAAGAACGCCGAGTACCTCATCCATAGCCGCCCCCATTTGAGCCAGATGGTCGTGGTGTTGGTGAAGTAGGTCTTCCTAGTTCACTGACCATCTGGGAGATGCCTTGATAAACTGCTGCTTCCATGAGATGAGGCGTTATTCTGTAATGGAGACACAGGGCATTAGGAAGCAGGTGCAGTTTGAGACATAATGATGCAAAAACAAGAGAAGCGTCTGGACATGAGAACATAAACAAATATAATAACACCTGACGGGAAATGACAACAGAGTACTATATATAGGGGGAGTAATCAGGAAAGTGATCATGTCCAGGTGTTCCAAATGAGGTGCAGGTGTGCGTAATGAAGGGTTGCCAGGTGTGCGTAGTGATCGGTTGCCAGGACCGGTGGTTAGTAGGCAGGCGGGTTAGTAGACAGGCGACGTTGAATGCCGGAGAAGGGGAGCAGGAGTAAATGTGAGAGTCTTTTATTTGAACTCTGTCAAGCATTTATTTGGGCAGTAATTTCTGAGGCTGGTAACTCTAATGAACTTATCCTCTGCAGCAGAGCTAACTCTGGGTCTTCCTTTCCTGTGGCTGTCCTCATGAGAGCCAGTTTCATAGTTTTTACGACTGCACTTGAAGAAACTTTCTTGACATTTTCCGGATTGACTGACCTTCATGTCTTAAAGTGATGATGGACTGTCATTTCTCTTTGCTTATTTGAGCTGTGCTTGCCATAATATGGAGTTGGTCTTTTACCAAATAGGGCTATCTTCTGTATACCACCCATACCTTGTCACAACACAACTGATTGGCTCAAATGCTTTCAATCAATCACATTTATTTATAAAGCCCTTTTTACATCAGCCAATGTCACAAAGTGCTATACAGAATCCCAGCCTAAATCCCCAAACAGCAAGCAATGCAGATGTAGAAGCATGGTGGCTAGGAAAAACTCCCCATAAAGGCAGGAACCTAGGAAGAAACCTAGAGAGGAACCAGTCTCTGAGAGGTGGCCAGTCCTAATCTGGCTGTGCCAGGTGGAGATTATAACAGTACATGGCCAAGATGTTCAAACGTTCATAGATGACCAGCAGGGTCAAATAATAATAATCACAGTGGTTGTAGAAGGTGCAACAGGTCAGCACCTCAGGAGTAAATGTCAGTTGGCTTTTCATAGCCAAGCATTCATAGTTAGAGACAGCAGGTGCGGTAGAGAGAGAGAGAGAGAGAGAGTTGAAAACAGTAGGTCCGGGACAAGGTAGCAAGTCCGGTGAACAGGTCAGGGTTCCATAGCCGCAGGCAGAACAGTTGAAACTGGAGCAGCAGCACGACCAGGAAAAGAAGGAAAGAAATTCTACAAATTAACTTCTAACAAGGCACACCTGTTAATTTAAATGCATTCCAGGTGACTACCTCATGAAGCTGGTTGAGAGATTGTCACAAGTGTGCAAAGCTGTCATCAAGGCAAAGGGTGGCTACTTTGAAGAATCTCATATATAAAATACATATTTTTTGTTTAACACTTTTTTGGTTAGTACATGATTGCATATGTGTTATTTCACAGTGTTGATGTCTTCACTATTATTCTACAATGCAGAAAATAGTAAAAAATAAAGAAAAACCCTGGAATGAGTAGGTGTGTGCAAACTTTTGACTGGTACTGTATATCCATAGATTTTTGAAGAATATAACTTGCCTCATTTAGTTAAACTGTCACACTCCATGAGAACACAAAATATAAGCTTGTTTTTCTCCAATGTTTGTAAACAATGTATAGCCTCGTAGTTAAAACACGCATTTTTATATCATGGATGGTCAGTCATGGATGGTCATAGCTCTGTCTATTAATCTCAGAGTGGTTACGTTTCTCCAGGCACATCCCTCAGCTTTTTACCAAAACAGAAGCGGGGCGACCATTTTTTTATTGTTTCATCTGTGGATTTGCCCTTTAAACAGCTGCATATTATCAAGATATCAAAGTGTCACCAACAAAAAGGTGAACAAAAGGCCTATAGCAAATGCAGCATGGCATTCATTTTTCACATGTAACTAGCACTTTTCAGTACTGCTCAAAGCATGCCATTCCATGAGCGCAGCATTTCTTTTTCAATTTGAATCAACGATCCCAATCAGTCCTCCATGACAACAAAATCATAAACAACAGAGTAGGGCTGGATAATAAGTCCTTAGTTTTGGGGTTATGTATCAAGGCACAAGGCGAGACCCAAATGCAGACACAGGAGGCAGATGGTTGGAGTCTTACAATGTTTATTAATCCAAAGGGGTAGGCAAGAGAATGGTCAAAGACAGGCAAAAAGGTCAAAACCAGATCAGAATCCAGGAGGTACAAAGTGGCAGACAGGCTCGTGGTCAAGGCAGACAGAATGGTCAGGCAGACGGGTACAAAGTCCAGAAACAGGCAAGGGTCAAAACCGGGAGGACTAGAAAAAGGAGAACGCAAAAAGCAGGAGAACGGGAAAAAACACTGGTTGACTTGGAAACATACAAGACGAACTGGCACAGAGAGACAGGAAACACAGGGATAAATACACTGGGGAAAATAAGCGACACCGGGAGGTGGTGGAGACATTAACAGGAACAGGTGAAACAGATCAGGGTGTGACATTATGCTCAGGTAAAACATTTTGGCTAATCTATACTTCCATATGTCAAAGTCCTATTCTTGAAGATCAAGGGATACAACATTTATTGGAATGACTGGAATTCTGATATAGTTTGGTTTTTAATGTAAAGAGATAATTTAATCGGATTATTATATGTAGTAGAAAGCGATGGGTTAGAAGAAGCCTACATAACAAACACATAAAGTAAAATTTAACATCCATATATGGCCAGCTACGTCAACTTTAACGTTGATTTATCCTGCAATATAGACAGGTGTGTGCCTTTCCAAATCATGTCCAATCAATTGAATTTACCATAGGTGGACTCAAATCAAGTTGTAGAAACATCTCAAGGATGATCAATGGAAACAGGATGCACCTGAGCTCAGTGTCGAGTCTCATAGCAAAGGGTCTGAATACTTATGTAAATAAGGTGTTTCTGTTTTTGTTTTTTAATACATTTGCAAAAATGTCTAGAACCCTGTTTTCGCTTGAGGATTTTTTATTTATTTAATCAGTTTTAGGCTGTAACGTAACAAAATGTGGAAAAAGGGAAGGGGTCTGAGCACTTTCCGAATGCACTGTAAGCCTGGGGTATCAACCATTCAAAGTTGGCCTTAGTGGGAGTCACCATAGAATTCTATAGGAATGACCTTACTGAGTAAAGTATGTTATCATCATTACTTACCACTATCAAAAAGTCATAATTATGGCTAAGCCCTGCCCATTTCCACAAGTTATCTTCTTAAAATGTGATTTTAAACCTAACCCTAACTAATGATGGCCAAGTTTGATGCGTTGGTCCATCAGACCTTCCGTGCATTTGGGCGGGAGTGTCTGGGAAATAGATTAGGAGTAATGTGGCTAACATGACATCCTTCAGCACAACACCTTTTAGAAAGCGCATGTTTATATCATATTCAACATAGTGGGTTATGTCACATTTGACATATGGGTGATTATGTCACACATTTATGCCACATTATGAACCCTTTATAAAGCATGGCATACGGTTATAGATGCTTTGTAACACATTTATGCAGTGCTTATGAAGGCATCATGAAGGTTTATGAAGCCTTTATAAGCTGACAATCATTTAAAGCGGTAACAAAATGGATTTTCTTTGCCGGACAAGATTTGTCCTGACTTTCAAGAATGTCTGAAATGCTTCACCTTGCTTTTCTGGTTGGCTAGCTAGTTTCGTCATCCAATTATTTCAGATCTACAGGAGCGCGAGTTTCACCATGACACGGTCTAGCCTTGACGGCCTATGCAGTGCTTTGTCTGTGGTGATACGTTAGGCACATGATATTTATTAGAACATGGCAAATATTAGTCAATTATTGCATTCTATCCATGCTGGCTCTTGTGGGCTACATGAGACATTAAACAGATAGGTGGAAGGGCATACAGTACAGCTGTCACCAATGTATTATCGCACAATTTGCCAAAATGGGTAATGGAATCACTTCAACTACAAACATGTTTTTTAACACTGTAGGTTTTTGTGAGAAAGTTAATTTATTAGGTGTGACTTTATTACGTCCAGCTGACAGATAGTTAACTGGAAACGCACCCTAGCAGGCAATTGTCTCATCTATTTTCTATGTGAACTTTCGAAATGTCAACAAACAATCCCTGGACATGTTCATAGAAACATAGCTACAGTGTGTGGTGGAGTCTGTTCCTTAGACAGATAATAACCAACCTCCTTAAAATGTTTTGGGTAGTTTGGAGCCTGGATGCTGATTGGTTGAAACTGCATTCCAGCCATGTGTATATCAGCCATATACTGTACCAAGGCTATGATGCTAAAATACCTGTTTACTGTTCTATCTGAAGAATGACTCTGCTTACTGTACATAAGAATGTCATCATATTCCTGTTGCTGTCTGAATCCTCTCTTGGATGTATCTCAATTCAGACATAATACAATAGCTGTAACTCTATCCTGTGCAACTGAGCACATTTCTTTCGTTCATCCTCCGTATAGTGCTAGCTATTATAATCAATTGCCTGTTTTATTAGTTATAATATGGCATATGGAATGGATGAGCAGCTGATCATTTATAATCAACCCTGTTAGACAAAGCATGATTATAATATTCTGTTAAATAGGCCTATGTATTATTGCTGATGGGTTTTTCCCATGGACGTGATCTGGAATCATTAAAATACAATAATATTCTCTTTCATTTGGATTGAAGTGGTAGCTCACTCTTCTTTTTAAAAGTGAAACAGATTGGATTGATTTTTGATGAAAAGGATGTAATCTGTTTTAACCTATCATCTACATGACTGAAGTGCGTTAGGAAAAAGCTCTGGCACATTACGCAAATTCAGACAACTACATCATCTTGTACAACACTTAAACCAAATCTCCCTCAGAACAAATATGTGTGCAGTATGGCAATTTGCAGTCCTGCCATCATATATTTCTCAAGAGTGAGCTTTTTTCTGCCGTTTGTCATTGAAAGAAACACACTGGTTTTATCACACAATTAAAAGTATGTTTTCTCCACCAAAGTTTTTAGCTTTGGAGTTGTCTGTACCAGAGTGCACAGCCTAGTAGTGCCTCTTATTAGCGTACGAGGCTCCAGTCCAGTCTCTTCCTCGTCAGTCCCTTTCCTCTCAACCCGGATTCTGCTCTCAGTGTTGCTCTGATGTGCTGCCATCAAATGGCTGCTGCCTAGACCATAGAAATAGAATCACTAGACACAGCCGATGGTAATGAGCTCAGCTGGGACGCAACACTGGTCTGGAGAGAGAGTGCACTGTGCAGGGGACACTTTGATGCTTTGTCCCAAATGGCACCCTATTCCCTGTTTATAGTGCACTACTTTTGACCAGAGATTTATGGGCTCTGTAGTGCAAGTAGTGCACTAAATAGGAGGATAAGGTACCATTTGGGACACACCCTGGAACTCTTATCTAGACTAGAGACCTCAGCATGGTCAGCCTGCCTGTGTAGAGCCTGCCTATCCTATAATACACAGTTCTGAACTGGGTAATTAGCAGCTGAATATTTGAAATTCTTCCTCTGGAATGTTTTTTTCTAAATATTTTTTTCTCTCCCTTCTGTGTTGTTGGATGAGCTTCTTCAAATGGATGGGATTGATTTATGGGACAGTTGTGTGACTGCAAATTTGTATTTTCTCCTCAATTGCTTAGCGAGAGAGATTCCATTAGTCTTTCAAGTTCAGCTATTTTGAAACAATCCTGTATTCAAGGCTTAAAAGCTTAACCCTCAATGATTGTGGATTTCAGATGATGCTGCTGGCTAAGCCAGTCCAACATTCATTTTATTCAGTGACCTTTAGAAATGGGCAAGTTTGCTTTTTGAGCTCTTGAAATTAAACTGTTAATACTAATGTAACCATTTCAAAAGATGTTAGAAGTGTATGGATGGTCAGTCAACAACTGAAGTTTAATTCAAGTGTTACATATGTAATGACTCACTAGGCGTGGCTGGTAGGATGGCAATGATGAGAATCAATGACAAAGGTTCAATGCATATTTATCCACATAAAAGGGTTCACAAAAAGGAAGATAAACGGTCAATCAAAACACTCCCACACACAGGGGATAAACTTAACTTAGGCTGGAATTTATCTTCGAAGATTAAATAGATTGTGCTTTTCTGCCAACATAAGTCAATGTCCATGGGCTTCCACCAAATGCCCGGCAAGCTCAGCCTCTGGCATCCAGCCAGGAGCTTCTCCTTTGCTGAACTGAGGCTATGTCTACACTTGACACTTAAATGGGACTTCCGCTATCTAAATACGAAGATTGCATCGGAATTATAGGTCTAGACGCACAAAAGTCGCATTGTGTGCAGCTTTCTCCTCAGTCTGGATGCAATCAGGCTACCGAAAGCACATACGATGTCATCAGTATTCTGCCTTCAAGTCTCCAGAAAACGTGTACTTTGGGAGCGAGAGGCAGCTTCTTTTTTTTTTTACTTTGGAGAAAATATTATGCTAACCTGTATGCAATCCCTTTAGCTTTGCTAGCTAGATTTCTGGCTAGCTACAGAGGTTAGCTATAGTAGTTGGCTACTGCCATCAAGTTGTTGTTGTGCTATTATCAGATTTAGCCTGTTCCACCGTTTGCAGAATGCATATTTGCATTTGAATAATCCGGACACAATGTGGACACGGTACACACATTTAAATGTAGGTGTAGACGCATGAAGTGTTAGGAATTCCACCATCAGAAGTCCACGGTCAGAATACAAAAGATGCATGAACTGTCAAGTCTAAATACGGCCTGAAACAGCACCTTACATGCCCCATGTGTGTTGCAGCATAATGAGGCTGAGTGGCTTTAGGTGCAGGCTGTGGCACTGCAGCCTAAAAATGCTGGTTGTGGGGCGTGTCTTACACTCCAAATAATGGCTTTCCCCGGCCACATATAATATAAATTATTATATTATGTAACATTATTTGAGCAAATGCCCAACCTTTTTCCCCTGAATTATATAGGTACCACTTTCTCCTAAATCCATAAATGACCAAGTTAGAGCAGAGCGCTAAATTGTTGACTCACAATTTTCAATCAATCATTCAGTAAACAAAAGTTATATTCTGTCTTCCTAAACTATTTCCACTCTCTAGTTGTTGTAAACACATTTTCCCGGCTTTCAGCTTCATCTGTTTTTCTATTATTCCAAGCATAGTATTCCTTGTGAACATTTTTCTCTGTGTAGATGGATCTTTCCCCTCTTTGAGAATAATGTAGATAGATGGATATATAGAGAGAGCAAGAGAGAGAGACAGAGAGAGTGAGAGAAAAAAGAGAGAGATTGCCTAGCCCAGGACAGTCTAGTCTTCTCTTCTTATCTCTCTGTGTGGTCCTGGCCCCTGTAGCTGCTGAATGAATCAGACTGCAGTGTCAAACCTTTTCTCAGCCAGAAGGGGCACCTTGACGACAGCCAAATGTGAATCGGCAGCACATGTCGACGTCCGCTTGGACTCTTGTCCAGCTTCACAGCTTAACACCTTCCATTACGAATTACAGCCCACCTTTTATAACCCCAACATCTGCCAGTCGCTCCTGCCACACTGCCCTCTGTAATCTCTGCACTAACCCTCTCTCTTTATCCAGATGTTTCTGTCTCTCTCTGTCTTTCTTTCTATTCTCTCTCTCTCTGTTTCTCTCTTTCTTTCTCTCTCTCTCCAGTTACACAGGCCCTGTTCCGACTGATTTGCCGCTGACAGTTCCCGGTCAGTCAGAGCATGGGAGTAAACAGTGTGGAGAGAGAAGCAGGGTATGAGAGGCAGGCGGCACTCCTGCTAATTTGATTGTCAGCATAAGGCAATTCAGACCCATTTAGCTTAAATGCAGCACAGTGCTTATTCTCACACCTCAGTTCCTACATTGTTTTTAGTCAAAATTGCCAATATGCCCTGAAATAACCTGGTGTAGTACTGAGTGGTAACTCTAATGATGCAGACAATGGCAGCTGCTGTGATGAGATACTGAGCTGTGCGTACAAAAGAGACATACAATTTCTCGGAGAGCGAGATGTCTTTGCATCCTCTCTTATCGATTTAAAATGAATATTTTTCGGCATCTCATTTATAATATTCAACCCACTGTAATTATAGCTCGGTATCCGACAGCAAAATTCATTGACGTAATGAATTGATTGTCAAGGAGGGAGAACTGGAACATGCTAATTGCGTGCGCTGAGCAGTGGTGTGCTCTGTGTGCATAGCTCCTAGGAGCCTTGTTCCGTTTCACACAAAATGACTGTCTCAAATGGCACCCCATTCCCTATTGAGTATACTTTTGACCAAAGTAGTGCACTGTATTGGGAATAGGGTTCCATTTGGGACACAACCAATGGTGTTTTCTTTTAGACATTCCAGGGTCAGAGAGGGAGAGAGGCTTGTAGCTCTGGCATTAAATGACGCTAATGCTGATGGACAAGGGCAATGTCGGTGCCCAGACGGCCACTGGTATCTGGCCAACAATGCTGTCGAGGAGGGGACTAAGACAAGATGCTCCTCAGACCTTGCTGGCCACTGAAGCTTTTGCTTTCCAAACAGTGTTGGTAGAGGCTGTGTCCCAAATGGCATCCTATTCCCTACATAGTGCACTACATTTTACCAGAGCGTAGGGCTCTATATAGTGCACTATATAGGGAGTAGGATGCCATTTGGGATGCAAGCAGAGTGATTAATAATACATCTCTACATTATCTGCTTTGCTAAGCTGAGACATACAGAGAGAGCTGAGACATACAGAGAGCTGAGACAGGCAGAGGAGAGGGGCTGAAGAGAGCCAATAGCCTCTTAAAGCCTATCATTTATGGTGTTTGTCCTGTGGAATTTGCACTCACTGTCTACTTTGTCCAGCAAAATGGTGCTGCTCTCAGCCGATTACCAGGCTGGGGGGGGGGGGTTGGTTAGTTCTGCGGCAGTCAGACACTCTGGGATCTGACAGTTTTTTTCCTCGTTCCCGTCAGTTGGGTGCTTTAGCCCTCTGCTCCTCTCCTATTCCACACTGGAGCTCTGAATGCCAGCCTCCCTCCCCTGCTGATGCAACAGCTTACAGGCACTGTGCCGCCTGCCGCTAGCTGCAACTCAGAGCCATGGTCACATTATTTTCAAGAACAAGCAACACAAAATGCCTAAAGGTGAAAAGGCAGTCTGGAACAAGTTCGTCCTGTACTATGATTTAATGGGATAATTCAAATGAAATAATTCAGAGGGTTACCAAGATTAGAACAGACTGTTACATAAACCCAGGGATTGTTCCCATTTTAACTTGTGGACCACAGCAACTGTGCATTGAAAAAACCCAGGTTCCTGGCCTTCATCACGATGGGCATGAATTGTGCGACTCAAGTAGAACGCAGGTCACAGAAAATGTACATTGTTAGTGGGATGGGGTGGGTATTGTAGTATACTGTATGTTGTTTGGGGGTGGTTTTTGCTTTTTGTTTCTTTCATATATCTTTGTTTATCTGGGGTGCGTCTTGCAGTCCAACCTGTGACAGAAGAAGTAAAACATTTGGTGTCTGTAATGCACTATTCATATTGGATGCCAATTGTCGTTAAACCCCAACAAAGATGAACAACTCCTGTATGCACCATAACCATGTGAGAGGACACAAACGCTGGCTGTGTGTGAGCTGTTTGGCCAGCCAACCCACTGCACTACAGAGAACTTGAACTTTGAACAGCTTGTACTGAACTTTTATTTGGTATGGTGCAAACACTCGCTTAATTGGTGTTGTTTCATAAGTATCTGAAGTGATGCTAAGTAACCTATCGGCGTGACATTGATTTATGTTCTGATGAATGAGCTAGGCCTTTTCTTTTAAAGGTACTACCTGAAGATCTTATTTGTATATCCTGTTTTGCCTGCCTCCTCCACCAGGGGTGTATTCATTACATCTTGCAATAAAAGCCATTTACCGTTCAAGATCCAAACGGAAGGAACCTACCTGAATTTGTCTAATAAAACCTCTTGTTTTCGTTACAAACCGTTTTCCGTTTGGAGTAAACGGTTTCTGATGCGAAACGTTTTTCAACAGAATAATAGCTTTCCAACAGAATCAGCATAATCAATACACCCCTGTCCTTCAGCTCTGAAACATGCCCGCTGGCAAGTGCCTAACTCCACACTTTACCACACTGGTGACAACCAGACAAAGCAATTTGAATTGAATTATGTGGATCCTAAAATCTGTATCGAGGCGAAGGCGTAGTGCAGTTAGGAAAACAATTATATTTAGGAAAACAGCTCACTTCTTGCAATTCTACACATTTTGCCATGAATAGAGAAAAATGTGTAGTTTTATAGCTAATCTCATGCTATTCTACACATTTTGCAATGATGCTGAGGGAGAATCTTTTCAGTTTTAACGCTAATTTCCTGCTATTATACACATTTTGCCATGAGGCTTTCCTATCATAAAAAAATGTGTTGAGGGCTGCGGTGGTGTATCCTACGCCACTGTATCGAGGAGTTTACGTAGATAACTTATTGCCTTTGTCCTCTAACACATTCCTCACTCCTCCTCACCTTTCTTATTGTTTATTTGATTCATTTGCTGTATCTGTTACTCCAGGCTACACAAATAAATAATCCGGAGCAACTGGCTCCATCCCCGGGCTCATGATTTATTTATACATAATGATGGATAGAAATAGAAAAAGGAGAGAAATGTATAGGCCGCCCTAAATCAGAAAAGTTTATCGCTAGACCGTATACCTGCCTATTTCCTGTAGGTCAACACGTACACAACTGCTTTTCCTAAACAGGTGTTATGTCAGCCTATTTGTTTAATTTAGGCTAGTGATTTGGAGATATGCATGGTATGCATGCATCAATTTGGGATAACCATACACCAGACAAATAACTGGATATGTCTAAACCTTTGTATAAAGACATTACAGACATAAGGGATATTTTTCCATGTTTTGATTGAGCTCAGATTATTGAGGTATGTGGTGATATTTCCCTTTAAATGTTGGCCTTAAAGTATAGTATGTAGGCATACTATGGGGTGCTAGGAGTTTCAAAGATTATAGCTTTTGCATCACAAATAAAATAAAATAAAATGGTACCCTCTCCCCTATATAGTGGACTACTTTTGACTCTGGGGTGCCATTTTGTACGCAGCCCTGGTCTCTCCTGCTGACCACTGCTCAAGTCATTAGAATTGCCTCTGGGAGGAGTAGAATTTCTAAGGGAGACTTGGTCAATTTTCTGGAAACAGAGCCAATTAAAGATGGTGAGCCACATGATTAATACTCATTACAGATCACACTCAGGTCACATAACCTGGCCGTAAAATCATACTGCAGATTCTTCACTTACATTTTCGATGACAAATGTATCTTATGCAATCAGTTCAATTATTGATTGTTTTAGAGAAACGTTTCACTTGTATCGTTCAGTGATTGAAGTTTAGGTAACAGGGTATTATAATCAATTCCATTTTTCTCCCCTCTTTGTCTTTGTCCTTACACTTTATAGGGAGAGATATTAGGGGACCAAAAGGGTTACCATAGTTTATACCTCCTTGACCTCTCTGCTCTTCTGTCATGTCATGCCTAATGAAGACTCCACAAAGTCAATAAGGATGAGCTGAGCATGAGTGTTCCCAAATCTGCAATGTGAGCTCTCTAATGAAAGCATGGCTGAATTAATAATAGAGAGAGCAGAGCAGAAGTAGAGAGAAGAGAGACGAGAGGGAGAGATCAAGAGCAGAAAGGGTGCAGTTCGACCCCTCAAAGAGCATCTTGCCGTCCCCTTCCAAATCTCTCCCAGCTGAAGTTGGTGGTTGGTGGTTTGGTGGTTTGAGCCCTGAATGCAGATTGGCTGAAAGCTGTGGTATATCAGACCATATACCACGGGTATGACAAAACATTTATATTTACTGCTCTAATTACGTTGGTAACCAGTTTATAATAGCAATAAGGTACCTCGGGGGTTTGTGGTTTATGGCCAATATACCACAGTTCCTAAGAATAGCTCTTAGCTGTGGTATATTGGCCATATACCTCACCCCCTCGTGCCTTATTGCTTAATTATACCACACCATTGATGAAAATCCTTTCTGATTGGCTTGAAGGGCATTCAAGAGCGTGCATTATTTCCCTATAACGCACAGTATAATTGCACGGTATAATTGAAGGGCTATGAAGTTCATTCTTACATGTTCTATTTTTGAGCTGCTTTTGAAAGCAAAAGATGAATTGAAAACATTATCGGCATTGTTGAATTCGATTTTCATAATAGCAAGCTAGGATGATAGTTTGGTTAGCTAAGCTAGCAAGTCTGTTTGTTTGGTTACCAAGGCAATAGTAGCGATCTAGCTAGTTAGTAAACTTGATAGCTACTTCAGTGGATGTTGTCACATTTCTACTGGCAAAATGATCAATTTCTAGTGGCAAATATGTTAATTATTGCCCTGGTATAAAAGGGATAATCAATTCAGGGCTCTATGAGTTGTTTGGAAAAAATGCAACTCCATGGAAGGTGAGTTCCTTTCGCTAACATGTCGTGCAACACACCTTCCACGTTGTGCATTATTTTCCAGAGAACACATAGCCCCTCGTTGATTATCCCTTGCGAATTTCCAAGATAAATACTATCAGGGCTCTCAGTCGTGTTGATTTATTTACTATTGCCTTGACGTGGTTTCGACCTGCTACCTGAAAATGGGTTTATTGATTCAACATAAAATTCAGTTATGACTTCCTGCTGGATGGAAGAAAAAACCTTCTTTGCATTTGTTACTGCCATCACAGTGCTTGATATAATGAAATATTGATTAAACAGCTATCAAAGTATGAAATTACATTTTCATTTAGTTGCTCCATTATGTCCCTTCATTGCACTTGAAGCATTCAGGCATATTATATCCTTCAATTTCACATTTATATCATCTTACACTCAATTCCTCATTTGAAATGCCTCCAACCCAGGGTTATATTTCATGCTGTTGTTTGTCTGTCCTCTCTCCCACTAGATGAAGTCTACAGAAGTGGACCAAGGGCTTTTCACAGACACCTACTGTAAAGTGTGCAGCGCTCAGCTCATCTCAGAGTCCCAGAGGGTTGCCCACTATGAGGTGAGGAATACTTACTATTCTACAGTAATTCTTCTAAACCCCCACCGTGCAGTTAGAGATCAGACAGACCATAATGAACATCAGTTGTGCGCAGTAGATCACCTGCTGGGTGTCAACAAACTGTGGTGATTTATTCATCATGTAGAATAATAGTCGATGCTCTGTGGTGAGAGGCAATAGGACGACCCGCCCGCTGTGCATGGCCAACGCTCGTGTTAGTCTGACTTGTCAAGATGAGCGAGGGAGACAGAGGTTTAAGCAGGGATCGAACCCCAGTCTCCAGGGGCCATAGATGGTCCGAGGGTGGCAGTGCTATGGCTAAACCAACCACCAGCACATGCCTCATCAGTTTACCAGACAATCCAACCATTATTAACCAAGGCTTTGGTCATACTGTTTGTTCTGTGTCAGTCAGCACCGCTCAGCAGCAGAAATCGCAAACGGCAGAGGGCTGCAGTTTTAAAATGTCAATAAGCACGACTCACCTGGATTCACCCAATTATTCTTAATTATTTAGTTAAAGTGCTGATGAACAGCAAACACTGCCAGGCCCCATTGCCCTCCATGACCACCAGGTTTGTCGACAACCAGAGATTGCAGAAGAGGTTCTCTATCCGTGTGTTTCAGCAGTGCTTGAGTTTGGCCAGTACTCACTAGACTGAAGTACGGACACCTTGAATTTTCCTCTGCTTGACTACCTTCGCCTCTTATACAAATCAAATCAAATGTTATTGGTCCCATACACATATTTAGCAGATGTTATTGCAGGTGTAGCGAAATGCTTGTACAGTAGAAGGGCTCAGGGCTCAGATTATTTCAAATGAAAATGAGTTCTGGCACTTGTTTCATTCTAGTCCAAGCACAGCGGCTGGCTATCGGGAGGTAACTGGTCTCTTCTGTACTCCAGATGCTGCCTTTCACTCACTGTCACATAGAGTCAGATGGCCAGAACACAGCGTCTGACTGCAGAGCCCATGGTGCATCTGTATGGACATCAGGAATAATAGGAGCTGAAAGGACTCATATAACACTTCCTTCGTGCGGTTTAAGTATTTATCCGAGTGCTTGCCCTGCCCACAACGGACCGGTGGTCACTGAGTTTGCTACCGTTGCAACTACTCCTGATCGCTCTGATGAAACGTTACATTCGATACTGCTATTTCTGATAGCTATGAAATGTGCTATCTGAGTGATTCTGGAACAAAAAAAGACAGTGATTTGGGAGATTTTTACTACATGTAAACTGTAGAAGGGTCCTTTGGAGGAAGGATTGTTGACATATTTTTGATATTTGTATCTTAAAGCATAATTTCTGAATAATTGAAGTTGGAATATTTGTGACATTTTGGCCTCACTCAGGCCTCTTTTAAGACTCCATAATGTTTCATCTGTAGGTGCTACAAAGCAAAAGTTGGTGTCATATGAAGCTTTACCACTTTCTCTGTAATATGAGCTGTTTTTTTTATTTCAATAACACATTTCTTACATACATTTATGAATATAGATGTTTAAACGTTCATAGATGACCAGCAGGGTCAAAAAATAATAATCACAGTGGTTGTAGAGGGTGCAACAGGTCAGCACCTCAGGAGTAAATGTCGGTTGGCTTTTCATAGCCGAGCATTCAGAGTTGCAGGTGCGGTAGAGAGAGAGAGTCGAAAACAGCAGGTCCGGGACAAGGTAGCACGTCTGGTGAACAGATCTGGGTCCCATAGTCGCAGGCAGAACAGTTGAAACTGGAGCAGCAGCAGGTGTACTGGGGACAGCAGGTGGACTGGGGACAGCAAGGAGTCATCAGGCCAGGTAGTCCTGAGGCATGGTCCTAGGGCTCAGGTCCTCTGAGAGAAGAGAGAAAAGAGAGAAAGAGAGAGAGAGAGTTAGAGGGGCGCAACTTTCACTGGTGACACCACATTCAGAAATTGCATTTTTGTCCCCCCACAGTTTTATCATTGGAATGTGATACAAAACGAGGCAACAGTGCTTTAGGACCATGCGGACGCCTCCGAAGTTTGCGTAGGCTGGTTGGAATGTTTATCCGACTGGATAAAAAATGTATAATAATAATAATCATTATGTCCCCCGCCACTTCTAAAACCAAAGTTGCGCCCCTGGATTACACTGTGGTGCAGTGCAGTGCAGTCTAGTGTGGTAGTAATGTGAACTGAACATGGGTAATAACAGAACCAAAGTGCTGAGGATGGGATCTCTGAGAGCAGGAAGTAGTTGTACCCCACTGTGTAAAATATTTAGTTATTGTCTGCTGTGTTGTGACTGCACCACTTGGCCTGTTGCCTCCTGCATATGTGGTGTATCTGTGATCTAAGAAGCCTCTGCCTCTAATGCATTGTGACTTGTTTGGGGCATAGTGACGATAATGATAGGCAGTGGAAGGCAAGAAGAAGACTCAATGAGGAAAACAGGCAAGTGTCACACAACTTTCTTCCAGAACAGTCACAGAGTTTATCCTGTGTTTGTTCGGAGAGAGAGAGAGAGAGACACTCCAGTGTCCTTAGTTGTCTCTTTACTGTCTTATGCCTTAGATTAGTAGATATGCTGTTTATGCTTTGTTTGAACTTTCCGACCCCGTAAGGTATTTTCTTCTTTAATCCGATTTTGTACATTTGAGAACCTTAAAATACTCTTCCTGAGTTTAACAAGGTTTCCTTGTGTAATGCAAACTCAGAATTTCAATTGTCGAAAAGAGACCTGTTTGATGTAATGCATCCTTGACTTGAATCCTAACGTTGAGATTGGTGCAGGCTATGCCTTTTCAAGTTGAGATTGAAAACTTCATTATCTCAGCATTGCATTGTGCTGTTAATCTCCACTTCAAACACATCAAAGCCATCGGTCTGATGTAGAGGGGATCAGAATGGTCTGGTCCTACAGTTCAAAGAATTATTCCCTTCGCTGGGTCACATTTATCATGGGTCCCAAATGACACCCTATTCCCTATTAGAGTGCACTACTTTTGACCAGAGTCCTATTGGCCCTGATCAAAAGTAGAGAACTACAGTATATAGGGAATATGGGGACATTTAGTATCCAGACTTAATTATGCCTTTGATCCTCAAATAAATGTAATGGGTTTAGCATGTGTTAATAGGACTCAGGAGGTATAGGCCTAGGTACAGCAGTATCGCAGTACATTCAACCTTTATGCAACTTTCAACCTCCATGCAATTCCTGCTGTTGTTTCACACATATCTAATAATATCCCATTGCTTCAAGCTGTATTTGCTTGTTTATGGTAATGAAATTGACTTGCAGCTGATTAGAACTAGACCCCAGTGAGAAATCCCAGCGCATCTACTGTACATGATAGGATCCAGTGCTTTAAAGATAATTATTCTTCAGTAATTTCAGTTTCAGGACAATTACCTGCCACACCCTGTATATTTTCCACAGATGACAGTACCATGTATTTTACTTTACTTTGGTTAGAATAATCTAATTCTCCATCGCTGGGAATTCTGCCTGTCAGCTGCAAATTGTCAGCACTTCTTAGACTTTTTTTCTTCTTCTTTGTTTAGGGCAACAAACAGGCTGTATCGCACAGCAGCTGTATTGTACATGAGATTTTGCAGGGCCGTTTTGTTTCCAGTGCAGAATAGCACCCGGGTTTTACAATGACAATAGCACACAATTGTTTTTGTATTGTATTTCCAGCAGCAGTGGTATTCAGTGGAATTTGATGGCCAATCTGGATTCCCTGGTTGTGTCCTAAAGGGCACCCTATTCCCTTTATAGTGCACTACTTTTGACCTGGGCCTATAGGTCAAAAGTAGTGCACTATGTACAGTGCCTTCAGAAAGTATTCACACACCATTACGTTTTCCACATTTTGTTGTATTACAGCCTGAATTTAAAATTGATTACATTTTGATTTTGTGTCACTGGCCTACACACAGTACCCCATCATATCAAAGTGGAATTATGTTTTTAGAATGTTTTTTTTTACTGTTTAGTTACAGTTTGGATTTAAATCTGCTTGCAAATCTATAGCAATACTTGAATATGGTTGATCAACCACCAATTTGACACCAATTCGACAGTCTCATCCAGATCATCCTGGCATTTGTAGTTCTTTATGATAGCCACATTAGCAGCTAATAAGCATTTCATTTTGGAGGGGTAAATGCAGGCGAATATATTGATAAAAATCACCTTGTCCTAGAGAGATTTACTTGGTTATCAAAACGTCACGCCAGTGTAAGCCTACACGAAACACAGCCCGAAAATCCCCTATGGGAAAAAAGAATGCTTGCGAATGATATACTGAAATGTATGGTGGGAAAATTATTGGAACCATTTCTTTGTTTGACCACTAGGTTTTATGGGTATTATGACTGATACTGTGGTACTCTATTGTGTGACAGACAGTGTGCGTACGGTGGCTCTAGTCGAGAGGGACTGGTCAGTCAGTTAAGCTTACAATGTAGATCACAGCAGGGCTGCAGTGGAATTATATACTTGTGCTTATGAGGACTGATTCAAAGCTGTCACCACAACAGTATGCATATACCCAACCTAAGAAGAACAGCTTTTACTCATTGAGCCAAAGGATAGTTGGTAGCTATGGAACCCAGTACTTCAGATCTTCATGTCCCACATGATTTAATGAACACCAATTGATACAATTTCTCCCCAACTGTATGTGAAAGATAGCACTGTCTACCAACAACGATCAAACCACAGACTAATAGTCTTGTTCACCATTTGTGTCCATGTAGTGAGTTGTTTTGATGTTTTTCTGCACGTACCGCTTGCATCCTACATGCATAGCTACATTTATTTCATCCCTATTTGTTTGCTACCATTCATCTATCTGTCTAAGTCTCTCTCTCTCTCTCTCTTTTTTTTTCTCAGAGTGTGTGTGTTGCGTCCTTGCCCTCTGCCTATATGTTTTGTTCACTGGATTCCCGGATTCAGGATTCCTGGCTCGTGAATAGGTATGAAGAGCAAGACAGAGAATAGAGGTGACCAGAGGGCTTAATGTCTACATTTGGTCATATAGCGATACCGTCAGCCTTCAAGGATACCCTCTTCCTATAGACGTGTTCAACGGGCATTATTATAATTATCATGGCCCAGTTCTCTCCTCCAGTGTTGAAAACTCCCTGACTGTCTCTGTGATCGTTGTTGTCCTATAAGACCCATGTGTGCCACTGAGGTGGAATGTATACTAATGCCAATAGAATCAAATTGACGTTACATGTCTCATCCTGTTCTTATCCAAGGAGCTGTTTAATGTACATGTGGGTTGTTCTGTGGTATGTCCTATACCATTCAGTGCCAATTCCATTGCAGTGCCAGTCTTATAGGATCTTGGAATTTCATTCAAATCTTGGGTGAGAAAAACAAATTCATGTGGAAATATGTTTTGAGGATGTGAAGCTGCATGTGGTCTTTGTTTATGGACTGTGCTGACAGGATCAGCAAAGGTAATACTGAGGGATGTCCTTAAGGCAACCCTCTACTATACTCAACTTTGGACCTTTCCTGCCCCTTCGATCTCAGCTGTTCAACTGCTCCTCCTATGCTCATACGCATAGGAGTATATTGACAAGCGAATCTGCATCCCTCATGTCTAGTGGCTCTGACCTTTTGACAATATGGATTTTATGAGAGGAGGATAAGGGAAGCACCGTGATGGATTACTGTTATTTACGTAGTTTAGTAGTAGACTGTCTTGTATTTCGAAATAGCTACAGTACTAGTGCAGAGCGATTAGTGCTTTTTAAGGTTGGTTCGGTTTCAGTCCAGTTTTTTGAAAAATAGTCCAGTTTTTCAATTTCGGTTTTGATTATTATAATTGTTTAACACTAAATGCATTAATAAATCCCCATGGTGGTAGTGACTACCCATTATTACTTAACACTTATTAACCATCATTTATTCACATTACTAGGCTTTAATACAATATTTGTATATCACACAGCCTCATTTGTCCCCAGTTTGTCGCAATCTGTTATGACTCAAATGTATTTGTCAGATTAAGAAAAACTAGATTTTGAGAGCTGGTTTAATTACTCCTCATGTATCATTAACCAGCAATGCCTAATTGTTACACTAGATCATGCTGTCAAATTCAGTTACTGAAAGTTGAGATACGTACAGTGTAGGTCTGCATGTGAGTAATGTTTACGCTTTTGCCATTTATTATTCGCTGTGTATTTAAAATTGGGTTGGGGAGTTAATGGGATGGAAATATTAGTAATTTCTATTGCTGACAAAAGGTAATAAATTAAAATGAGATTCAGGATCATCATTGTGTCAGTAATTGATCATTAAGAAGGTTGAATAGTTAGGGTCTTTAGTCGTGTTCGTTTCAACGTAATCTGTGAGATGAAAATGCTGTTGTTCTCCCGCCCACGTTTGAAGGACTTTCAATTTGAAGGGCTTTTCAACATTAACATGTAAATGTATGTATTTCTTTGATGCATGCTAGCGATGAACAAACAGCAGACAACTGCATTGCTTTTTAACCCTGCTGTCACTAGGGTCTCACACTGGCCCATGTTTGGGTTACAGTAACGTCATTTTCAATTGGTCAGTTCAGCTGTAGGCCTACTGGTCAGAAGTCCTTTACTCATTGCTCAACTACTACAAAGGTAGTGATTGCAGGGTTCCCACCATTGAGAAGCTGTGTCAATAGATTAACCAAGCCATACAAGGAAGATCATCACCAACCTTGCATGCACTTGCTAGCAACGCATCTCTTCCAAAGCTGCCGCCAGGCAAGGTGGTTGAACTAACTACTGAAAGGTTGCCAGGTCAAATCCCCAAGCCAACAAGGTGACAAATCTGTCGTTCTGCCCTTGATCAATGCAGTTAACCCCCCACAACAACAGCTCCCTGGGTGCCCAATGTGGCATCCCCCCGCACTACTCTACGATTCAGAGGGGTTGGGTTAAAACGAAAGTTAAGTGCCGGTTGGACCTTGTGTGCAATTGACGATAAAACTAAATGTAATCCTTTAATCTAAACAAGACCTGCATGAAACCTAAACGGTTTGAAACTCAAAGCTGTTGACCTCATGTCAAAACATAAACTCCTAACTCTCTAAATATGACTCTTCAAGATGTTCGACTGGAGAGTGTTGTTGAGAGTCTCCAATATATTTCTGTATGTATGTTTATTTGTTAGTTCTGAGACTACAGCCTTTATACAACATTTACTTGGAGTTTGTATTCTGTATTAGTATACTTAGGCAAGGCTTTATTAGTATCCTCAGGCAAGGCTTGGGGAGCGTTTATTATTAGAATTTTTTTCTGCAAGATCAATTGTGACTCAGACCCTTCTAAATGGCACCGCTGAGCTGAAACAGAGGTAGAGTGTGTCCCAAATAGCACTCTATTCTCTATATAGTGCACTACTTTTGACCAGACCCGAAAGTGTGACATTTGGGACGCTGTCGTGCTATATGGTAGACATCCTTATTTTTCTTTAATTAAGATTAAACAAGTTAGTTACGGTCTCAAATTATTCTGACAAGGGAGAGACAGGCTGGTGAGGCGAATTAAACTGGAATAGCATGAGATGCAGATCCTTTTCTCCACCGAGATAGAATTCTTTCATGATTTTGGCATGACTAAACTCCTAAGCTGAGGACTTTGGCAGGTTTTAATTTAAAATATATAATGAACTAAAACCCCTAGTTTTTACAGCCATATCTCTGAAGGATAGGAGAGGTTTGAATTTCCAATGTTGTGAATTTCAGCTTTGGTGCATGGTGGGCAAAAAGAGGGCAAGAAAATGGCTTTGTTCCTTGGGCATGTACATTTCCTGTGTTACAAATGGCATGAAAATGGGTGCAATCAATCAATATGTGAGATATAATGGACCCAAAAACGCATTTTAAAAATAAAATTAGGCACATTAACATACACTACCTGACCAAAAGTATGTGGACATCTGCTCGTCGAAAATCTAATTTCAAAATCATGGGCATTAATATGGAGTTGGTCCCCCTTTGCTGCTATAACAGCCCCTGCTCTTCTGGGAAGGCTTTCCACTAGATGTTGGGGATTTGCTTCCATTCAGCCACACGAGCATTAGTGAGGTCGGGCACTGATGTTGGACGATTAGGCCTGCTGACAATCGGCATTCCAATTCATCCCAAAGGGGTTTGATGCGGTTGAGGTCAGGGCTCTGTGCAGGCCTGTCAAGTTTTTCCACACCGATCTCAACAAATTTATAGACCTCGCTTTGTGCACAGCGGCATGTTCATGCTGAAACAGGAAATGGCCTTTCCCAAACTGTTGCCACAAAGTTGGAAACACAGAATTGTCTAGAATGTTATTGTATGCTGTAGCGTTAAGATTTCCTTTCACTTGAACTAAGGGGCCTATCCCGAACAATGAAAACAGCCCCAGACCTTTTTTCCTCCTCCACCAAACTTTACAGTTGGCACAATGCATTGGGGCAGGTAGCGTTCTCCTAGCATCCTCCAAACCCAGATTTGGCCGCTGGACTGCCAGATGGTGTGATTCATCACTCCAGAGAACGCTTTTCCACTGCTCCAGAGTCCAATGGCGACGAGCTTCACACCACTCCAGCCGTCATTTGACATTGCGGTGATCTTAGGCTTGTGTGTGGCTGCTCAGCCATGGGAACCCATTTCATGAAGCTCCCGACGAACAGTTATTGTGCTGACGTTGCTTCCAGAGGCGGTTTGGAACTCGGTAGTGAGTGTTGCATCAGCACTCAGCTGTTCTGTTCTGTGAGCTTGTGTGGCCTACCACTTCGCGGCTGAGCCGTTGTTGCTCCTAGACATTTCCACTTCACAATAACAGCACTTACAGTTGACCGGGGCAGCGCTAGAAGGGCAGAAATTTTACAAACTGACTTGTTGGAAAGCTAGCATCCTATGACGGTGCCATGTTGAAAGTCACTGAGCTTTTCAGTAAGGTCATTCTACTGACAATGCGGGTATATGGAGATTGCATGGCTGTGTGCTCGATTTTATACACCTGTCAGCAACAGGTGTGGCTGAAATAGCCAAATCCACTAATTTGAAGGGGTGTCTACATACTTTTGTGTATATATTGTACTTTCTTGCCTTTAATCATGTAATATTTTGGCCTTCGTTTGGAGGGAAAATCTGTACTTTTATAGAGGGGAAAAAGAAGAAAGCAGCCTCCCAATTTGTACCATAAGTCTTGTTCATTTCTTTGCTGATAAAACTTCAGTAAGCCCCCAACTGCAATCATTTCTAAACACATCGCGTACTGCAACTGCTAATGGGAAGAACAAAGGCTTTTGAAGCCATGGGGAATAAGAATGAGGTATAATGTGAGGTGCTGTCAGAGAGGGAAAACAGAACATTTGAGGAGTCCCAGGGCATAGTAGGGAGTCTGTCCTTTGAGTTGCCAACTGAATTGTAATGCACTATATTCTTTTGGATCCATGTCCCATTGAGGTTTGATCCTACACCAGTGTTCCCTTTGAATGTCACAGGCTATCAACCTATTATGGCTCCCGAGTTGCGCAGCGGTGTAAGGCACTGCATTTCAGTGCTAGAGCCGTCACGACAGACCCTGGTTCGATCCCGGGCTGTATCACAACCGGCCGTGATCGGTAGACCCATAGGGCGGCGCACAATTGGCCCAGCGTCGTCCGGGTTAGGGGAGGGTTTGGGCCGGGGTAGGCCATCATTGTAAAATAAGAATTTGTTCTTAACTGACTTGCCTGTTTAAATGAAAAAGTATTAGGCCTGTTTTTTCATGACATGTTTTTGGAAATGTATTCATTTTTCCCCCGATACTGTTGATCATATATACACAAACGTAATGATACCATTACCTCAGCACATAATCAATTTGAAATGGAGTCTGAATCCTTTTCTTACTAAAGTGGTACTTATAGCCATTAGCCTGTCAGTGAGTTTGTTGCTTATGATTCTGTTCCCGGTCCTTATGTCTCTCATTGGCAATTATCTCTCCATATTCACAATATCAGGCAGGACTTTTTTTAATGTCGTTTCTCCATGAACTACTGCACTTATGAGTTGAAGAATTTAAAAGGTAATCACTCACTCTCCCAACCAACAATTACTTGTTTTACCTCAAGCACCTAGCAATGTACACAGCAGAAGGGAGCTGAGTGCTGTTAAATCCATTACATTTTTCACATGGATAACAGTCATCTATTCCGATGTGACATACACAACATACACTGTATACCAAGGGTTCACGACCCCATTTTGATATCTGAAAATTCTCGCGACCCCAACCATGTCAAAAAAAATATGTTACTTTTTTATTTGGGGCTATGGCAGTCAATTGAAAAACATTCTAACTGCATTTCTGATTGTCTTCTCAACTCACCCTCACATACTTTTAATGTGGTGCTATGACAGTCAAATGCAAATTAGTATGACACAATGTCTCATATTTCACCTCCACTAATGAGATGGGTGCCGCATCGGAGCTTCTCAAAGTCAGAAGGCATAGTCGACAGTCCGCACCTCATCTCTGCTGTCACATCCAATTTGGATCGGTATTTGATTTGAATGCAGACGAGAGCACTGAATCCATATTCACACAGATATGCGCTGGTGAAGGTTAGCCTGCCATGAGTTTTATGGTGGTTTCAAATCAACAGGAAATTCGGAAGTCATGACGCCAGTGATCTTCAGGTCGGAAAGTCGGAGCTCGAGAAAGAGGCCCGAGTTCCCAAGTTGGAATTCCGAGTTGGATGACTATTCAAAGCTATTTTTCCCAGTCGCTTTTTCACAGTTTTTCTCCAAGTTCCCAGTTGTCTTGAATGCACTGATGTCAGAAGTCAGAGATTTACGAGTTCCCAGTTCTCAGTTGTTTTGAATGCAGCATTAATGCGCAGAGGGAGACGGCAGGGTATTCCCTTTGAGTCAGGAACCAAAACTTCTCCATAGAGACCTTTAAATGCATTCGGTCACATGACAGCTCAATCAGCTGTTCGATTTCACTTACCGGCATGTCAACTGAGCCAGGATCACAGTCAAACGGATTGGGAAGTAGGTCCCAAAGTGCTCTTTCAAGAGTTGGAGGTCAGCAGTCATCTCTCGTATCAACGAAATATATAT
Organism: Salvelinus alpinus; assembly: GCF_045679555.1. Taxonomy (NCBI): domain Eukaryota; kingdom Metazoa; phylum Chordata; class Actinopteri; order Salmoniformes; family Salmonidae; genus Salvelinus; species Salvelinus alpinus. The sequence continues at coordinate 65,439,772 of NC_092090.1, forward strand.
ATATTTTTATATACATGGGAATGACAACAGTTCCTCTCTCAATGCAAATCTTTCCAACACTCCCCCTCAATAACCACCAAGCCTCGGTGTGAAATAGAACATTTTCATGCTCTGATCCCATTTCTCCAGATACTTTTGCTAACGGACATGCGTGCAGTGGATGTGGTTTGATGTAGTTTACAATTGAAGTTACCTGTTGCAGTATATCTCCTAGTTCTGTGCTCAGCTCTTTTGCCGCCAGTTGCTCTCGGTGTATCATACAATGTGTCCATATGGCAGAGGGAGACACATTCATAACTAGAGTCCAGAGGCCTGCCCACCGTCCCGCCATAGATGGAGCACCATCTGTGCAAAAGCCCACCATTCGATCCCATATGGAATCTGTTTTTCGTCAATATAGCCACGCAGCACACTGAACATCCCCTATGCCGTTTCATGCTGGGGGATCGTGAGACAGAACAATATGTCCTCGTGAATAGCATCCCCCGACATATAGCGAGTGAAAGTCAATGCATGGGCATCTCGGCCCTCACAGCTAACGTCCATTTGGAGAGCATAATGTGGGGAGTTTTTTTGTCGTTCAGTCAGTTTCCTCTTGATTGCTAGCTATAGCATCAATTCTTAGTTTCACACTGTTATCTGACAAAGATATTGATGTGAGTTTCTGTGACTCTGCCTCCCCACACATTGTTTTCACAATATCAATTGCAGACGGTAATATCAAAGTTTCTGCAATAGTGTGTGGTTTCATAGTGTAGTCAGCCTAGCCATTCACCTTGGGAATGATTCAAGTGCGGCCTTTTCCCATGATCTAAGGGCGCTCTCTGGTTGAATTCTATCTTTTAGATTTGAATCATTTTGATTTTGATTTTTAAGGTTAACCACATACAATGATTTTGATATTTCTTTTTTCTTCAGGATTTTGGAAATTCCCCCGTAACCCCATTTTCATATCAGGCGACCCCACAACGAGTCGCGACCCCTAGTTTGGGAACATGGTCCGTGTTCCATTTGATTCAGCAGCATAGTTGACATGACAGCCAAGGGGAAGGTTTAGCTTATTTCTAATGTGGAATGTTTTGTTGGATAGAAGCCATGGCCTTTTATGTCTGTGGGTTTTGGTCATGGCAGGTACTATCCACCGCGTTTGTTCCGTGTGTTTTTTGATGGGAGTTGAATATTTGATATTCTTGTCTGTCTGGCCTAGTTTCGTGACAGCATTCTGTCAAGTGTCTAGGGGAGTGCTGCCTCCCCCATTGTCGACTGATCTAAAGGGAGCCCTCCCTCCTGCCAAATTGTTCTGGATTTCATATGAAAGACCACACAGCAGCCGCCATGCTGTCAGAGTCTGGATATGTTTGAACTGTAAAAGACAGATTATGTGAGGAGGACTTCAAATCAACAGATAGGATAGGTATCTGGGGTCCAAATCAAGAAAACATTTTGATGAATTGGAAAGATGAAAACAACCATGTCAATATATTTTTCAAAAAAACGAATTGGCTCTAATTCAACATGTGCTTCAGGGAAGTTCTGTGGTTACTGTTATGAATGTAAAGCCAAGCAAGAAAAGATAGAATTTGAATGTTAGATAGTAAATATGATGAACACAAACTGACACAGACAGAAATTGGATGTGAACTGGAGAGAGAGAGGTGTTAGGTTGACAAAAAGAACATTCAGAACACTAATAGGGGAACACTGCAGGTTGTGCTGGTGGGTATAGCAACTTCTCAGCTCCTCCAAATGGATCCCAGCATGGGTGCTCACATATACAGTCACATCAATTAGTCCTCCACTGTTTCCCATTTAACTGTACGCAGCCTGACGGCATTCACTGACGGAGTGCACTGACGGCGTGCTTTTTTGGCTCTCTGTGTCCCAAATGGCAACCTATTCCCTATATAGTGCAGTATTTTAGACCAGAGCCCTGTGGGCCCTGCACAAAAGTAGTGCACAACATAGGGAGTAGGGTGCCATTTGGAACACAGCCCTGATAAGCTCTGCATTCATCCATTCAGGAAACAGCTGGGCTTATATGGTGTCTGAATAATCCATTGCCCACAGCTATGTGTAGAAAACACATGAAGTGAGCAGCACTTCACCACAGTCTCTTGTAGCTGATTGGGTTCTAAGTGCAGATATTATTCACCACGAGACAAAACTGAACGGGGAGGACGGGATAGCATAGATGTAGAAATGACATGGTGGTAGGAATGTTGGTAGGAGGTCGTTAACATTCCAAAAAGGTGTCCTTCTTGGTAGGAACAGTAAGAAGGTAGAGCTGAGGAAAACTGTATTTTTGTCTGCACTTAAACACAATTTGCAACGTGAATGGTGATGTGTTTCCATGCAGTGATCTATGATATGTCCTGAAACACCCAGTTAATGGTAATCAATAGGGTACAGATTAAACTACATGCTAAATACAGTCAAGGATGTTAGTCGTTCGGTCACTGTAAACCAGACACAGTTGCATTATACAGTTGCATTAAACACCAAAGATGACGCAGACAGACATGGCAGCTCTGCTTCTTGCAACTAAGCAACTCTGCAGTATTTCGTTTTTCTGTGTGTTATTTCTTACATTATTAGCCCAGAACGTTTTTTGTGTTATTACATACAGCCGGAAATAGCTTTTGGATATCAGAACGGTGGTAACTCACCAGCAACTTTCCCGAATTAGATCCTTTGTTCGCAACCCCAGGGCAGTTGAACTTATCCAAGAGGTTGCTCCAAGACGCCGCCGGTGGAGAAGAGGTATTCGAAGTGGACTTCTAGTCCGACTCAGGAGGCGCGCACACCATCCACAACTTCCGAGTATATTACTCGCTAAGGTTCAGTCTCTGGACAATAAAGTAGATGAGCTCAGGGTGAGAATCTCCTTGCAGAGAGACATCAGGGATTGTAACATACTCTGTTTCATGGAAAGATGGCTCTCTCGGGATATATTGTCTTTGTCCATACAGCCAGATGGGTTCTCAGTATATCGCGCAGACAGGAATAAAGATCTCTCCTGGAAGAAAAAAGGCGGGGGTGTATGTTTCATGATTAACCACCACTGGTGTGATTGTGAAAACATACAGAAACGTAAGTCCTTTTGTTCACCCAACCTAGAATACCTTACAATCAAATGCCATTTATTGTAGCTGGGGATTTTAACAAAGAAAATTTAAGGAAAACGCTACCGAAGTTCTATGAACACATTGACTGTATTACTCGCACTGCTAAAACACTCGACCACTACTACTCCAGCTTCCGGGATCTCTACAAGGCCATCCCCCACTCACTTCGGCAAATCTGATAATCACTCCATTTTGCTCCTCCCTTCCTATAGGCAGAAGCTCAAACAGGAAGTACCCGTGCTAAGGACTATTCAACGCTGGTCTGACCAATCGGAATCCACACTTCAAGATTGTTTTGATCATGCGGATTGGGATATGTTCCGGGTAGCCTCTGATAATAACGTCGACGAATACACGGATACGGTGACTGAGTTTTTCAGGAAGTATATAGGAGAAGTTGTACCCACTGTGACTATTATAAGCTACCCTAACCAGAAACCATGGATAGATGGCAGCATTCGCGCAAAATTGAAAGCGCGAACTGGGAATATGGCCAAATACAAACAGTGTAGTTATCAAACAAGCAAAACGTCAGTACAGAGACAAAGTGGAGTCGCAAATAAATGGCTCAGACCTTGAGACGTATGTGGCAGGGTCTACAGACAATCACGGACTACAAAGGGAAAACCAGCAACGTCGCAGGCACTGACGTCTTGCTTCCGGACAAGCTGAACACCATCTTCACCCGCTTTCAGGATAACACAGTGCCACCGCTACCAAGGACTGTGGGCTCTCCTTCTCCTTCAACGTGAGTAAGACATTTAAGCATGTTAACCCTAGCAAGGCTGCTGGCCCAGACAGCATCCCTAGCCAAAACCTCAGAGGATGTGCAGACCAGCTGGCTGGAGTGTTTACATACATATTCAATCTCTCCCTATCCCAGTCTGCTGTCCCCACTTGCTTCAAGATATCCAGCATTGTTCCTGTACCCAAGAAAGCAAATGTAACTGAACTAATAGACTATCGCTCCGTAGCACTCACTTCTGTCATCATGACGTGATTTGAGAGGCTAGTTAAGGATCATATCACCTCTACCTTACCTGCCCCTCTAGACCCACTTCAATTTGCTTACCGCCCCAATAGATCCACAGACAATCGCACTGCACACTGCCCTATCCCATCTGGAGAAGAGGAATACCTACAGTTGAAGTCGGAAGTTTACATACACCTTAGCCAAATACGTTTAAACTCAGTTTTTAACAATTCCTGACATTTAATCCTAGTAAAAATTCCCTGTCTTAGGTCAGTTAGGATCACCACTTTATTTTAAGAATGTGAAATGTCAGAATAATAGTAGAGCGAATGATATATTTCAGCTTGTATTTCGTTCATCACATTCTCAGTGGGTCAGAAGTTTACATACACTCAATTAGTATTTGGTAGCATTGCCTTTAAATTGTTTAACTTGGGTCAAATGTTTCGGGTAGCCTTCCACAAGCTTCCCACACTAGTTGGGTGATGAATGTGGTTTGTACAGATGAATGTGGTATCTTCAGGCGTTTGGAAATTGCTCCCAAGGATGAACCAGACTTCTGGAGGTCTACAATTTTTTTTCTGAGATCTTCAGAAAAAAAAACTTTATGAGGTTTTCCTTTGATTTTCACATCATGTCAAGCAAAGAGGCACTGAGTTTGAATCCAATTGACTCAAATGATGTCAATTAGCCTATCAGAAGCTTCTAAAGTCATGACATAATTTTCTGGAATTTTCCAAGCTGTTTAAAGGCACAGTCAACTTAGTGTATGTAAACTTCTGACCCACTGGAATTGTGATACAGTGAATTATAAGTTAAATAATCTGTCTGTAAACAATTGTTGGAAAAATTACTTGAGTCATGCATAAAGTAGATGTCCTAACCGACTTGCCAAAACTACAGTTTGTTAACAAGAAATGTGTGGAATGGTTGAAAAACTAGTTTTAATGACGCCAATCTAAGTGTATGTAAACCTCCGACTTCAACTGTATGTAAGACTGCTATGCTGTTCATTGACTATAGCTCAGCATTCAACACCATAGTACCCTCCAAGCTCATCATTAAGCTCGGGGCCCTGGGTCTGAATGACATCCTGTGCAACTGGGTCCTGGACTTCCTGACGGGCCGCCCCCAGGTGGTGAAGTTAGGAAACAACACCTCCACTTCGCTGATCCTCAACACAGGGGTCCAACAAGGGTGAGTGCTCAGCCCCGTCCTGTACTCCCTTTTCACCCATGACTGCGTGGCCATGCACGCCTCCAACTCAATCACCAAGTTTGCAGACGACACAACAGTAGTAGGCCTGATTACCAACAATTACGAGACAGCCTAACGAGAGGAGGGCCCTGGGAGTGTGGTGCCAGGAAAATATCCTCTCACTCAATGTCGACAAAACAAAGGAGCTGATCGTGGATTTCAGGAAACAGCAGAGGGAGCACACCTCTATCCACATCGATGGGAGCGCAGTGGAGCAGGTGGAAAGCTTCAAGTTCCTCGGCATACACATCACTGACGATCTGAAATGGGCCACACGCACAGACAGTGTGGTGGAGGCTGAAGAAATGTGTCTTGGCACCTAAAACCCTCGCAAACTTTTACAGATGCACAATTGAGAGCATCCTGCCGGCTGTATCACCGCCTGGTGCGGCAACTGCACCGCCCACAACCGCAGGGCTCTCCAGAGGGTGGTGCGGTCTGCCCAATGCATCACCGGGGACAAACTACCTGCCCTCCAGGACACCTACAGCACCCGATGTCACAGGAAGGCCAAAAAGATCATCAAAGACAATAACCACCCGAGCCACTGCCTGTTCACCCCGCTATCATCCAGAAGGCGAGGTCAGTACAGGTGCATCAAAGCTGGGACCGAGAGACTGAAAAACAGCTTCTATCTCAAGGCCATCAGACTGTTAAATAGCCATCACTAGGCAACTCCCACCCGGTTACGTAACCCTGCACCTTAGAGGCTTCTGCCCATTATTCATAGACTTGAAATCACTGGCCACTTTAATAGTGGAACACTAGTCACTCTATGATGTTTACATATTTTTGCTTACTCACCTCCTGTGTATATACTGAATTATATTCTATTGTATTTTAGTCTTTGCCACTCCGTCATTGCTCATCCTAATATTTATATATTCCTTAATTACATTCTTTTACTTTTAGGTTGTGTGTATTGTGTGTATTGTTGTGAATTGTTAGATATTACTGCACTGTTGGAGCTAGAAACACATGCATTACGCTTCACCAGCAATAAGATTTGCTAAACACGTGTATATGACAAATAAAATAATAAAATAAAATGTGATTTGATTTGAAGAACACCAAGAGCCCAGCGTTAGCCCTGCCTGCTGACACATACACACACACACACGAACACACACACACGCACGCACGCACGCACGCACACACACACACACTCAGACAGTAAGGGGATCTTCCGATGAGACAGCCACTCAGCCCCTTCCCCATTCCCCATCCTAGAGTGTCTCTCTCTGGAGTTTACCTGACCTAATCTGTGTCAGGCCTGGTTTGTCTGACTGACTTCTTTACGTAATGAGGCCTCCTCAAGGGCTGCTAGCCTGCTCCATTACCCAGCAGGCCAACTTGTCCAGTCCAAATCAGAACATACTTAAGGGTTGGCTCATTTAAATGGCTCCAATTAGTTCCCAAGAGATAGGCCGACCAGTCTGCCACGACATGACGTTACGTAACACTAACAGTCATATTAGCAAGCAGTTCATTATGATGACTGCAGATGTTGCTAACAGGTCACATTCTGTCTGTGAGTGATCAAGCAGTATTGACTTGTAGCACAATATAGGAATGCAATGGTCAGTCATGCAAACAGTGCAGGTTAGTGTTTTTCTTATGAATCTTGTTCTGGAGGCAGCTTTGCAGAGAGGTCACTTGCTGGCACAGCCACAAAGTCATATTACAATATAGCCAATTTTGACTTTGCAGCTGGCCAGTCTAGCGGAAATCGCTCTGTTCTGCATCCAGGACAAGACTTATCCCAATAAACGTCAACCTGCGCAAACAGTTTGAAAATAAATTTTGTTTGATTTACATTTTCTCAATTGGTTTTAACACATTTCTACAATAGATAAAGAGAAGGCAAAGGAAATGCATAGTTTACCTCTACTCTAAACACTTCAGACACGACGGACATCAACGGAAACACAACTATCCTTTAGCATCATGATACTGTTTTATTTTCCTCCTCTTTTCTTGAGAAGTCTTGCCCCCTGGTCTTTGTGTCTGCATCCTAACTGTCAGCCTATTCCCTATATAGTGGACAACTCTTGACCAGAGCCCAAGTAGTGCACTATATACCATTTGGGATAGAGCCTGCCTATAGTGGGCAGACATAAGGACCGGACCAGAGGGTGGCACGGCTGGAGAATCTGCCGAGGGGCCATTGAGCAGGGAGTAGATTAAATCCAGAGGTCTCTCCCCCTCTCTCCCCTCCTCCCCCAGGGCACAGAGATCATAGAGCTTCTCTGATCAGCTCACTGATGTGGTGGTAATGCAATATGGATTTTTCCTCCGCCCTGATTTTGTCAACCGTGCATTTAGTGCCAGCTTTGTAAAAACAAAGGCACCAGAGACTTCCTTCCTGTTACTGCCAGTTTATTTATATCAGTAGCAGAGGCCGCTCGCAATCGAGAGGAAAGTAAGGCAAGCTCTATTGGTCATACAGTGTATACTACTATCCTATTGGTCATACCTTATATACTACTATCCTATTGGTCATACAGTATGTACTACTATCCTATATACAATACAGAACTGCCAAGGAGATACAGTACCTCTCTGCATGGCCTTTGGCGTTTTAGACTCCCCATGGAGATATCATCACCAATGCCAACAGTAGTGGAGATGATTCTCCATGAGCAGATTTTACTCTCTTACGCTGGTGGTTGGTTACTTCTCACTCATCCTTCACAACTGTACTACTTTCTTCTAAGTTTCCACAGGCTCCTATCTCCAGTTAAAGTTTGCATCCCAAATGGCACCCCTTTCCCTATAAAGTACACTACTAGTGGTGTAGTAGTATATACTGTCTACTAGTGGTGCACTAATAGCCATATATAACATTTGGGATAGAGCCTGCCTATAGTGGGCAGACATAAGGACCGAACCAGAGGGTGGCATGGCTGGAGAATCTGCCAAGGGGCCATTGGGCAGGGAGTAGACTAAATCCCAAGGTCTCTCCCCCTCTCTCCCCTCCTCCCCCAGGGCACAGATATCATAGAGCTTCTCTGATCAGCTCACTGATGTGGTGGTAATGCAATATGGATTTTTCCTCCGTCCTGATTTTGTCAACCGTGCATTTAGTGCCAGCTTTGTAAAAACAAAGGCACCAGATACTTCCTTCCTGCTACTGCCTGTCATGCGGGGCGGAACAGGTGAACCCAAGAGCAGACTCAGACGAGGAGACTGGGATGAGGTAACCAAGATATTTATTGAAACACGGGGGGGGGGGGGGTTGAGTGCAGGCCAGGGGAAACTTGGGCAGGTTGCCGGAAACTAGGGGCGGAGGCTGAGGCTGGAGCGAGAGGTGTTGGGACAGGGTAAGCAGGTCCGGAGGGGAATCCAAGGGAGCATAGAGTGGGGAATCCAGGACAGAGTAGCAGGACTGGCGAGAAGTTGGACTGGAGATAGGTACCAGAGTCAGAGTGGGCAGAACTGTAGTGGAGAGGGAAACATCGCCAGGCAAGGGAAAACAGGCACAACAGGAACACAGGAACAAACGGCTAGAAACATGGACTGACTAAGCAGAGATTACGATCTGGCAGTGTGGAAGTGGCAGGACTGAGTATTTGTAGAGGTCTTGATTATGGAACAGGTTGCAGCTGGTGGGGATCTGCTCTGACTCCAGCACACCTGTCTCCGCCCACACAATCACACACAAACACACAGAGGGAGAGGGAGAGGGAGAGGGAGAGGGAGAGGGAGAGGGAGAGGGAGAGGGAGAGGGAGAGGGCACTGGGGGAGTGGCGGCAGGTCAAGGAGGCACAGGATGAGCACTAGAGGGCGTGGCAGGATGTGGCACTGCCAGTTTATTTATATCAGTAGCATAGGATGCTTGCAATCGAGAGGAAAGTAAGGCAAGCTCTATTGGTCATACAGTATATACTACTATCCTATTGGTCATACAGTATATACTACTATCCTATTGGCCATACAGTATATACTACTATCCTATTGGTCATACAGCATATACTACTGTCCTATTGGTCATACAGCATATACTACTATCCTATATACAATATAGAACTGCCAAGGAGGTACAGTACCTCTCTGCATGGCCTTTGGCGTATTAGACTCCCCATGGAGATATCATCACCAATGCCAACAGTAGTGGAGATGATTCTCCATGAGCAGATTTTACTCTCTTACGCTGGTGGTTGGTTACTTCTCACTCATCCTTCACAACTGTACTACTTTCTTCTAAGTTTCCACAGGCTCCTATCCCCAGTTAAAGTTTGCATCCCAAATGGCACCCCTTTCCCTATAAAGTGCACTACTAGTGGTGTAGTAGTATATACGGTCTACTAGTGGTGCACTAATAGCGGTGCACTAAATAGTAAGTAGGGTACCATTTGGGATACAGACATAATAAACCAACTGACACACTGAGGTCTTTCAGGTTCCCTAGGGGTGTTGATTTCTGTCAGTGCCTTTAGGTCCTCTCTTGCCATTGGGTTGGTTGTATGTAGGCTGTGTTCCAATGCTGTAGTTAGTAGACGTTGACATTGCCAGCAGCACAGTGTGTGTATTGCCTCAGAGCAGAGAAACTCAGATGGATTCAGATGGATGCAACATAGGAGAGTGGCACCTATCTGTGTCATTAATGGTGGGCTTCTGGCGCTGCAGCCCTGAATGTTTTTGTTCCAGCCCCAAACCTTCTGATTCTCGAAGAATTATGAAATTATAGGCTGTAAAAACATGGCTCTGGTGTGCTTTAGGACCTCGTGGACACCTCGGAATGGGCGGGCAGGCTGTTTGACTCTGCACCCAGGGGTTTCTAAAGCTAGTGTGGCATGTTGCATTTTTTTATTTATTTAATCAGGGAAAAACACATTGAGACCAAGGTCTAATTTGCAAATGTGCCCTGGGAACAATACAGAAAATAAAATTATACACAATTTAAAAAACAAAATGTAATAAATAGCAAATATTATATACACCATAAATAATCAAGCAATACAAACACATTTATCAATATAAAAATCCCTTTCTCCTAAACTGACCCAGAGACAACACATCCAAATGAAATGTTACTTGGAGATTATTCCACATGATAGGGGCCTGGTAGGAAAAGGCAGATTTACCCAACACTGTGGATGTAATGATTACTCAGGGTGACAAAGGTGTAGATTCACACGCAGAGCGCGGCAGGTGTTTATTTTGCCTTCGCAGAAGGCAGGAATCGTGGTCACAGGCAGGCAATGGTCATACAAAGACAGGGCTACGTTCAAGAACACAAGGAAACAGAACACAAGGTTAACTAAGAAAATAAATACAGAACCTTATAGTGGATAACCGTAGAGTCTCCAGCATTAACCAACCCTGTGATCTAGTGTCATAATCCGAGTTTCTATATTTCAACAATGATGTTAAGTAAATTGGTAGTTTATTGAGTAAGGCTTTATAAACAAATAATGAATAATGAAGTGACCTACGTGTTTTTAGCGAGGTCCAACCAACTTTATGATAAAGGATGCACTGGTGAGTATCAAAACTGTCAGATGTTATACAACGAAGTGTGCTATGATAAATTGTGTCCAAGGGCTTCAAAACACTGGTATCTGCATTCATGTATATAATATTGCCATAATCTATAACAGGAATGAATGTAGACTGAATGATCTGTTTTCTACTATTTAATGAAAGGCAAGCCCAATTCCTATAGAAGAAGGCCAACTTTATTCTTAATTTCTAGATTAACTCGTCAACATGCTTTTTAAAAGATAGCTTTTCGGCGATCCAAATGCCCAGATATTTATAGGCGGGGACACGATCAATGGGGGCACCATCTAACATACTTATGCACAAATCATCAATTATTATTACATGATTATTACATTTACTTGGTGTTACCAGCATTTAGTATCAACTTCAGTTTCAAACAAGGCTTTCTGCAAGGTAGTTAAAACTTCTTTGGGATTGGTGTCCTGTCCACGGGGCGGTTGAGCTAATGTAGGCTAATGCGATTAGCATGAGGTTGTAAGTAATAACAACATTTCCCAGGACATAGACATATCTGATATTGGCAGAAACCTTACATTTTTCTTAATCTAACTGCGCTGTCCAATTTACAATAGCTATTACAGTGAAAGAATACAATGCTATTGTTTGAGGAGAGTGCACAATTTTGAACATGAAAAGTTATTAATAAACAAATTATTGATACAACAGTTTGAACAGAAATGCAATGGTTCATTGGATCAGTCTAAAACTTTGCACATACACTGCTGCTAAGGGTGGCTACTTTGAAGAATCTCAAATATAAAATGTATTTTCATTTGTATGACACTTTTTTGGTTACTACATCCATGATTCCATATGTGTTATTGTCACGTTCCTGACCTGTTTTCTGTTGTTTTGTATGTGTTTAGTTGGTCAGGACGTGAGCTGGGTGGGAATTCTATGTTGTGTGTCTAGTTTGTCTGTTTCTATGTCCAGCCTAATATGGTTCTCAATCAGAGGCAGATGGTAATCGTTGTCCCTGATTGAGAATCATATATAGGAGGCTTGTTTTGTGTTGGGATTTTGTGGGTGTTTGTTTCCTGTCTCTGTGTTTGTCTGCACCAGATAGGTCTGTCTCGGTTTTTTCACATTTGTTACTTTGTATGTTGTTTGTAGTGTTTCACTTGTGCTTTATTAAACATGTTGAACACTAGCCGCGCTGCACTTTGGTCCTCTCCTTCACCCCAGGAAGAAAGCCGTTACAGAAACACCCACCAAACCCGGACCAAGCAGCGTGGCAACGGGCAGAGACAGACAGAGGAATGGACATGGGAAGATGTCTTAAACGGCAAGGGTTGCTACACATGGGAGGAGATCCTGGCTGGAAAGGATCGCCTCCCATGGGAACAGCTGGAGGCATTGAGGAGAGCAGAGGCTACCGGAGAAAGGAACCGAAGCTATGAAGGTACGCGGCTAGCAAGGAAGCCCGAGAAGAAACCCCAAAAATGTATTGGGGGGGGGATAAGAGGTAGTGGGCCAAGGGCAGGTAGGAGACCTGCGCCTACTTCCCAGGCTAACCGTGGAGAGCGGGAGTACGGGCAGACACCGTGTTACGCAGTAGAGCGCACGGTGTCTCCTGTACGTGTGCATAGCCCGGTGCGGGTTATTCCACCTCCCCGCACTGGTAGGGCTAGATTGAGCATTGAGCCAAGTGCCATGAAGCCGGCTCTACATATCTGGCCACCAGTACGTCTCCTTGGGCCGGCTTACATGGCACCAGCCTTACGCATGGTGTCCCCGGTTCGCCTACATAGCCCGGTGCGGGTTATTCCACCTCCCCGCACTGGTCGGGCGACGGGGAGCATTCAACCAGGTAAGGTTGGGCAGGCTCAATGCTCAAGGGAGCCAGTACGCCTGCACGGTCCGGTATTTCCGGCGCTACCTCCCCGCCCCAGCCCAGTACCACCAGTGCCTACACCACGCACCAGGCTTCCAGTGCGTTTTCAGAGCCCTGTTCCTCCTCCACGCACTCTTCCTATGGTGCGTGTCTCCAACCCAGTGCCTCCAGTTCCGGCACCACGCACTAAGCCACCTGTGCGTCTCCAGAGCCCTGTACACACTGTTCCTTCTCCCCGTACTCGTCCTGATGTGCGTGCCCGCAGCCCGGTGCCACCAGTGCCGGTACCACGCCCCAGGCAAATAGTACGCTTTGAGAGTCTAGTGTGCCCTGTCCCTGCTCCCTGCACTAGCATGAAGGTGCGTGTCCTTAGCCCGGTGCCTCCAGTTCCGGCACCACGCACCAGGTCTACAGTGCGCCTTATCCGGCCAGAGCCATCCGTCTCCCCAGCGCCATCTGAGCCATCCGACTCCCCAGCGCCATCTGAGCCATCCGTCTCCCCAGCGCCGTCTGAGCCATCCGTCTCCCCAGCGCCGTCTGAGCCATCCGTCTCCCCAGCGCCGTCTGAGCCATCCGTCTGTCCCGAGCCATTAGAGCCGCCCGTCTGTCCCGAGCCGTCAGAGCAGATAGTCAGTCAGGAGCCGCTAGAGCCATTCGTCAGACAGGATCTGCCAGAGCCGCCAACCAGACAGGATCTGCCAGAGCCGCCAACCAGACAGGATCTGCCAGAGCCGCTAACCAGACAGGATCTGCCAGAGCCGCCAACCAGACAGGATCTGCCAGAGCCGCCAACCAGACAGGATCTGCCAGAGCCGCCAACCAGACAGGATCTGCCAGAGCCGCCAACCAGACAGGATCTGCCAGAGCCGCCAGTGAGCCATGAGCGTCCAGAGCCGTCAGCCAGCCATGAGCGTCCAGAGCCGTCAGCCAGCCATGAGCGTCCAGAGCCGTCAGCCAGCCATGAGCGTCCAGAGCCGTCAGCCAGCCATGAGCGTCCAGAGCCGTCAGCCAGCCATGAGCGTCCAGAGCCGTCAGCCAGCCATGAGCGTCCAGAGCCGTCAGCCAGCCATGAGCGTCCAGAGCCGTCAGCCAGCCATGAGCGTCCAGAGCCGTCAGCCAGCCCGGAGCTGCCAGTAATCCGGAACTGCCTTTCAGTCCAGAGTTGCCCCTCTATCCTGAGCTATCTCTCTATCCTGAGCTACCTCTCTATCCTGAGCTACCTCTCTATCTCGACCTACCTCGCTGTCCTGAGCTACCTTGTCCCGGAGCTGTCCCTTATCTTGGTGTTGCCCCTTATATTAGGTGGGTGGAAAAAGAGGGTGGTCATTCTAAGGGGGAGATGTAAGCTGGGATTGACTATGGTGGGGTGGGGACCTCGCCCTGAGCCTGAGCCACCACCGTGGTCAGATGCCCACCCAGACCCTCCCCTAGACTTTTGGTGGTGCGTTCGGAGTACGCACCTTGAGGGGGGGTTATGTCACGTTCCTGACCTGTTTTCTGTTAGTTTTTGTATGTGTTAGCTGGTCAGGACGTGAGTTTGGGTGGGCAGTCTATGTTTTCTGTTTCTATGTTGGTTTGGGTACCTAATATGGTTCTCAATTAGAGGCAGGTGGTTTTCATCTCCTCTGATTGAGAATCATATTAAGGTAGGTGGGGTCACATTGTTTGTTTGTGGGTGGTTGTCTCCTGTGTTAGTGTCTGTCTATGTTGCACCATATGGGACTGTTTCGGTTTGTTTGTTCATTTTGTTCGTTCGGTTTTTATGTAGTCATTTCCCTGTTCGTGCGTTCTTCGTGTTACATGTAAGTTCTTACGTCCAGGTTTGTCTACATTCGTTTTGTTATTTTGTTAGTTAATTCAAGTATAGTTCGTTTTTTGTCTTCGTTGTTTTGTCGTGTCTAAATAAATATCATGTCTAAGTATCACGCTGCGTCTTGGTTCAATCCATGCTCCTCCTCTTCGGATGAAGAGGAAGAGGAGAACCGTTACAATACCAGTCAGTCTCTCAGAGCAGCCTTAAAATGGCCTTGCAATGTATAAGCCCCGAGATAGTTTGGGTGAATTCCAACTTCTTTGTATAATATTTTTTCTTTCCAAAAAGTGTCAGAGTTATCAATAAAGACAACATTGACAGTTTGTTTTCTTCCTTTGAATTTGTCTCTTGGGTGTGAACGGTTTAGGCTATTAGCTATTAGCACCCCACAAATGAAAGCTAAGACTCCCAGGAACATATATGGGACTTCTGCATAGAATGACTGGGGAAATGAATTGAGCTTCTCAATTTAAATCAAATCAAATTGTATTTGTCACATGCTTCGAAAAACAACAGGTGTAGACTAGACTTATCCCAAGCTAAGCTAAAACTCTCAGGAACATGTATTCTGTTCTAAGAAAGATGAAAAACAAAATGATTGCCTGATGATTTTCTTTCTGCTTTCCTGAATTATCCATAATGCATTTCAATCATTTGAAAGCAGACTTACATTTGGCATTACCTGATTTGACATATCTTTGTGTTATTTATAAGGCCAGATTCAAAAGCTTCATCATATAATTTTTACAGATTTGTTTCAGATATGCCCATGGCCCTACAATATCAAATTCAATAGTGTGATGGTCCATGTTATCACCTTTTTTTTTTTTATATGTGTGAATATGGCAGTAAATATTGTACAGAAAATGCATGTATTCAGTTGAATGCACTCTACTTTGGTATTGTAAAGCTCTGCCACATCTCTCCTTTGAAAGAGAACTAACTGAGTCATTGGATTATGATTTCAACACCAAGCCCCATCATCATGTGCTATGAGATTGACAATAATTGTAAGCATGATATTTTATTTTACTGAAGTGTGTGTGTGTGTGTGTGTTTGCAAGTTTTCATTTTCGTCAAAAACAAGTGCCTTTGTTTTGACGGCCTGCATATGTGCAGTTCGCGCGACACGCCCATTAGACCTGATGACGCGTTCCTTCGCATGAGCTTAGCTAGCTAACGTCGCAATGACATCGCCTTCAAGCGTGATCAGGGATTTCTATTGAAGAAGCTGTTTCTACATATCTTAATACTAAACCATCTTTGGTAAGATTGTGAGGGCGCTTTGGTAACTGTGGAATTCTTTAAGACATTTGGCTCATTGGACAGGTCAGAGTCTATGTTTGAAGTTGTTGAGCATTATGGAGTTTCTTGGCAATACACTATAGATGTACAGTATGTGTACATACTTGTTTGCTGTGGCAGGTGGGACGGTGCAAGTTATCTGAATGTTCTATTTATATTCTATTGGCTTTTGAATAAAATTGACATGAGTGGATTATTTGTTCTTAATGTGCACCTGATGCATTTAGCTGTTGAATGTATTTTTTTCTTTAACTATGTAAGTCAGTTAAGAACAAATTCTTATTTACAATGACGGGCTACCGGGGAACAGTTGGTTAACTTCCTTGTTCAGGGGCAGAATGACAGATTTTTACCTTGTCAGCTCAGGGATTCAATCCAGCAGCCATTCGGTTACTGGCCCAACGCTCTAACCACTAGGCTACCTGCCGCCCCTCTGTGGCAATTCCGCTGGTGTCACCCTCATAATATAAATAAAAAGACTATCAAAGGAATGCTTTGAGAGCACACTTACTGAGAGATTGGATGAGTGAGAGCTCCTGCATGATTGTTTCATTCCCTTATTGTTGTCTGTTTGAGCCGCAATAACCTTCCCCCTGCCACTAATATAATACCTGATAGTTTCTTTTTCAGCTAGAGCCCTTTTCACAGTGCAATAGGCTCATGGTGCCACAGCCCAGGCAGAAATAAGAAAGGCAAAAAAGACAAATAGATTTCTTGGGATCAATCTCCCCCATCTGAGCTGACAATATGGGTCTGTGACTCAGTCCCGAATGCCACCCTAATCCATATATTGCACAACTTTGGACTAGAGCCTTGGGCCCTGGTCGAAAGTATTGCACTACATAGGGAATAGGATGCAATTTGGGATGCTGCCTGTGTCTCTGTGAGGACAACCTGGGAGCCGTCTGTCTGTCTGTCTGTCTGTCTGTCTGTCTGTCTGTCTGTCTGTCTGTCTGTCTGTCTGTCTGTCTGTCTGTCTGTCTGTCTGTCTGTCTGTCTGTCTGTCTGTCGCTCGCACTGCATGAGTGCTCGTCCATTGGCATCACGCCTCGTCAGAGAAGAATGGTAAATCTATTCCTCTCTTTTCGAGATAAAATGAAAGGTTTATAAAGGAATTCCTTCATTGAACACTTCACTGGTGCTCCTCACCCCCATCTTTGACTCTTTCTTGAATTTTTAAGAGCTGGCAGCTCCCTCTTGTCCTAACTCTCTTTTGTCTTCCTTCTATCCCTCCATCCCTACCCCAGCCCAAAAGCAGCTCTGTCTGTCTGTCTGCTTTCCAAGCCGAGGGATAGATGAGTTAGGGATGTGATGAGGGCCTCTTGCACCTTTAATGGAAGCTGAAGTAATTATTAATTGGATCTAGTGTTTGAAATGGGCTGCGTCCCAAATGGCACCATTTTTTTTTACCAGTCTCATCAAAATTAGTCCACTATATGCCCTTTGGGACGCAGCCCCAGTGTCAGACAAGAAGCAGCCGTCTGCAGTATAATTTTTTTCATAATACAATCTCACCATCCACTTCCCAGATGCCCAATATGGCACTCTGGGAGACGTCCAATGGCATAACAATAATCAGAAAATGTATCAGAATGTACATGTGCAATTCATTCCATAATTAAACCCCCCCCCCCCCCCCCCCTTTTTCCTTCTAGAGTCGGAAACATGCCAATAAAGTGCGGCTGTATTACATGCTACATCCCGTGGATGGAGGCTGCCCAGCAAAGAAACTCCGAACAGACAATGTGAGTACAGCAGCCACTACTACTGTAAATGATACATCTCACTGTATGTGTGTTCACACTTCTACAATGGTACCGTACATTTGTTTTTTTGTGTGCAACATTTTTGCAAATAGCACGGCCCTATAGATACAAACTCATCTTGTCTCATCTCTGGCTGCACTCACTCACAGTCACAGGAGTGGTCAACTTTTGCTCTGGGCCCTCCTGTTATTGATTCCTACCACTATGTCTTGACCCTCTTGCCTCCTGTCAGAATGGTGAATAGATAAGTAGCAACACATTTCTGGTTGGCTGAACTGAACCAACTTGGTGGAAGTGAAAGTGAAAGCCGCAGGATCCAGGATGCCAGAGGAAGCAGAGTAGCTTTCCGTCAAGTGAAAAGAGAACATTGAGAGAAAGGGAGGAACATCACCTCTCCCATGTAAATCAGAGTACATGCCATTTTTGACAGTTGCAATTATGTTCTGCTGTCAGCCCCCGGTCAATACGTGTTTGGCGTGTGCTTAAGCTCTTCCTTCTTGCCTGAGAGAAAGTACAGGGGAAATGGGTGGTGGCTGTGTGGGTTTGTGCTAGCTAGCACCTATGCTTCTATCTATGCTGAATCACTGAGCAAAGAAGAAGAGACCGAGACAAACAGTTGTTAAGCTATTTGCAGGTGGGCATTCTGTTCTGCATTAGGATAAAACCTGCAGCATTTGTGTTTTATCAGCATTCTGCACATTCACAGTTACATTCTTCTTTTGTGAGAAAAGGGTTTATATAATATTATCATATCAACGTGTGTATGCTTGGCTTTTGGAGTTGAGATTCATTGGTGTTGTGGGGAGACAGCGGCAGGGGAGGGGGGGGAGAGAAAGAGTAGAACCGTCGCAGTAGTGTCAGATTGGGATTGTGTAGATGTGAAGAAGTGAAGAACAGAGCCATATTGCGTGTCTCAGTTAGAGTGAGTAGATCAGTCAGGAGAGTAGCCTCAGACTCAGGCCTCAGCTGTGATTAGTCTCAGTTTGCCAGCTATCAGTAAAGAAGATTTCCTCCTCTGGATCTGATAAGGACTTGTCTGGGGAGAGAGCTCTATCCCTTCTCTCTCTACATTTGAGTCATTTAGCAGACGCTCTTATCCACAGCTATTTACAGCAATGAGTGCATACATTCCCCCTTGGGAATCGAACCCACAACCCTGCCGTTACAAGTGCCGTGCTTTACCAAGTGAGCCACACGGGACCCTCTCTCACCCCTTCTCTCCCTCCGTCGCTCTGCCTGTCTCACCTCTTCTTCTCTCGCTCCCTCTTTCTCTCTCCCTGTCTTCCCCCCTCTCTCTCTATCCCCCTCCTCTCCCTCTGCCTGCCCTGCTCCTCTCTTCTCCCCCTCTTACCTCAGAGCTGTTGATTAGTTCTCATCACAGGAAGACACTGTACAGAAGCCAGCCTGCAAACCTGGGTTTAGAGGCCAAATTAGAAACCGCTAGGGATTGTTTGATCTGGACATTGTGCTGTTGGTTTCATGTGTTTTCCATGTTCACAGAGAGCTATCACTACCATTCCTTACAGATGCTTTTTGAAACCATTTGTAATTGTATGTCACCGATCCCTCCGGAACTGTCATTACGCACACCTGGTCCCTATTCCCATTTGATTAGTAATTGTATAAGTGTGCCCTTTGTTCACCATTGTCCTGTCGATTATTGTTCCAATGTCTGTTGGTCGTGTGAGTACCTGTGCTGTGCTGTGCTGTGTTGTTTTGGCTTTCGTGCCGCGTGTATTGTGCAGATGATTACGGGTCTCGTCCTGTGTGATAATCATTGTGCGATTGTGTTATTTATTTGAGGTACTCCTCACTCTTTTTTTGGGTCTCAACCCTGTGTTTGGTATACGTGTTAGTTTGGTCTTCGTCCCCGTGCCTGTACACGGCACGCTGTAATTTGGGTAAAGAAATTTAAAAACCTATAACGCATTCCTGTGTCTGTCTCCCGACCCTTTATACCAACGCCAACGTGACATTGTAACTTGATGGCAGACGTTCTATTAGTTATCCCACTTTGACTTGGAGTCCTATATAGCTACGATACTATACTTTACGATACAATAACTTTATTGTCCATTTACATGGATATTCAACTAGTTGAGATGCCTTCCTTGATGGTCCAGCTCCAATGCTCAAGGTAAAAACATGTCCTATATTCCGTGAAAAATAGCAATAACGTTGCCCTTGGATTTCTCACATGGCCAGCTCTCATTGATGACTACGCGTTTACATAAATATCATAACACCCGAGTTATATTTGAAAATATAACTGCCAGACCAGTAAAATGTATTACTGTATTACCCACTGCAGCGGGCATGCAGTCCTCGATAGGGGGATTAGTATTTATTCATTTCCCTACATGAACAGACTGCAAAAAATAAACAGCTTCCAAAAATGGCAACTGGGGAATAGGCTGCTGGAGGTAGCTGAGGCAATTATTTATCTTCTCTAAGGCCCTATTTTACCTTTTCATCTGCTTTTAAGATCAAAGCTCCAATACTGTTGTCTATTATGGGTCGCCGTCCTCTAGAGTAAGTGTGTGCTCTGTACTCTCTGTGTTAGCAGGGGAAGCTATATCATTGGTCACTTCCCAACAGCTGTTGTGTTCTGTTGTGTTCTCATGCTCAGCGTCCGTGGTCCTGGATACTGCGGTGTCGCTGAGCAACACACCAGACCAGAAGAACTGCACTGGTCCAGCGATCACAGCTAATTTCAAGGGAAGAGAGGTTGCTGGTCTGTGTCATCCAGTTTAGTTCAAGCTGGGCTTTGTGCTGGGTTTGTAATGTATTGTCTGAAATGTATAATAGATGGTTATCTTATAATCACTTGAACGAAATCAGATCCATAAGGGAGGGATGTGTTTACGTCGATGGGAAGTGCTTTATCAGTGAGTAATGTATTGGGCTGTGTCCCAAATGGATGGCACACTATTCCCTATTTAGTGCACTACTTTTCACCATAGTCCTATGGGCCCTTGGCCAAAAGAAGGGCACCTAGTTGAAAAGAGTAGGTGGGGTGAACGGACTACAGTGGCAACATGCTCTTCTAGTCTCCTCCCCAAACCTACTAATGGCATTCCCATTTTTTAGGCTTTCCATCATCTTCAACCTCGGCTAAATGAGCAGTTTAATAAAATCCATTATCCCTGCACTCCCTGAACCAATAAGTGAGCATGACTGCTCACACACCGCACCCTTTCTAAGAAAGTAAATGACAACAATGAAGAACTCTTTTCAAAAACAATCTTAGAATTCCTTAATTCACTCTCTTCGTGTTTCAATTGCTAAGCAACTGCTCACACTTTCTTTCCCCAGGTAGTAACATACTGTATGAAATGTGCATGTATTCCCGTCTCATTTGCTGTCAAAGCTGGTTTGCTTTTCACCCAAATGATCTCTTCTCCACAAAATGAAAGAGCATTCAATTATTTGTCTCATCTATTTTTGACTGGATTATGATGATATCAGCAGGCTGTGGCGTTATCAGACATTACAAAACTCGCTCTGTCGTGGGATGTTCAAGGCTGAGAGAAACTGATTGATGCTCCATCTCCGAGACTCATTATCTGTAGTTTGAGTCACAAGCCAACGCCACTCCATAGCTGGTTGCTTAGTGACAATGATATAGTGATTGTAAATACTCAGGCTGGGTTCCAAATGGCAACCCATTTCCAATGAGTCGGCGTCATTAGTCTGTTAGTTTGCATTGTCTCCTAAGCAGAAATCCCTTTCACTCAACCTCAACCGGAGTCCTGTCCACAGACACTATGGATAGATCCCAAATGGCACCATATTCCCTAGTGCACTACTTTTTGACAAGACCCCCATGGGCCTGAATAGGGTGCCAATCGGGATGCAAGCCCATAACAGCCAGTTTACTACACTGCTCTAACAAGCTGACATGCTCAGTCTGCAGCCAATCCAGTCACAGACAATAAACGGCAGCAAATCACAAGAGAGAAAGAGAAGACTGCCATGGCCATATCCATCTGTTTTGTACTGGATCAGCCTAGCGGCATTGGTTCCTAATAGATACATGGCCCCCGAAGGACAGTTAAAATCTCCTCCTTAACTCCTGGTCCTGTAACTCAATGCAGAAGCCATTAAAGAGGATGCAATTAGAGACAGGGGAAGACTTTTGGGCTGATTGAATATCTCCTCAGAGCCTCACTCCTATTTAATTAGTGGTGTTTAAATCAACCCTTCATGGGCCGTAGCAGGATATAGTTCCAGGGGAGGAGAGGAGAGGGATCCGGTTTCAGCGGTGAAAGAGATTGAAGTATCCCAGAGAGCGAGAGAACCCAAAAATAAACTGTGTACAGTAGTATCTCTCTCTCTCTCCAGTGCATCTGCTCAGTAACTCTCTGTGGTATTACAGTTTTCAGTCTTCAGCTCCTCTACTACTCCACACAGAACCCATCCCAGTGGCTGATCTCATTATAAGTTGGCAGAAAAGTTCTGCCTTTCTGTGCATTTTATCACCTTGCCTAAAGGCTATGGTTACCATAATGTTATCCCCTCGATGCTCATCCTATGCACTCACACTATCCACTGTCATTCTCTATTGACTGTAACAGCAGGTGTGAGTTGTGATGTTTTCAGTATTTTTTGCTAAATTTTTTTTTTGTTTAATATTGTTGATAGCCTTTCCAGTACTTTCCAAAAGGACATGTTTCCTTGATTGGGGAAAATATAGTATCTGAAACACAGATTGGATGTGACTGGGCCGTGGCTGTTGCATGGCTTCAAGGTGGCGACATCTAAAAATACACAGGAGAGAAGGGGAGAGAGGGACAGAGGGACAGAGAGCCCCTGAAGGGTTGGCAGAAAGCGAGGGAGGTAGAGAGAGAGAGAGAGAGAGAGAGAGAGCTCCTGGGGGTTGGCAGAGAGGCTGCGTGGTGGTGTCTGGCCAGTCAGTGCGGCCTGTGTCTAGACCTGGCTGAGCTGATCTCAGCTGACAACTGTGGCTGGCTAATCTGACCGCACGCAGTACGTTCACCGTGGTAACCTGCTCTCGCGGAGGTGGAACGGACAATGAATGGCGCATCAAAATTAATCCCACGACCCACGTCTCTTTGGCAACATGTTCACTATTACCTGTCTTCCATGGGTTGAAAACAATTTATTTCGACGGCTGAACATATCCCCCTACGGCAGGGGTGTCAAACTCATTCTGAGGAGGACAGAGTGTCTGCTTGTTTTTGTTTTTTCCTTTCAGTTAAGACCTAGACAACCAGGTTAGGGGAGTTATTTGATGAATTAAGGTCACTAATTAATGATCACGCACAAGGGAGGAGAGAACCCGCAGACACTCGGCTCTCCCCGGAATGAGTTCGACGTGACCTACGGTGTAGTTTTGCCTACATATGCAGTTTTGCGACATTAGATTTCAATATTTTGCATGCTGGAGTTATTGTTATTGATATTGGTTTTGTTTGTGAGAAAAGAACACTACTTCATCTTATTAAGGATCGGACCCTTTTTTTCAATTTTCGCCTAAAATGTCATTCCCAAATCTAACTGCCTGTAGCTCAGGATGTGAAGCAAGGATATGCATATTCTTGATACCATTTGAAAATAAACACTTTGAAGTTTGTGGAAATGTGAAATTAATGTAGGAGATTATAACACATTAGATCTGGTAAAAGATAATACAAACAAAAAAACATGCGTTTTCTTTTTCATCTTTGAAATGCAAGAGAAAGGCCCTACATTAACATAGGAGCCGAGGTGTAATATAGATTTTGTCCACAAGATGGCAGCAATGTGTGAAGGTTTCAGAATTACCTCACTCCACAGCATTTTGCATCAAGTCTGCCAGGAGTTTGCCCAAATGTGCCGAATTGGTCAATTTTCAAGTAAGTAATTGTAGAGTACATACAAAAAATTTGGTTTACACACTCCCAGGAATGTCATACATGATGGATCATTAGCTTCCCTACAGAAAAGACACATCTAGATGGCCGGGCCATTTGTCCATTAAAATAACATCAAATTGATCCGAAGTACAGTCTAGACATTGTTAATGTTGTAAATGACTATTGTAGCTGGAAATGGCTGATTTTTAATGGAATATCTACATAGGCGTACAGAGGCCCATTATCAGCAACCATCCCTCCTGTGTTCCAATGTCACGTTGTGTTAGCTAATCCAAGTTGATCATTTTTAAAGGCTAATTGATCATTAGAAAACCCTTTTGCAATTATGTTAGCACAGCTGAAAACTGTTGTCTGATTAAAGAAGCAATAAAACTGGCCTTCTTTAGACTAGTTGAGTATCTGGACATCAGCATTTGTGGGTTTGATTACAGGCTCAAAATGGCCAGAAACAAAGCACTTTCTTCTGAAACTCGTCAGTCTATTCTTGTTCTAAGAAATTAAGGCTATTCAACGCAAGAAATTGCCAAGAAACTGAAGATCTCGTACAACGCTCTGTACTACTCCCTTCACTGAACAGTGCAAACTGTCTCTAACCAAAATAGAAAGAGGAGTGGGAGGCCCCGGTGCACAACTGAGCAAGAGGACAAGTATATTAGAGTGTCTAGTTTGAGAAACAGACGCCTCACAAGTCCTCAACTGTAGCTGCATTAAATAGTACCCGCAAAACACCAGTCTCAACATCAACAGGCGACTCCGGGATGCTGGCCTGCTAGGCAGAGTTCCTCTGTCCAGTGTCTGTGTTCTTTTGCCCATCTTAATCTTTTATTTTTATTGGCCAGCCTGAGATATGGCTTTTCTTTGCAACTCTTTTTTATTCAACCTTTATTTAACTAGGCAAGTCAGTTAAGAACAAATTCTTATTTACAATGGCGGCCTACACTGGCCAAACCCGGACGACACTGTGCGCCGCCCTATGGGACTCCCAATCACAGCTGGTTGTGATACAGCCTGGATTTGAACCAGAGTCTGTAGTGATGCCTCTAGCACTGAGATGCAGTGCCTTAGACCGCTGCCCCACTCAGGAGCCCCAACTGTATATCAAACCAGTTGTCGTGATAAAAGTGTTTTGTTGTTGTGCATTATCCTCAAACAATGGCATGGTATTTTGTCTGTAATAGCTACTGTAAATTGGACACTGCAGTTAGATTAACAAGCATTTAAGCTTTCTGCCCATATAAGACATGTCTATGTCCCAGGAAAGTTGGCTGTTGTATATAGCGTTTTCTAGTCACATTATCGCATATTGAGCAACAACCATCCCGGTTTAGGGACACTATCTAAATCGGTAGTTGCTCAGTATTAGTTTAATTGGATCATAGCACCATGTTGTTTGTGGACCCCCATTGAGACAACAGTCATTCTGATTTCATGTTGCATTATTACTTTGTACTCCCGCTGCTTGTTCCTGTGTGAAGCTCCCAGTTCGGAGACAGGAGTCATCCTACTACAAACCGATAGGAGACACAGGTTCCACAGGTGTCTGGGGCTCCTCTGCCTGCTGAGAATCCTTGTTGAGGACGCCCAGTAGCAGTCAGCAAGAGAGAGATGGAGAAAGCGACGGAGAGAGAGAGAGAGAGACTGAGACAGAGACAGAGACGGGGGAGAGAGAAAGACGGCGACAGGGACAGAGAGAGACAGGGACAGAGACCGAGAGAGAGACAGAAAGAAAGAGAGCGAGATGGAGCAGGGAGAGCGAAAATGCCTAGGGCTGATGTCTACACAGGTTGGCATCTGCTGGTCTGTACAGAGGTTGGCATCTCCAGGGACACCTCTTCATGTTTACTCAAGACAAATCTCAGACTACTTTGCTTCTCATAAACAAACTTGATTGCAATTCATAAATATATTAGCTACATTTATTCAAATGATGAGGAAGGAAAGTTGGATTATATAATTTTGGTCTCCCTGTTTGTAAAATATTAAGCTTAGATTTATTACCATCAAGTCAACAAAGGCTTTATTTAAATGTTTTTTTAAGCACCTCTGTGAGCATCTGCCTGTTTTTCATGAACTTGAATAAGTTCTTCTTATGTCCTATTTGTACTTAATTATCTCTAGAGGCTAGCTGTTAAATGTGCAATATGCAAAAATCGCTCCTCCATTTCCTGGTTGCTAAAATTAGAACAGTTCGCCTAATTTCAGTTTATGTAACAAAACATGCAATTTATAGTGTAGAGAATAATTGTACCATCTAAACCGTTGTGAAATATACACTGCTCAAAAAAATAAAGGGAACACTTAAACAACACAATGTAACTCCAAGTCAATCACACTTCTGTGAAATCAAACTGTCCACTTAGGAAGCAACACTGATTGACAATAAATTTCACATGCTGTTGTGCAAATGGAATAGACAAAAGGTGGAAATTATAGGCAATTAGCAAGACACCCCCAATAAAGGAGTGATTCTGTAGGTGGTGACCACAGACCACTTCTCAGTTCCTATGCTTCCTGGCTGATGTCTTGGTCACTTTTGAATGCTGGCGGTGCTCTCACTCTAGTGGTAGCATGAGACGGAGTCTACAACCCACACAAGTGGCTCAGGTAGTGCAGCTCATCCAGGATGGCACATCAATGCGAGCTGTGGAAAGAAGGTTTGCTGTGTCTGTCAGCGTAGTGTCCAGAGCATGGAGGCGCTACCAGGAGACAGGCCAGTACATCAGGAGACGTGGAGGAGGCCGTAGGAGGGCAACAACCCAGCAGCAGGACCGCTACCTCCGCCTTTGTGCAAGGAGGAACACTACCAGAGCCCTGCAAAATGACCTCCAGCAGGCCACAAATGTGCATGTGTCAGCATATGGTCTCACAAGTGCTCTGAGGATCTCATCTCGGTACCTAATGGCAGTCAGGCTACCTCTGGCGAGCACATGGAGGGCTGTGCGGCCCCACAAAGAAATGCCACCCCACACCATGACTGACCCACCGCCAAACCGGTCATGCTGGAGGATGTTGCAGGCAGCAGAACGTTCTCCACGGCGTCTCCAGACTCTGTCACGTCTGTCACATGTGCTCATGTGCTCAGTGTGTACCTGCTTTCATCTGTGAAGAGCACAGGGCGCCAGTGGCGAATTTGCCAATCTTGGTGTTCTCTGGCAAATGCCAAACGTCCTGCACGGTGTTGGGCTGTAAGCACAACCCCCACCTGTGGACGTCGGGCCCTCATACCACCCTCATGGAGTCTGTTTCTGACCGTTTGAGCAGACACATGCACATTTGTGGCCTGCTGGAGGTCATTTTGCAGGGCTCTGGCAGTGCTCCTCCTTGCACAAAGGCGAAGGTAGCGGTCCTGCTGCTGGGTTGTTGCCCTCCTACGGCCTCCTCCACGTCTCCTGATGTACTGGCCTGTCTCCTGGTAGCGCCTCCATGCTCTGGACACTACGCTGACAGACACAGCAAACCTTCTTGCCACAGCTCGCATTGATGTGCCATCCTGGATGAGCTGCACTACCTGAGCCACTTGTGTGGGTTGTAGACTCCGTCTCATGCTACCACTAGAGTGAGAGCACCGCCAGCATTCAAAAGTGACCAAAACATCAGCCAGGAAGCATAGGAACTGAGAAGTGGTCTGTGGTCACCACCTACAGAATCACTCCTTTATTGGGGGTGTCTTGCTAATTGCCTATAATTTCCACCTTTTGTCTATTCCATTTGCACAACAGCATGTGAAATTTATTGTCAATCAGTGTTGCTTCCTAAGTGGACAGTTTGATTTCACAGAAGTGTGATTGACTTGGAGTTACATTGTGTTGTTTAAGTGTTCCCTTTATTTTTTTGAGCAGTGTATTTTCAATTGTCCAAATAATTGTATTTTCAGCTGTTTGAAACTTAAGAATGGGAACCATAGAAACAGCACACATCCTAGACTTGCTTTCAATGAGAATGACAGATCTGGTCACGTTCTTGGAAATGAGCAGACCAAGGTGCAGCGTGAGTATAGTTCCACATATTTATTTAAGTGAAACTAACAAAACAAAATAACAAAACTTACACAGACCGTGAGGCCGTAGTGCCCAAACACACTAACACAAACAATATCCCACAAATGCAGGTGGGGAAAAAGCCTACCTAAATATGATCCCCAATTAGAGGCAACGATTACCAGCTGCCTCTAATTGGGAACCACACAAACCACCAACCTAGAAATCTATAAACTAGATAACTCCCCCAGTCACGCTCTGACCTAAACACCATAGAGAACCGAGGGCTCTCTATGGTCAGGGCGTGACAGATCTAAAACTCACATTTCTATGTGAATTTGCTCGGTTTGCCCAAAAAGTTACATATTGCAGCTTTAAGAGAAGAAATAAGGACAGGCATTGCTTTCAGGTTTAGTTGTACCTGATTTTTGCCTCAATTAATGACTTGTTTTGGCAAAAAATACTTCGGTTTGATGTGTAGGTCTCCAAAATAATACTTAACGCCAATGCAGTGCCAGTGGCTATGTGTGTCGTGTGTCAGTTGATGACTGTCTATTTCCATATGATTGGGCCTGTGAGTTCTTCCTTCCTTACATGAGATTGCGGGGAGGAGCAGAGCGGAGAACCACCAAACACAGGCTGCTGATTGCAGATGGCATAGGTGTACTGTAGGGAACTGCCTTGACTTGAACAAGAAGTGACTGCAGTCTTATGCTTGGTTGCCTTGACTTCTTCTTCAGCAGTATCCAACAGATTGCACATCTCTTAATCTGTGGCGTGGCTTGGCTTCAGAAGTCAGGATGGGGAGGAGAGGCTATAGAGAGAGGCTATAAAGGTCCCTCCCCTCTACAAGAGAGGGATAGTGATCACAAAAAGCCCATCACACCATCCCCAATTCACCTTAGCTGCTTTCTCTAAACAAATCTTTAACTGTCATTACAGAGAGGAAGCATGGTTGAAATACAAATGACTGAGTGAATGACAGAGATACAAATGACTGAATGTCACTCACTGAATGAGTGACACTCAAAGTTTCTTTGCTTAGTGCTCTTGCCTATGCTGTTTTCATGTCACCCTTAGATGTCCCAGTTTCCTACAGCCGGGCTGTTTTGATGTGAAACTGCTTAGTTTTCTTATAGGTGGGCTAGAAGTCAACAGAACCTCATGTACGAATGGTTACCTCTTAGTGGTTGTGTCAAACGTCTGTTTGATCATCATTTTCATGCGCCGCATTAGCCTGGTGGTCCAGTTTGTTTGTGCTTTAGCCAACTTCTCGCTGTGTTCATTCATGTTGCTGCCAAACATGTATGGAGACAACGATAGGAAGAACTGGCTAAAGGGTAGTCTACATGACGGGACCAGGCTGGCTAAGAGAGAGCTGGAGACAGACTTCTCCAGAAGGCTGTGGATACTGACTTCTGAGATCTGTAACCCAGTGAGGGTTGGATGTGATATCTGTAGCTGGATGTTGGCGGGTTTGCTTTCACTCCTCGCGCATGAGTGGTCATGGAACACTGTGAGCGCCGTGGAAATGGCTGGCTGGGGTGTCAGCGCTGAGACTGACCACAGTTAGAATTATACATGAGAACAGAGATAACACGAGGCAAAGTGTGTTGAAGCAGTGGATGGATGGATGATACCCCTGAAGGTTTGTTAGAAAGGAAAGTCGAGCAAATGAGAACATGCACAGATCAGATCAAATACAATGACTTTTGGGTAATATTTCTCCAGGTTTCTCAATTTTAGATGAAATGAGAAGGTAATGATTTCAAATATTTTTTGTGAAAGATAAATTAAAATGAAAGGAAAACGTTGGGCTTCTCCTTGGCCTTGCAGACATCAGCTTATATTAATCCCTTTTACAAGGTGAAACAACAAGAAACTCATTGTTTCATTCTTCTTTTCTGAAGTGCTTCCAGCTTTCCTCTTCTGAATGTGTATTGAGCTGCTGCTTGGGGAGTGTTGAATTTCAATGGCTGGGCCATGATGGTGTGGCAGCAGCCAATACTGCCAGGTTGTGATTCACAAATACCCCGCCTCACAGTACCAATGGAGTCGGGAAGAATAATAGGTGCTACCCCAGAGGTACATCTTAGGATAATGAACCATTTCAAACATACTGCCAGAGCTAAGGAAGCCTGAAAATGGCTGCATGGCTCAATTTCACAGCATGCCAAGGTGTGTGAGAGAGAGAAGATGGTGCCGTGTGCTCTCTCCTCACCTATTATGAGGCTGAAACAAATACTGCATAATGCTGCTTTCTCCTATCTTCACAGCGAAACAGTATTTCCCATTTCTGTTCCATGGCAATTTGAATAATCAATTTGACATTGTTCCTGTTGTTTTGTTCACTTTTTACATCCTTTTGGAGAACAGAAATATGAGAATATGACCAAAGGTTGAAGTGTACTGTTTGAGTAAAACACAACATTCCATTTAGTGCAGCCCTACTATTTGGTGTGCTCTTTATGGAGATACTACAAAGATTATAATGGATCCTTGATCCATCAGTATGATCCATTTGTGTTTTTATCAGTACACTGTTAAGAGGTTACTAATTTTACAGTGACTTATAGGCAGCTGGTTGTAGTACACTTACTGTATTAATTACAGTATCAGAACAGGTACTTTCACAGTAGTTAACTGTTGATAACAATAAATTACTGTATTAATAACAGTAATCCGTTACAGTGAATATTTTCACTCGGCTCAAGAATTCTCAATTAAATATTCAAACACCCAAGCAGTATAGTAATAATCACCAGCCAAGGCTTTCTCAGTATAATACAGTTTTATGATGATGAGAAGTGATGTGTGTTTATTTACGAGGGCTAATCTCATCCCCACATTAATTATAAATTGTCCATTTGGGTGCTATTGCTACTGAAATACCGTTAGCGTTACCAATGAAAGTGTTATTGTGAGCGGCTGAGGTTGAACCCAGGTGCAGAGAATGGACCAGACGAGGAATGTGGGATTAACGTGAATACTTTACTTGAAAACGAGAATATAATGATAACAGTGATACTGGAAAAACAACAATTACTAGGACTAGAAAACTCACTCTGGGGACAAACACAGGGAACCGAAATCATGCTACTGCAAAGGGAAACAGAAAACACACCTCTCTTAAAGGGACACACCTGAGTGTCATTAATGTCTCTATGACGGTCTCTGCCACCCTCTGTTGACAGGTGGAACCATGACAGTACCCCCCCTTTTAGGAGCGGCTCCTGCCGCAGAACCAGGGCAACCACCACATAGTTGGTTGAAGTCCCGAGCAAGTCCCGGATCCAGGATGTCCCTGCAGGCATCCACTCCCGCTCCTCAGGACCGTAGCCCTCCCAGTCCACCAGGCACTGCATGGTGCCTTGGACCCGACGAGCCTCCAACGGACGCTGGACAGTGTAGGCCAGGCGGCCATCCACAACTCAAGAGGGTGGAGGGACAGGTGTTGGGGGGAGAAGGGACTTGAGACGGGAGACTAGGAAGGATGGACAGACCCTCATAGACCTGGAAAGCTGGAGACAATAGGTAACTGGGTTGATGCTACTCGGGATCTTTAATGGTCCTATGTAGTGAGGAGCGAGCTTCCGCGATAAGGGAAGATCACGGGTGGACAGCCATGCCCATTGACTTGGTCGGAGGAGCCAAAGAGGTCTTTGTGACGGTTTACCTGGTGTTGGTGTCGGGCAGAGGAGCGGAGCAAGGAGGATCATGTGCGAGTGATTCATGTGCAGCGACATCGTCGAATGAACGCCTCGGCTGATGGCACCCCCGCTTTGGCCTCTTGTTCAGGAAACGAACCCGAACTGACACTTGAACGGCTACAGTCCAGTGGACAAGTTTGGCAGTGTGTTATGAGCATATTCCACCCAGACGAGGAACTTGCTCCAGCCTTCCAATACCGTGCGATGAACTGGGGCCCATGATCTGAGACAATGTCCTGAGGAAGTCTGTGATCATGAGATCAGCTGTCTCCTTTGCTGAGAGCAACTTGGGTAAGGCGATGAAATGGGCTGCCTTGGAGAACTGATCGACGACCACCAGGATAGTGGTAAGCCCTTGGGATGGAGGTAACCCTGTGATAAAGTCTACAGACAGGTGGTACCAGGGCCGGCTGGGGATGGGCGGAGGTTGGAGCAACCCAGCCAGTCTCTGTCGTAATGACTTGCTTTGGATCTCACATGTTGGTGGCCCAACATCCTCGATCATGTTGGGCCACCAGAATTTCTACCTCAGGAACTCCAGTGTCCGATTAACCTCTGGATGCCTAGTTCATTTAGAGGAGTCTCCCCATTGTAGTACTGGGGAACAGGCTGATCGCAGAACGTAAAGTCTGTTAGTGGGTCCCACGCCGGGGTCAGGTTCTTGGGTCTGGGATTGTTGAACCGTGGTCTCAATACTCCATATCACAGGGGCCACAATGCGTCAGCTGGGGATGATGGGCTCGGGGTCCCTCTTCTCGTTAGAGACATCGTGTTGGCGGGACAGGGTGTCTGCTTTCTGATTCTTGGATCCCCGGCAATAGGCTAGTGTGAAATCAAACCTGTTAAAAAACAGAGCCCACCTAGCTTGGCGACGGTTCAACCTCTTGGCTTCTTGAATGGAGACCAAGTCCGTCCAGATCATGAAAGGATGAGGTGCCCCCTCCAACCAGTGTCTCCACCCCTCAACTGCCAAGAGCTCCCGGTTGCCTATATTGTAGTTGCGTTCCGCTGGCGAGAACAGCTTGGGTGCAGTTTCTTGTCCTCCTCATTCCGCTGTGAAAGGACCGCCCCTGCTCTGGTGTCTGATGTGTCCACCTCTACCACAAAGGGACAAGTAGGATCAGGATGAACAAGGATGGGTCTGGAGGTGAAACGTCCCTTGAGCTCCATG
Source organism: Salvelinus alpinus (assembly GCF_045679555.1). Lineage (NCBI taxonomy): Eukaryota > Metazoa > Chordata > Actinopteri > Salmoniformes > Salmonidae > Salvelinus > Salvelinus alpinus. The sequence continues at coordinate 65,472,090 of NC_092090.1, forward strand.
AATGCCACGTTAGCCTCGGGGGACCAGCAAAAACGGGTCTGGGACTTGCGGGTTAGGACCGTGAGAGGTGCTGCCACCGCACCAAAGTTGCGTATGAAACGCCTGTAAAAATTGGCAAACCACTGGACCTGCTTGAGTGAGTTGGGACAGGGCCAGTCGGCGACCGCCTCAATCTTTACGGGGTCCATTTGGATGCCTGCGGTAGAGATAATGTGACATAGGAAGGAAACTTGGGATATGTGGAACTCACTCTTCTCTATCTTGACGTATAGTTCACTCTGCAGGAGGCATCTCAGGACTTGGCGGACATGCAGTATGTGTTCCGGAAGGGTTGTGGAGAAGATCAAGATGTCATCGAGGTTAACAAAGACGAACCGATTCAACATATCCCTAAGAGTGTCATTGACCAATGCTTGAAATACTGCCCGTGAGTTCGATAATCTGAAGGGCATGATTAAATACTCATAGTGTCCACTAGGGGTGTTAAAGGCAGTTTTCCACTCATCTCCCTCCCTGATTCTCACCAGATTGTAAGCGTTGCGGAGGTCCAGTTTGGGGAAGAATTGGGCCCCTTGGACCAATTCCAAGGCGGATGACATCAAGGGTAGGGGGTAACGATTCTTGATCGTAATCCAGTTCAGCCCTCTGTAATCGATGCAAGGACGCATGCCTCCATCCTTCTTACACCCAAAGAAGAAGCCTGCACCAGTTGGGGATTTAGAGCGGCGAATGAAACCTGCCTTCAGCGGATGTAATTGCTCATGACTGCTGCGTCAGGTGTCAAGAGGGAGTACAGACGGCCTCGGGGAGGTGAGAATCCGGGTAGCAGTTCTATGGCACAGTCGTATGGACGATGAGGGGGAAGAGTGGCAGCTTGCCTCTTACTGAAAGCTTCCTGGAGGTCAAAGTATTTGGGAGGGAGAGCGGAGAAGTCTTGGTCTTCAATGGATGCAGGAGGACACGGCAAGGCTCTTGGTGGGGGTCTTAGACATTTAGTCTGGCAGTCCTTACCCCAGTCTAGTAGGTGTCCCATGGACCAGGAAACTAGTGGGTTATGTAGCGCTAGCCAGGGGTACCCTAGGATAAGGGGTTCTCGGGAGCAGATATCAACAGAAAATTAAGAGTGGTTCACCCCAACCTGCAGTAGAATGGGCTTCGTCTGATATTCCACCTCGCCAGAACCAATGTGCCGCCCATCAAGGGCTTGAATCTGCAGCGGGATGGGACAATTCATGCAAGGGATTTGTAATTCTTTGGCGAAGTCTTGATCAATGAAATGATCCGCTACCCCAGAGTCCAAGAATACTTGAATCTGGTGCTAACGGTTGTCCGAGTGGAGGGTTGCATGTAGTGACAGACAGTGACTGGGTAGCTGGGGTGAATCTGCACAGCTTGTCAGGGTCTCCCCTTGTCCTGGTGAGCCCTGGCGGTTCCCGTCAGCTCTAGGCATGCAGCACAGAGATGACTAAGACCTCCGCAGTAGAGGCAACAGCCTTTGCACATGCGCCTGTCACGTTCCTGTGGGCTCAGACGTGTGCATCCCAACTGCAAGGGTTCCTCTATGCTGAGCTCCGTGGGCTTGGGGTGCTCAGGAAACCGGGATGCTGGAGTGGTGTCAAAAGACCGCTGTCTCACCCATTCTCGGATGCGGTTGTCAGTCCTGATTGCCAGCGTTATTAGGGACTCGAGGTCCTCTCCCAGTTCTCGAGCTGCCAGTTCATCCTTGATGGAGTTAGACAGACCCTGGTGGAAATTGGTTATCAATGCCTCAGTATTCCACCCACTCTCGGCGGCGAGGGTGCTGAACTCAATGACAAAGTCAGCCACTGGTCTGGCACCCTGGCGGAGTGAAGCAGCAGTGAAGGCTAATATGGAGCTGCAGGATGGTGGCTGCTGTTCCCACACAGCCGTTGCCCATGCCAGGGCCCTGCCTGAGAGCAGAGAGATGATGTAGGCGATCATGGCCCGGTCGGTGTGGAATGAGGAGGACTGTAACTCGAACACCAGAGAGCACTGAGTGAGGAAACGCTTACATCCACCTGGGTGGTCGTCATACCGCTCGGGGGCTGGGATCTTGGGTTCCCGGTGCAGGGGCCCTGAATTTTTTATTTTTTTTATTTTTATTTCACCTTTATTTAACCAGGTAGGCTAGTTGAGAACAAGTTCTCATTTGCAACTGCGACGTGGCCAAGATAAAGCATAGCAGTGTGAACAGACAACACAGAGTTACACATGGAGTAAACAATAAACAAGTCAATAACATGGTAGAAAAAAAAAAGAGAATCTATATACAATGTGTGCAAAAGGCATGAGGTAGGCAATAAATCGAATAATTACAATTTAGCAGATTAACACTGGAGTGATAAATCATCAGATGATCATGTGCAAGAAGAGATACTGGTGTGCAAAAGAGCAGAAAAGTAAATAAATAAAAGCAGTATGGGGGGTGAGGTAGGTAAATTGGGTGGGTAGTTTACAGATGGACTATGTACAGCTGCAGCGATCGGTTAGCTGCTCGGATAGCAGATTTTTAAAGTTGTTGAGGGAGATAAAAGTCTCCAACTTCAGAGATTTTTGCAATTCGTTCCAGTCGCAGGCAGCAGAGAACTGGAAGGAAAGGCGTCCAAATGAGGTTTTGGCTTTAGGGATGATCAGTGAGATACACCTGCTGGAGCGCGTGCTGCGGGTGGGTGTAGCCATCGTGGCCAGTGAACTGAGATAAGGCGGCACTTTACCTAGCATAGCCTTGTAGATGACCTGGAGCCAGTGGGTCTGACGACGAACATGTAGTGAGGGCCAGCCGACTAGGGCATACAGGTCGCAGTGGTGGGTCGTATAAGGTGCTTTAGTAACAAAACAAATGGCACTGTGATAAACTGCATCCAGTTTGCTGAGTAGAGTATTGGAAGCTATTTTGTAGATGACATCACCGAAGTCGAGGATCGGTAGGATAGTCAGTTTTACTAGGGTAAGTTTGGCGGCGTGAGTGAAGGAGGCTTTGTTGCGGAATAGAAAGCCGATTCTTGATTTGATTTTGGATTGGAGATGTTTGATATGAGTCTGGAAGGAGAGTTTGCAGTCTAGCCAGACACCTAGGTACTTATAGATGTCCACATATTCTAGGTCGGAACCGTCCAGGGTGGTGATGCTAGTCGGGCGTGCGGGTGCAGGCAGCGAACGGTTGAAAAGCATGCATTTGGTTTTACTAGCGTTTAAGAGCAGTTGGAGGCCACGGAAGGAGTGTTGTATGGCATTGAAGCTCGTTTGGAGGTTAGATAGCACAGTGTCCAAGGAAGGGCCGGAAGTATATAGAATGGTGTCGTCTGCGTAGAGGTGGATCAGGGAATCGCCCGCAGCAAGAGCAACATCATTGATGTATACAGAGAAAAGAGTCGGCCCGAGAATTGAACCCTGTGGTACCCCCATAGAGACTGCCAGAGGACCGGACAACATGCCCTCCGATTTGACACACTGAACTCTGTCTGCAAAGTAGTTGGTGAACCAGGCAAGGCAGTCATTAGAAAAACCGAGGCTACTGAGTCTGCCGATAAGAATATGGTGATTGACAGAGTCGAAAGCCTTGGCCAGGTCGATGAAGACGGCTGCACAGTAATGTCTTTTATCGATGGCGGTTATGATATCGTTTAGTACCTTGAGCGTGGCTGAGGTGCACCCGTGACCGGCTCGGAAACCGGATTGCACAGCGGAGAAGGTACGGTGGGATTCGAGATGGTCAGTGATCTGTTTGTTGACTTGGCTTTCGAAGACCTTAGATAGGCAGGGCAGGATGGATATAGGTCTGTAACAGTTTGGGTCCAGGGTGTCTCCCCCTTTGAAGAGGGGGATGACCGCGGCAGCTTTCCAATCCTTGGGGATCTCAGATGATACGAAGGAGAGGTTGAACAGGCTGGTAATAGGGGGTGCGACAATGGCGGCGGACAGTTTCAGAAATAGGGGGTCCAGATTGTCAAGCCCAGCTGATTTGTATGGGTCCAGGTTTTCCAGCTCTTTCAGAACATCTGCTATCTGGATTTGGGTAAAGGAGAAGCTGGGGAGGCTTGGGCGAGTAGCAGCGGGGGGGGCGGGGCTGTTGGCCAAGGTTGGAGTCGCCAGGAGGAAGGCATGGCCAGCCATTGAGAAATGCTTGTTGAAGTCTTCGATTATCACGGATTTATCGGTGGTGACCGTGTTACCTAGCCTCAGTGCAGTGGGCAGCTGGGAGGAGGTGCTCTTGTTCTCCATGGACTTTACAGTATCCCAGAACTTTTTGGAGTTAGAGCTACAGGATGCAAATTTCTGCTTGAAAAAGCTGGCCTTTGCTTTCCTGACTGACTGCGTGTATTGGTTCCTGACTTCCCTGAACAGTTGCATATCGCGGGGGCTCTTCGATGCTATTGCAGTTCGCCACAGGATGTTTTTGTGCTGGTCGAGGGCAGTCAGGTCTGGAGTGAACCAAGGGCTATATCTGTTCTTGGTTCTGCATTTTTTGAACGGAGCATGCTTGTCTAATATGGTGAGGAAGTAACTTTTAAAGAATGACCAGGCATCCTCAACTGACGGGATGAGGTCAATATCCTTCCAGGGTACCCGGGCCAGGTCGATTAGAAAGGCCTGCTCGCAGAAGTGTTTTAGGGAGCGTTTGACAGTGATGAGGGGTGGTCGTTTGACCGCGGACCCGTGGCGGATACAGGCAATGAGGCAGTGATCGCTGAGATCTTGATTGAAGACAGCAGAGGTGTATTTGGAGGGCAGGTTGGTCAGGATAATGTCTATTAGGGTGCCCATGTTTACGGATTTAGGGTTGTACCTGGTGGGTTCCTTGATGATTTGTGTGAGATTGAGGGCATCAAGCTTGGATTGTAGGACTGCCGGGGTGTTAAGCATATCCCAGTTTAGGTCACCTAACAGAACAAACTCTGAAGCTAGATGGGGAGCGATCAATTCACAGATGGTGTCCAGGGCACAGCTGGGAGCTGAGGGGGGTCGGTAGCAGGCGGCAACAGTGAGAGACTTATTTCTGGAGAGATACATTTTTAAAATTAGAAGTTCGAACTGTTTGGGCATAGACCTGGAAAGTATGACAGAACTTTGCAGGCTATCTCTGCAGTAGATTGCAACTCCTCCCCCTTTGGCAGTTCTATCTTGACGGAAAGTGTTATAGTTGGGTATGGAAATCCCAGAATTTTTGGTGCCCTTCCTAAGCCAGGATTCGGACACGGCAAGGACATCAGGGTTGGCAGAGTGTGCTAAAGCGGTGAGTAAGGCAAACTTAGGGAGGAGGCTTCTGATGTTGACATGCATGAGGCCAAGGCTTTTTCGATCACAGAAGTCAACAAATGAGGGTGACTGGGGACATGCAGGGCCTGGGTTTACCTCCACATCACCCGAGGAACAGAGGAGTAGTAGGATGAGGGTGCGGCTAAAGGCTATCAAAACTGGTCGCCTAGAGCGTTGGGGACAAAGAATAAAAGGAGCAGATTTATGGGCGTGGTAAAATAGATTCTGGGCATAATGTGCAGACAGGGGTATGGTGGGGCGCGGGTACAGCGGAGGCAAGCCCAGGCACTGGGTGATGATAAGAGAGGTTGTATCTCTGGACATGCTGGTCTCAATGGGTGAGGTCACCGCATGTGTGGGGGGTGGGACAAAGGAGGTATCAGAGGTACGGAGAGTGGAACTACAGGGTCCATTGCAAACCAAAACAATGATAATGATAACTAGCCTGAACAACAGTATGCAAGGCATATTGATATTTGAGAGAGACATACAATAAGGCATAAAGTGATTGCAGGTCTTGATTGGGAGAGCTAGCTAAAACAACAGGTAAGATAACATCAGCAATAACAGGGTGCTAGTCTAACACAGCAACAACAGGTAAAAATGGCGACGACTAGGCAGAGAGGGTCGGATTAACTACACACAGATCCTGAGTTAAAGCACAGAGCCGACAGATAATACACAAATAAACAGAATGGAGTACCGTGAATTAATGGACAGTCAAGCAGGCATCAGCTATGTAGCCGAGTGATCATAGTGTCCAGGGGGCAGCCGTAGATGGAGCAGGGAGGCCTCCACTAAGCTAGCACGCGGCGTTTAAAGTTAGTAGCCCGGGGGGTGGTCTGCTCAGACGGAGGGGGTCTGCTCAGACGTGGTCGTGTCGACAGAGAATCCAAGCCGGATGGCGGTGGCGAAAGAGAGGTTGTGAATTGTAGAATTGTGTTTGCTAACTGGTGCTAGCTTCGTGGCAGTGGCGCTAGCTGCGCTAGCTGCAAGCTAGCTGTGAGGATCAGAAGTAGTGGCTCAGGGATTACGGCAGGAATCCGGCGTTGTTGTCGAGAGACAGTCCGATGCTGGTAAATTGGTGAGTAATATCCAGGCTAATAACAGGGCTGGTGTCTGTGCAGAAGGTAAAAGCTACTAGCAGCGGCAAAAAAATGGCTAAATTAGCTTGTAGCTGATTTAGACCAGTTGTGATGGATTGGCAGGGCTCTGTGTCGGCAAAAAAAGGTCCAGTCCAATTGGCAAAAGAGGTATTGTAGCCCAAGAATTCGCTGGTAGACCTCTTCGGCTAGCCGGCAGATGGGCCTAGCTCGAGGCTAGCTCAAGGCTAACTGGTGCTTGCTTCGGGACAGAGGTGTTAGCCAGTAGTAGCCACTCGGTTGCAGCTAGCTAGCTGTGATGATACGGTGTAATTGTCCAGAGCTTGCGTCAGGAATCCGGTGATGTGGTAGAGAAAAAGCAGTCCTATATGCTCTGGGTTGATATCGCGCTTGCAGACTGGCAGATATTGGCCCGGGCTGAAGCTGGCTGTGTCCGAGTTAAGGGTGAAGACCGCAGCAGTGGCTAACTGACTACTAGCTAGTAGCTAGTTATCTGGCTAGCTTCTGATTGGGGTTACGGTTCTAAAGTATAAAAAATAGCAGGTCCGTACCACATTGGGTGAGGCGGAATGTAGGAATGTATATTCAGTTCCTAGATGGAAAGTGAAATTAAAATATATACGAAATGTATACGAAAAATACGAGGACTATTTACACGGGACAAGACAAGACAAATACACGTCCGACTGCTACGCCATCTTGGATTCTCGGATGAATGAACTGCGGCGACGCCTGTAGCAATGGGCGATGAGACTTGTGCATTGACTCCTCCTCGGTTGGGAGCGTGCTGTGGTTGGAGGGAATCGGTAAGTATCTGGAGGGTCTCTGAGATTTGGGAGTTGTTCGAACATCATAACTGTCATGGTTCCACCCGTCACCAGGGGACGACTGCCGTCCCAACAGTACTCCTTGGTGGGTTATAACTTCTTAGATCTGGGTGATCTCTGCTGGGTCTATGTTGGGGCAGTAGCTTGCTGTGAGGGGCTGAGGTTGAACCCAGGTGCAGAGAATTGACCCGACAAGGAATCAATGATTTGGGATTAACGTAAATACTTTTCTTGAAAAACAAGAACATAAGGATAACAGTGATAGTGGAAAACAACAAACACTAGGACTAGAACTAGAACCGAAATCAAGCTACTGCAAATGGAAACAGAAAACACCTCTCTTAAAGGGAAATCATAATTATTAATAGGACACACCTGAGTGTCATTAATGTCTCTAGGACGGTCTCTGTCGTCCCCTGGTGACGGGTGGAACCATGACAGTTATGATGTATGCTTCCCAAATGGCTCCCTATTCCCAATTGAGTGCACTACTTTTGGTCAGGGCCTATAGGGCTCTAGTCAAATGTAGTGCACTATATTGGGAATAGGGAGCCATTTGGGATGCAGGGTAACTTTCTAAAACAGTCATAAGTAATTTTCATTAAGACTCATGCTGCATATTATGGCTAATTAATTAAACTAGCTGACTTTGCGGTAAGAGTCAGTACTCAGTACACTACCACAGCTTGCAAGCTCAGATCTCAAAAAGCAGAGCTGCCAATCACAATCTCCTCAAAGTCATTCCATCTACTTGGCCATCCATGGTGTGAAGACAAGATGACGCTAGCTGTGTTTATAATTGCTTTAGACTCAGAATAGCCTGGATGAAGATGAAACCCGCTGTTCATTCCTTAATCCCTTCATTAAACAATAAACAGTAGATGAATGATGTGAGAAAGGCTGCTACTGGTTACCCATTTAAACTAAAAGTGCACAAGATGATAAATGTCACCTCTCAGTTTGCAAAATAAATGTTAATTGTCCTGAATATTATTTAAATAGAATAGGGCAACAGTGTCTGTATTCTGTGGCCACAATGTGCTTTGTTCTCAATATTTCACTGATACTCCTCTCATTGAGGTCTTTAAACATATTCAGGTGGAATAAAGTACAGTTCATGTCGTTTGAGTGTGTGTGTGTGTGTGATCTTACACGCACGCACGCACGCACGCACGCACGCACGCACGCACGCACGCACACACACACACACACACACACACACACACACACACACAGACACACAGATGTCTAATGTGAAGGTCAAAGTTTTGTCTGTCTTTTGGGGGTATGAGAGAGACGAGAGAGAGCAGCAGTGATTACAATGTCTGGACCACTCAGTGCCTCCCTGCCTGCCTCCCTGCCTGCCTGCCTCCCTGCATGGCCTCAGCTGACAGCAATAGAATGCATTGACCCAGTCTATATTAGGACCAACTTTTTGTCGGTTACTCTTGCACTTGCTGTCCTACTTCCCCCTAATGTGCCTGGAGGTAGATCCGCCAGAGTCATTTGTCCGAAATAGCACCTTATTCCCTATATGAACTGGCAGACCGCAGACCGGAGCGGTCAGGCTTTGACCCATGGTTTCATATAAACACACATAAGACATGGAAGAATGCGTAGAATTGCAGGAAATTGGCTTAAAATATGCTAAATGTTCTCTCCGCCAACAAGAGGGGTGTGAACAGTTTGGGGTCGCATAGGTTGCAAGGTGGAGGTTTGTTACTACGCTATCCGGACCTTTGCCACCTAGGAAATGTGTGTGTATGGATCTTCTCAAATAGTACTTGAGTACCCATGCCCTATATAGGCTGTGTAGTGCTCTATAAAGGGAATTGGGTGCTATTTGGGACACAGACAGAATATTGAGTGTTCCTTGGCCTACAGAATTATCCCCAGCATCATATCAGCTACTGTATGCAGACCTACAGAGTCTCCAGGAGCGTGCATGCACACACGCAAGCACACACACACTCCTAGCTGGAAATCAATGGGAACCTAGACACAGTCTGGTTCACTGGACAATGAAACCTGTTGTGGTGGCTTTGATGCAGCAGCACTAGAGAAAAGAAACACGATTGCTGCAGCATGATGTTTCAGTGCAGTAATGCATAATACTGTATGTCTTCTTTTTTTGTAGCGAAAGGATATGGGCAAGGATGTGCTGCTGCTTCGCTTAAACTGAGATGAAAATGTGCAGCTATGGCGTTGAGAGCAAAGATAATATATTGTCTGCAAACCAGAAATATGATTTTATTATGCCTCACATGAATGGGAATGAAGCACTCAGTCTTTCTGCTGAAATGCAACGTCTCTCATTTTTTCTCATTTTATCTCGTTATTTATTTTTCTCTCCCTCTCTTTCTCATCAACTAATGCTGTGCATTAACCTGAAATGTCAGTTCATTTTTGTTTTTTAAGTAACTAATTGACCAACAAGTTAAATTATTTGAATTCCTTTTAGTAAAAAAATATTCTTTGTTTGTGCCATTTCTCTAGATAGATTTCTCTCTGGGACATATTGTCCAACTCATCATAGTTACATGCAGAAAACGTGGTAATTAACTACAATGACTAGAATCCATTGCGCCTACAGCTGCCTGTTCTCATTGGCCGTGTTCGAGAGGATCAAAACCGCAATGTATCATGGGTAAATTGTGATAGACTGACTGATCTACAAATAATTAGTTGTTATTTATGATGCAAGGTGATTTGTAGATCAGTCAGTCACTTGGAATAAAACAATAAGTCAAACCAAATCAAATAAAAAAATATACACAACGACTTAAATATTTCCTTAAAGTAAAGTAATGTGAATAAGGGATGGTTTATTAATAAGTGATATGCACTAATGGGCAGTCCCTACCATCATTGGGGTTTTATTAATAGAAAAGTAGACATCATCATATATGATACTAAAAACAAGTATGTAATATACATAACTAAAATATTTTGTTCAAGTAAAGTAATGTGAATAAATGATGGTTAGATTCTAATAGTAATAGTAACGGACAGTCACGACCATCAATTGTTTTATTCTGTGTTGCTACAGCGTTGAACCCACATAAAGCATTTCTTTTTTAAAGAAAATCAAAACCGAAACTATAAATAGTTCATTGCTGAGCTTTACACATATTCTCGGCGCCTATATGTAATGGTTTCATAAGAGGGATTTATTGCGCTGTCACGCCCTGACCATAGAGAGCTTTTATTCTCTATGTTGGTTAGGTCTGGGTGTGATTTAAGGGTGGGTTATCTAGGTGAATTATATTTCTATGCTGGCCTAGTATGGTTCCCAATCAGAGGCAGCTGTTTATCGTTGTCTCTGATTGGGGATCATATTTAGGTAGCCATTTTCCCATTGTGCTTTGTGGGATCTTGTCTGTTTAATTGCCTGTGAGCATTATTATAGCGTTTCTTTTGTTCTTTGAGGTTTTCTATTCCATAATAAAGGATGGAAACATACCACGCGGCATCTTGGTCTACTCCTTATGACGAACGTGACATGCGCTGCTACATTAATTACTTATATGTAAATGCTAAGCCTAACCCATCCTGTAACTATTGGTTTCATATGTAAATGAAAATTCTAAGCCTATCCCTTCCTATAACTATTGGTTTCATATGTAAATGCAAATCAATCAATCAAATGTATTTATAAAGCCCTTCTTACATCAGCTGATGTCACAAAGTGCTGTACAGAAACCCAGCCTAAAACACCAAACAGCAAGCAATGCAGGTGTAGAAGCACGGTGGCTAGGAAAAACTCCCTAGAAAGGCCAAAATCTAGGAAGAAACCTAGAGAGGAACCAGGCTATGAGGGTGGCCAGTCCTCTTCTGGCTGTGCCGGGTGACGATGCTAAGCCTATCCTAAGCCTATCCCTTTCTATAACTATTGGTTTCATATGTAAATGTAGATGGTAAGCCTAACCCTTCCTATAACTATTGGTTTCATATGTAAATGCAGATGGTAATGCTTCCCTCTTGACAGACGATTCTACCTAATGACTAAGTATTAACACCATGCAACCTGGCTGGCAGGACAGAAACAGTGTGCAGTTACCTCAGCGTTAATTAGATTCTCTGCAATTGTCTCTCCAATTACCCACTCTCATTTATCTTGTATTAATTAACCATGAAATGATGATTGGCTCAGATTTTATGAAGGTTCATTTCCTGTTATATTTTGGTCTCATTTTCCCATTTATTTTCATTATTTATGGTATGAGGTATGACATGACAAGAGAGAGCCTGCTCTGCATTAACTGTTCGGGTGAGCTAGGTAAGGGAAATGTGTGTGTGTGTGTGTGCGTGCGTACTTGTGTGTGCGCGTCTGTGTGTGCATGCGTACATACGTACGTGTGCCTGTCCGAGAGAGAGAAGCACTGAAGGACATGCTAAAGGGCAGGAGGAGGCAGGGGTGCTGTGTGTCATTGAGTGACTCACAGTGCAGTCTCCAGGATGCCTCTCTCTCTCTCTCCACTCAGGCTGCTCTCCTATCAGCACTCAGTCTGTGGGAGTGGTAGTAGTCTGCCATTTTTACTCACCCTTATTATCCAGACAGAAAGGAAGGATCTAGTCCAGCTTAACAGTTCTGTCTCTGAGAAGATGTAGGCATCAGGTGTAGGCAGCAGACCCTAGGTGTAGACAGCAGACCCTGGGTGTAGGCAGCAGACCCTAGGTGTAGGCAGCAGACCCTATGTGTAGGCAGCAGACCCTATGTGTAGGCAGAAGACCCTAGGTGTAGACAGCAGACCCTAGGTGTAGACAGCAGACCCTAGGTGTAGACAGAAGACCCTATGTGTAGGCAGAAGACCCTAGGTGTAGGCAGCAGACCCTAGGTGTAGGCAGCAGACCCTAGGTGTAGACAGCAGACCCTAGGTGTAGGTGACATTTGCATCCAAAATGACACCCGATTCCCTTTATGGTGCACTTATTTGGACCAGAGCCCTGGTCAAAATTTGGGGCACATCCACATACTGTCTCTTGCAAGCCAGCAGACCTTAGGCCTAGCTTTCCTACATCAGGAATCTGTTCTGGCTATCTATAGAGGAGAACTGGAGATGTGTGTTGATGTCATGTAATGTGTGACTGTGCCTTAAAGCACAGCGTTGTGTCACAGTGTGCTGCGCTGTAGCCAGATCACTACCCACTATCTCCACTGGGAGATTGAAGTGGAGGAGAATACATGCAAACAAGCGTTGCATTTTAGTCATAGATGGGCTCATCCCTCATATGGCTCTTTAAAATTCCTTTCAGTGCAGTGCTGTGAATGTACTATATGAGGGAAATGTATATGAGTAATGCTTTTGTGTCTAAAATGTAAACTATGTTTGTGACTGTTGAATTGTGAAAATAATACGTCACAATACAATGAGCTGAAGTCAACTTAAATAGGAATGATTTTGGTCTGAAGTTTTAATGGTTTTTAATCAGTCTGCCAATGACCCTCCCTGGTGGGGTAGTTTCATGGTAGAAATGGCTGCGTCTGTCTCCTGGCAGCCAGGTGTATTTAGCTCTCTCGTTCTCTCTCGTTCTCACTCTATCCCTTTCACTCTCTTTCTCAATATATCTCTTTCTTCACCTCTCTCTCTCGCTCTGTCTTTACTTACTGTATCTGTCTTCCTCCACTCTCCCTCCCCCCCCCCCCTCTCTCTCTCTCTGCCCCCTCTGATTCCCCCCTCTCTCTGTCAGGATAATGTGTTTCTGCAGCAGGCGGGCAGCACAGATGGAGTCTCAGGGAGCGGTCCTCATCCCATCACTCCCCACTTTGTATTACTCCATACAACTGCTGAATTACCTCCATTTGCATCCCACCAGGAACCAAATGATCAAGCCCACGAGGAGTGTAGATTGCTTCTGTCCCCTGGAACTGTGGCGTATAGAGCTTACTGATGTGCTCAGTGTACAGCTGGCCCCTAAGCACCATGCGGCTCTAACCTACAGGGTTTGGAAAGTATTTGCTGGGGCTGGTTTGTACTGTACACCACACACAGTGTATACATACACACCACGCATTGATGAATCGTGGCATTTTTTGTTATATTCAGGTGTCCATTTATCCCTAAAATGTCTGATTCTGTGCAGCAAAGCTTTGTGTGAAAAAGAAACAACATCTTCCTTCATGCAGGAGAGATTATTATTTTTATTTTTTTACTATTTGTTGGCTGATAGCCTTTTTTTACTGAACCTGTGTGTGTGTGTGTGTGTGTGTGTGTGTGTGTGTGTGTGTGTGTGTGTGTGTGTGTGTGTGTGTGTGTGTGTGTGTGTGTGTGTGTGTGTGTGTGTGTGTGTGTGTGTGTGTGTGTGTGTGTGTGTGTGTGTGTGTGTGTGTGTGTGTGTGTGTGTTCCTTGCAGGGCAGTGAGGAGGGAGACGTGGACAAGAACAAGTGTTGCACACTGTGTAACATGTCCTTCACCTCAGCAGTGGTGGCACAGTCACATTACCAAGGCAAAATCCACGCCAAGAGACTAAAGCTGCTGCTGGGGGAGCAGCCTGCCATCACAGCAAAAGGTAGCTTCCTCTCTCTCTCTCTCTCTGTCTCTCTCTCTCTCTCTCTCTCTCTCTCTCTCTCTCTCTCTCTCTCTCTCTCTGTCTCTCTAACTCTTTTTCTCTCTCTATTTCTTCCCCTCTCTCTCTCTCTCTCTCTCTCTCTCTCTCTCTCTCTCTCTCTTAATTTATTGGCATGGGAAACATATGTTTACATTGCCAAAGCAAGTGAAATGGATAAAGTCTCTCTCTCTAACTCATTCTCATTTACAGACTAAGCAGCTGCATTTTGTTTCCCTGTGTGATGACATCAGATAATCCGATGAGATTTCCAGTGACAGATGTGACAGAGATGTTTACCACACAGATGTATGTTACGACAGATGTGCTTGTCCTCACACACAAAGGTGCTAGCTTTGACAAGCAAACAAGTAGGCAGGCAGAAAGGCAGAAAGCCACAGGTAGACTGTGGGATACCAGCTCACCTAGCTTGCTAAAACAGAGAGAGGAGCTGCAGCTCGTGTGTGTGGACTGGTGAAGAATCTAATTTTATCATTTTTTTGTCCGTGGGTGTTTTGATTAAATACAATCATCGTCTGCTGCAGCACCTCAGGGTTGAGGAAAGTCTGGACGATATTGTAAACCACAGCAGCTGCTCCCCGCGCCGCAAATCTGTTTACAAATTGACAGTTGAGAGAATAATGAAAGCTGGCCATGAGGGAAATTAGGATTAGAAAAAATAACCACACTTTTATTTAATCAGATCACTCCCCCTTATGCAACACCTGAGACCTGGATATTCAGAGATGATGCAGGAGGTGAATAGAAAAATTATCAACTTTGTTTATTTGGGGTATCCTTTCTCTTGAGAATATCTATACTGATGGTACGTTTTTTTTTATTTGTCTGTTAATTCAGATATCCTTGACCAACACTTTTACTTTAGCTTAGTGTAAAGCCCTCTGTGCTTTTTGTTTGAGTCTGTGCAATAGCCCACTATTGTTAGTTAGTGGAGAGTCAGACTGATTCAATACATGGTTTGTGTTAATAGAAAAGAGATGCCAAGGCCTGAAACTGCCACAATGCTCATCGTAGCAGTCCTCGCCTGAGTCTCTGTCTGTGTGGGTGTGTTTGTGTGTGTAACTGTTTCTTTGTCAGTTCTATATGTAGCCAAAGAGTTGTACAAAATGCAGCACATAAAGCTGAAACATATCTAGGCCCAGTCCCAGTCAGTCACCCTGGAAGCTCAGGCTTGTTTTTCCTTCAGCGCTTTCTGTTCTGGGAACACTCTGCTTTCCTCCTCCTACTCTCGTCTTATCCTCCATTCAGCCCCCTTTCGATAACACTTTATTTGGATGGTCCATTTGTAAATGCTCTACAGACTATCAGTAACATTTCAACTATCTACTAACCATAACCTTTAACCCTTACCCTTATTCTAAACCTAACCCTAACTGTAACCTTAGCAAGCAGTTGCTTATCAACAGATGGACCATCCGGACTTTCCAAATAAACTGTGACCCCCCTTTCTCCCAGTGAGTCCACACTCAGGGTATGAGGGCAGAGCAGCAGAGAGGCATGCTGTGTCACCCTTTCACCGCACATCATCATCCATCGGCATTCACGCTGCCTGGCCCTCGGCCGTAACTGACCCCAGGAGTCAGGTCAAATTGTGTGTGGTACTGAAAGGACCCTAGTCTCAAAGAAAAACAATGTTAAAAGGAAAATGACAAACAAAGCAGCTGACTAGCTTAAAAGCTTTTTGGTCCACGAGTGACGTGTGTTTAACCCTGATACGTGTTGTTTTGTAGAATTCACACATGGATGTGTTGTACACATGGACCACATGTTACTCAAAATTGGACAATCCAGTTAATATTCCCGGTATTCCATGATCAGACCTTGTGTCCCACTATGTGGCAGGAATTATTCTGCATTTAATATGTGCATTAGGGCATCCCTTTAAAGATAAGGCTTTTGTGCCTGTTTAGTATGATGATTATCTTTTGATGTTTAATAAGGGTGAGCATGTTTAATAAGGGTACGCATTCAAGTTGCATAAATAATCTGGTGGTGGAGACCTAGAGGGAGGGAGAGAAGTGGTTGCTTCCAAGCAGGGTGAGGCATGTCTCTGCAGCCCCCATCAACCATTACAGGCCTGAACCCCTCTCCTCCTCCTTGTCCCCCTTCTCGCCCCCCTTCTTCCTCCTCCCCCTTGCTTCGTCCTCTTTGTCATTCTCCCCTCCTCCTCAACCTCCTTCTCCTCTTCTGTCATGATGTTGGTGACATAACCACCTCCTCAGCCTGCAGCTTCAGGGAGCTACTGTAACCCTGGTGCGGGAAGTAGAGTATACTGCAATCAAGGTTTTACAATCAGTGGCATTATGTTTTGTTTCTGCTTGATTTCCTTAAACTGAGGAAGTGCTCAGTGCTCTGCTGTGGTATTTAGAGACAGCAGGGAATCAGCAGTACAGTAGCCTACTGGGTCATGTTAGTAAGGAGGTTACTAGGGGACGGAAGCGTTCTTCCTCATAGAGTGAGCTGTGTCTCGCTCCTTCCTTCGTAAAACCTTGGTTACTTTATATAACATTTTGATTTATTTGGTATAACGTATGCTGATTGCTGATCCTGCAAAATAGTGGTTAGATAAAACTCTGTTCTGCTGTGTCTGCTATTTCCCCTCATGCCTCCCTGTCTGTCACTGACAGATTCAGTCATTAACCACGCCATCTGTGGCCAATGGTTCGGAACAGAGGATGCTCCTCTCCCAACCGAGGGAGGCCAGACAGAGCAATCAATCGCACTGTCACCCAACAAATACAGCTAGAGCCACAGACAGACAGACAGACCCCAGCCTCAGTCAGAGACAGAAGACCAGAGAGACCCCAGCCATAGTGTGCATCCCAAATGTAACCCTATTCCCCATTTACGGCACTACTTTTGACCACGGCTCATAGGCTATATTGGACTATATTGAAAATAGGGTGCCATTTGGGACTAAGCCATACTGTAGGCTGCCTCTCAAAATGGAACATTCTCCAGACGTGTTGATCTCTCTGCATTTTCATTTTGTCTGTCATTCACTCTCACCAAATCCACATTTCAACATGTTTAACCTACATCCAGAGGGGCTTTTAGTTCTGTTGTTTACAAAAACAACTTGTCCTGTATTACATGATGAGAAATTGAGATTCTAGCCACTGTACTAAACCCATACCCCACTTCACATACAGTAAACACATGAATGATTTAATATATAACACCTCCATTCTCCTGCAGAATGACAGGACAATCTACAGTATGTGTAGGTTGGAGATGCTAGCTTCTGCACACTTAAATATGCTAGCTGCTGAAATTAATGGATTTATTGAGAACTACTTTTGTGCGCACTACACCCATAGGGCTCTGGTCAAAAGTAGTGCACTATATAGGAAATAGGGTACCATTTGGAAGGCAGAAATGTCCGGAAGATAAATCCACCAGTGCATCAGGAAGCCTGAGCTTATTGATTTCTACATAATGAACATTATTGAAGTGGCCGGGTGCCTCTGTTAATCCTCCCGTCTCCAAGGAAACTGTTGTTTCAGCCTTTCCGCCTTCAGCCAATAACACAAAACACAAAACCCCAGGATCTGCAGCTCTGTTGTTTCAGCCTTTCAGCCTTCAGCCAATAACACCTCACTCTGGCTGCGTCCTGAATGACACACTATTCCTATTCCTATATAGTGCACTACTTTCAACCGACTTTTGGTCGTAGTACTGCACTATATAGGGAAGAGCATTTACCCCAACTAGAGGCGGCCCCCTCAGTTTCATTTGGACATCAGTGAGCCCCCTCAGAAAATAAAATGGTGCTTGACGCCCTCTGGGCGCACACATCCAACCACAGCCACTGCTAGAGCAGCTTATATTCAGGATAGCTTTACTCTAGATTCCCTCTCCTTTTATGGTATGTGTGTGATGAAGTATGACTGTATAAATGATTATGCCCTTTTAGCTGAACTCCCATAGACATGGTTAGTTGTATGGTAATATGTGTGCATAATCACTGACCCATATACTGTTGCTACATGCTTCTTTAGTCTAAGGTTAATCGTTAGCACACTGAGCTGTCCAATTTCCGCCTCTGCTAATGCTGTTTTTGACTCGGGTAGCTCTGAATAAAGGTTAATTCACCATTAGTATTCTTATGTCCCGTAATATCCCAAATGGCTAATCACTTTCTCTGAGCACCGTCGCCAGCTTATATTGAACATTTCTGTCCGGTCTCCAAGCTCCAGCAGGCAATGAGTGAGCAGAATAGTTTGAATGTCATTTCCCTAGAACCACAACAGCATAATGCTGGAATATATGTTCTCTGGATTTGGTTAAGTGCTGCATTCATTCGAGTTAATTGTGAAATCATTTTGAGAAAGCACATTCTGAAGTTTATAACCTTGGGTTTTAGCATCATTACATCTAATGGGAAGGCTTGCTGCTGCACACTTCAGGATGCATTACGGTATATGATCCCAGCAAATGTACCATCTGAACCTGGATGCAGCGCTGTATGGTTTACGCGTAGTAGATTAAAAACCCTTATAGCGGGGCTGTCAAACTCATTCCATGGAAAACCTAGTGTCTGCTGTTTGTATTTTTTTATTCACCCCTAGACAACAATGTGAGGGGAGTTCCTTACTAATTAGTGACCTTAATTCATCAATTAAGTACAAGGGAGGAGTGAAAACCCGTACCGGCTCTGTCTAATATACAGCTGTTGTGTTTGTTTGGTTTGTTTTTCATGGACTGCACAGCTTGCAGTGGTCTCGCCCGCTTGGAAGTGTGTATTGAGAAAATATTTAGTTTTCTTCTGTACGGGGGGATAAGGCAGAGGGGGATAGAAAGCCCTGAAGGGAAGGTTTTGTAGGAACAGATAAATACACGGATTTCAGAACACTTTGATCCTTCTCTTTTTTGATCCAACAGATTCTGAATCTCAACAGATTTCTAACTATTAATTCTGAATAAGACTGCACTGTATATGTGTGCTCTGAATGCTGTTCAATATCCTGTTTTTATATGAAGCAAAAGGTGGTTATTTTCCTATTGGACACTAAAGCTATACCATAAAGAGGATGAAGATATTAGTTGGCCTTTGCTTCAAATGAAATGCAGCATGAGTTTAGCATCCTTAGCCATTTGGGTTATTTGCATACTGTACCTGAAAAATAAATGACAAATTTATTGGTAATTTATTTATATATATTATTATAAATATAAATATATATATATCTCTCTCTCTCTCTCTCTCTTGATACAGTTGAAGTCAGAAGTTTACATACACCTAGGTGGTCATTAAAACTTGTTTTTCAACCACTCCACAAATTTCTTGTTAACAAACTATAGTTTTGGCAAGTCAGTTAGGATATCTAATTTGTGCAAGACACAAGTCATTTTTCCAACAATTGTTTACAGACGGATTATTTCACTTATAATTCACTGTATCACAATTCCAGTGGGTCAGAAGTTTACATACACTAAGTTGACTGTGCCTTTAAACAGCTTGGAAAATTCCAGAAAATTATTTCATGGCTTTAGAAGCTTCTGATATATAGGCTAATTGACATAATTTGAGTCAATTGGAGGTGTACCTGTGGATGTATTTCGTGGCCTACCTTCTAACTCAGTAACTCTTTACTTGACATCATGGGAAAATCAAAAGAAATCAGCCAAGACCTCAGAAAAAAAATTGTAGACCTCCACAAGTCTGGTTCATCCTTGGGAGCAATTTCCAAACGCCTGAAGCTACCACGTTCATCTGTACAAACAATAGTACGCAAGTATAAACACCATGGGACCACGCAGCCATCATACCGCTCAGGAAGGAGACGCGTTCTGTCTCCTAGAGATGAACGTACTTTGGTGCGAAAAGTGCAAATCAATCCCAGTACAAGAGCAAAGGACCTTGTGAAGGTGCTGGAGGAAACAGGCACAAAAGTATCTATATCCACAGTAAAACAAGTCCTATATCGACATAACCCGAAAGGCCACTCAGCAAGGAAGAAGCCACTGCTCCAAAACCACCATAAAAAAGCCAGACTACGGTTTGCAACTGCACATGGGGACAAAGATCGTACTTTTTGGAGAAATGTCCTCTGGTCTGATGAAAAGGGGGGAGGCTTGCAAGCCGAAGAACACCATCGCAACCGTGAAGCACAAGGGTGGCAGCATCATGTTGAGGGGTGCTTTGCTGAAGGAGGGACTGGTGCACTTCACAAAATAGATGGCATCATGTGGACAGAAAATTATGTGGACATATTGAAGCAACATCTCAAGACATCAGTCAGGAAGTTAAAGCTTGGTCGCAAATTAGTCTTCCAAATGGACAATGACCCCAAGCATACTTCCAAAGTTGTGGCAAAATGGCTTAAGGACATCAAAGTCAAGGTATTGGAGTGGCCATCACAAAGCCCTGACCTCAATCCCATAGAACATTTGTGGGCAGGACTGAAAAAGTGTGTGCGAACAAGGAGGCCTACAAACCTGACTCAGTTACACCAGCTCTGTCAGGAGGAATGGGCCAAAATTCACTCAACTTATTGTGGGAAGCTTGTGGAAGGTTACCCGAAACGTTTGACCCAAGTAAAACAATTTAAAGGCAATGCTACCAAATACTAATTGTGAGTGTATGTAAACTTCTGACCAACTGGGAATGTGATGAAAGAAATAAAAGCTGAAAGAAATAATTCTCTCTACTATTATTCTGACATTTCACATTCTTAAAATAAAGTGGTGATCCTAACTGACCTAAGACAGGGAATTTTTACTAGGGTTAAATGTCAGGAATTGTGTAAAACTGAGTTTAAATGTTACTTGATGATAATGAATGACATCCATCAGTTTTGCTCTACTGCTGTCTGATTACAAAAAAAAGGTATTTGACACATTTCCTAAAATGCAAATGTTTTCCCCAGCCACCACTTTTTCAGAGGTGATAACAAATGATATAAAAACTTTAAGTCTCAAATCTAATGACAGTGAGTGTCAGTCTGAGCTGTGTTTACTGCAGAAAGAATTTGAGGAAAGATATGACTGACACTTCCTTTGTTCACACAGGTAAACAAGGTACTGTCGATCCTTCAGAAAATACTCATGTGAATGACTGAAAGATGGAAAGAAAGCAAAGTGGCGAGGGGATGAAGTGGGAAAAAAAGGATGGCAGTATTTCGAGAGAATTTTGACAATTTTATATTAGTTCTTCTGCTTGCCCCCTACCTGCTCCAAATGCACTGCTTCTTTTTTATTGAGTCCCCCTGTTACTTCCCACTCTCATTATATGCTTTCCTTGTTACCTTGCGGCAGTGTGTCCCAAATGGCAGCTGATTCCCTATATAGTGCGCTACTTTTGACCAGGGCCCATGGGGCAAACAAAGCCTCCACCATTAGCCATTATCACAGTCATTTTACTTTAGGTTGCTCTCTGTAGCCCACTGTAATCACAGCAATGAGAATGACAACCCAAAATGCACATCCGAGCCTTATAGCTTACTCTTAATAACCACCAGTCCTGTGTCATCCAGACAACCCATTAATTAAAATAGCAGCCACCTATTTATACCTAAAGTCTTTATCCTCACTGGGGGTGGCCCCAGTCCCATTCATCATTCACCCTTTTTTGGGGTGTGATAACTGTTCTGCATTGTTCTGTGAGAGATCCCAGACTAAATAACTGCACAGCCATCCATTCTCCAGAGCAGAGAGATATGTATAGGTCCTTGGGATTAAAAAAACAAATGGAGAGGAGAAAACAGCAGGCAGAGGAGGGTATAACACCGTTAAGAAGATGGACTCGTGACCTTTGCAGCAAAGGACAGCTACTTTGTTGACTGGCAAAGAGAATACGCTATGGGCCCTGGTCAAAATAAGTGCACTATACAGGGAATAGGGGGAATAGGGTGCCATTTTGGATGACCCTTTGATAGGGTCCTGTTGTCACAGTGGATAGCTTAATTTCCCCCATTGCTTATTTGCATCCAGTAAGCATGAATTATGAAGTTGTTCTAGTAATTTATGAAAATGTAGGATAAATATTCCTATCAAAGGTTTATTAGCATTCTGTGTTTTATTTCCTGCTTCTTAGTCTAACCAGGACTGGAATCAACATACAGTTTCTATACATCACTACTAACTAAGATCACAATAGTAAATGCTTTCTGTCAATTATTCACTCATTGACTAATATCTCTTGTAAATGTTTTCATCTTCACAATAGAGTTACACTTACTGATACAATACTTCCTCATAGAGTTCATTTTAATGCAGGAGCATGCATCTACCTTCAAAATGATCAGAGGCTAAATAAAGAACCACTGCCCTAGATTTGACCGAAAAAATTACTTTATTTATTTTCAGTCCAAAAACTACAACCTTTTCCCTGAGCCTGAATTTGATAGATGTTTTCCCTAAACCTCAGAGCAGCTCAGTCGATACTGTAACATGTCACTGCTGCTGGGGGAGGTTGATATCCGTGGTGTAACAACAAGCAGACACAGTCAAAACCACTCAGGCGCCTTTGCCCAGCGCCTCTGCCCAGGCTGTACATTTTATAGTTCAACTGGTTAGCACATTAGGCTCCTGTCACAAAAATAATAACTGACACATTTTGGCAGTTATTCTTTCCTTCCGAATGGCATTTGACCAAAATGCCAATCTCAGAAGTTATTTGGGTTGTCAAGAGGAAAAGCCGGCCTTGTTGACCCAAAGTGTCATGCAATTCATCTCTCTTGTACACTTGCTACTTAAACTTTAAACCAACCTGAAGAGTCTAATGACAATAATTAGCATTTATGAAATGTGCCTTGGGGATCTGAGTGTTTTTGTTTGGTAGCCTAGTGGGTACTGTAAATGTCACAGCCACAATTATTAATGACATAAAGAGCTGCCCTTTATAAATTATTCAGGAAATGGTTGACAGGACAAATGCTGATAACTTCACAAGCTATGAATATCAGCATGATGATGATACCATGGTAGAAAACAGAGTTTGATTGTAGATTCTTAGCTTCAGCCACCTCCATTATTGATAATGATGAGAAAAAAGACTGTATTAAATAAATAATATTAACACTGAGCTATATTGTATGCAAATGGGGATATTATATTATTTTACACTAACACAACTGCTCAGAGAAATACATTTTATTTAACAAGTAATCTTTTATTTAAAAAATTAAGATCGGTGTCAAAATGATTGGCACCCCTGTTTTCATTACTTTGTGCACCCTCTTCTTGAAGGATAATGGCACTGAGCCTTTTTCTATCATGTTTAGTGAGATTGGAGAACACATTGGGAGGGATCTTAAACCAGAACCTTTGATCTGCACGTATGGACTGCTCTCTTCAATTCAAACCACAGGTTTTCAATTGGGTTCAAGTTAATTGTTGCCAATTAACAATTTCTTTGTGGATTTTGATGTGTGCTTGGGGTTATTGTCTTGCTGGAAGACCCGGCCAAGTTTCAACCTCCTGGCAGAGGCAACCAGGTTTTTGGCTAAAATGTCCTGGTACTTGGAAAAGTTCATGATGCCATTGTACTTAATAAGGGCCCCAGGATCAGTGGAAGCAAAACAAACCCGTAACATCAAAGATCCACCACCATATTTTACAGTAGTTGGTTTTCTTCACATGTATCCTTCTTTCGACGCCAAACCCACTGCTGATTTTTATGGCCAAATGGCTCTATTTCCGTCTCATCTGACAATAACACCTAGTTCTAATCTACGTCCCAATGCCGGTTAGCCGTTTAACTCCTGGCGTTTAAATGTTGGTTATGCTCAATAAAGGCTTTTGTTCTGGCAACCCTTCCAAAGAGCCTATTGGCATGGAGGTGGCGTCTAATTGTACATTTGTAGACCCCAAGGTGCGACTAAGTTTGGTAATTCTCTAACTGTGGCCCTTGGATTTTCCTTTGCTTCTCGAACCATCTTCCTCACTGTGCGTGGGGAAAACATACACATGCATCCTTCTCCAGTGAGTGAGTGAGTGAGTGAGTGAGTGAGTGAGTGAGTGAGTGAGTGAGTGAGTGAGTGAGTGAGTGAGTGAGTGAGTGAGTGAGTGAGTGAGTGAGTGAGTGAGTGAGTGAGTGAGTGAGTGAGTGAGTGAGTGAGTGAGTGAGTGAGCGAGTGAGTGAGAGAGCGTGGTCCTTAAACCCCCCCCCCCAAAAAAAAACCTGCCTCTGTTCCCAGACATAACACTGGGTGTATTCTGCCCCAATGTCATAGGTTAGTCTCTGAAATAAATGTTCAACCTTTCAGGGGGTTGTCTTTCTCTTGCAGGATAATGACGACGTACAGGTGAGTCTACAGTCACATTGTCTCTGAGTGGTGATGGTGTATGCCCAGACTGGTGCCCAACAGTACCCTGAGTAGGCGCTCTGGCTTTCCAAATTTGTAGGTTGCTGCAGTGGATGTTCAGGTGATGGCTCGTAATCATGTTAGGTCTCCAGTAGCTGATCTGGGTTTGTCACTTGACATGCGTCATCTCTGAGGTTGGTTCTTGGCAACAGTTGATCCACGTGTCCTCCGATGTGTGAGCTATCTAGGACACAGGACCTGTTTGTGCGACCACTGTTGCTGGTTTCCACTTTGGACCATTGCAGTAGTTCCGAGCAATAACTCTCTCTCCAGCTCTGAAGCTTCTGTCTTTTGCTTTGCTCCGTCTCTCCACCTGCGCTCTCTGTTGTGTCTGTACAACCTGTTAAGTCTTTGGAGGTCTCACTTTGGTTGTAGCATGTAGCATGGGGGGTGCAACAGGAAGGTGTTTTGGGGTGGGCCAGCTTAGTCTATGTGGACTTGCTGCTAAGGCTCCTCTGGGAAGTCCCATGGGTGTAGTGGCGCTAGCTGAGTTATGTTCCTCATCTTTTGACATGCGGACCATGACTTGGCCTTGTCTTCGATAGCTGCGTCCAAATCTGGCCACCTAAAGTAGCTGCGTGCAATCTCCTTCATTTGCACCATGCCACACTGCCCTGGATGGAGTTCTTCAAGCACCTGCCTTCTCAGTGGTGGCGGTATGATAACTCAAAAGCCCCATAGCAAGCTTCCAGACTAAACTGTGTCACCCTTTCTGGCGAGAAATAACTGGATCGGTGTGGGTCAACTTTTTCACTTGGACGGACGTAACTGGGGCATTTATCACTTCCTCGAAGTAGAAGATTTCAGCCTGAGAGGGCTCAGTGTGTGTGACAGGTAAGATAAACCTTGAGAGGACTCTGCATTGCAGACGGTCCCTGATGCGAAAGTAATTGACCTCTCTGCACCTGATGGCATGATGTATGAGACAACAGCACCAGTACCATAAGGCGATGTGTCACATGCCAACTGTAATATCAAGTTGGGGTAGAAGTGGGTTAGGGCCTCTGACTGAGCTAAGGCTGTTTTCTCTTTCTTTTTTTTTCTTTTTTTTTCTTCTTTTTTTTCTTTTTTATCCCATTTTCTCCCCAATTTTCGTGGTATCCAATCGCTAGTAATTACTACCTTGTCTCATCGCTACAACTCCCGTACGGGCTCGGGAGAGACGAAGGTCGAAAGCCATGCGTCCTCCGAAGCACAACCCAACCAGCCGTACTGCTTCTTAACACAGCGCGCCTCCAACCCGGAAGCCAGCCGCACCAATGTGTCGGAGGAAACACCGTGTACCTGGCCCCCTTGGTTGGCGCGCACTGCGCCCGGCCCGCCACAGGAGTCGCTGGAGCGCGATGAGACAAGGATATCGCTACCGGCCCAACCCTCCCTAACCCGGACGACGCTATGCTAATTGTGCGTCGCCCCACGGACCTCCCGGTCGCGGCCGGCTGCGACAGAGCCTGGGCGCGAACCCAGAGACTCTGGTGGCGCAGTTAGCACTGCGATGCAGTGCCCTAGACCACTGCGCCACCCGGGAGGCCTATGTTTTCTCTTTCTTGAAAGCCTCCTCACATCTGTCCACTTCCAAGGTTTGGTTTTGTTCAAAAGTTAATGTGGTGGCTTTAGCATGTTAGCTAGGTTCGGCATACACTTTGCGTAGCACGCCAGTAGTCCTAAGAATGATTCACGTTCCGTGGGGATGGAGCTTCCGCGACGGCCTTCACCTTTGATGGTGCCTTGTGGAACCCCGAACTGTCAATGACGTGGCCCAGATATTCAACAGGCCGGGAAAACTTGCATTTGTCCTTCTGGACCCTGCGACCGTACTCCTCCAGTCTCTGTAGTGTAGTGTCCAAGTTTCTCAGGTGCTCCTACCCATCTTTGCCAGTGATTAGTAGATCATCGAGGTAACAATGGGAACCTGGTGAGCCTGCTCAGTATCTGTTCCACAGCTCTCTGAAACAAGGCCGGAGCTGAGGTGATTCCAAAAGGAAGCCTCTGGTACCTGTACAGTCCTTTGTGAGTCACTATAGTCCACAGTTCTTGTGACTCTTGGTCACAACATGCGTCTGTAGATAGGCCTGACATAAGTCTATCTTACTGAATTTCTGTTCTCTAGCTAAACCAGAAAAGAGGTTGTCAATGAGGGTGAGTGGATATTTTTCAGCAGTCAGATACGGTTAACGGTAACTTTGAAATCGCCACAGAGTCTGAATGATCCATCTTTTTTCATGACTGGAACGACGAGTGTAGCCCTCTCACTAACATTCACTGGATGTAATACTCCACTCTCGACTAGCCTGTTTGGCTCAGTTTCAACTTATGGTTTCATGGCGTATGGGACAGGTCTAGCTTTGAAGCATTTTGGCTTGCTGTCTGGTTTCATGGTCCTTTAAATGTTATGTTTTTCATACTGCCAAGTTCTCCATTGAACACATCTGCGTGTTTTCTCAATATCCCTTGTAGGTTTGTGTCCTCCAACCATGTGAATGTCCTGCCAGTTTAGTTTGATCTTTTCCAGCCATGTGTGTCCTTGCAAAGCTCGATGGTTGCCTTTCACAATGTAGAGTGGTAGCTTTACCTTCTGTTTGTTGAGCTCCACTGTAACTATCATGCTTCCTCTCACTGGAACAGTCTCACCAGTGTATGTTTTCAGTGTCATCTTCACGGGCTGTGGTGTGAGGTGATGTAGTTTCTCCTTGTGTACGGCCTCAGAGAGAAAAGATACGACTGCTCCAGCGTCCATTCGCATCCCTACTGCTTTTCCATCCAGCAGCGGAGTCATCCAGTATCCATGTCCAGGATTCTTCCCCTTCAGACAGGCTATCACTTTGTTCATCCTCTGTGTGATTTTATGCACTTTCTTTTTGTACTTCCTGAAGTCGCTTTTCCTTTGTTCAGTACTTTTGTTTGATTGTGTATTTTTGTTTTTAAATACACGTTTTTACATGCACCAACACTCCTCTGCTTGGTGACCTGCTTTCCCACAGTGATAGCATGGCTTGCCACCTACTGCGTTGTTAAAAAAATCCATAGACACCTTCTGCTCTTGGCTGCTGTGTGTCTTTATTTGCCATTTCCATTGACGTACTCACTTCTATTGCACTCTGCAATGTTAAGTTGCTCTCAATCAGAAAGCGTTTCTGAATTGCCTCGCTGCGCATTCCACACACTAACCTATCACGTATAGTGTCACTCAGTGATCGCCCAAATTCACAGTGTTTGTTTAACTGTTTCAATACAGCCACAAATTATGAGATTGACTCCCCCTCCTCTTGATTTCTCGTATGAAATCTGAATCTCTCTGCGGTGATCAGTAGTTTGGGAGAATAATGTCCTTTTAAGGTAGCCACAATTTCATCATATGATTTATCACCAGGGTTTTCCTCCCATAACAGTCAAAGATGTTGGCACAACTACTCATTCTTTCATTTCTCTTCAGTCAAAACGTTCTGTGTAAGAACTCCATTGTTTTAACCAGTGCAGACGTTTTCAGTTTTTGCTTCTCACACTTTTTAGACGGTCCCTCACTCCCTGCCTTTTTTTTCTTCTTTTCACTCACAGCGATTACACTTTCTCCCACAGCAAAACTCTTCTTCTCCCTCCAGGCTAGCTACTGTAGCATCACTCTTGACTGGCTTGCTCCATGTTTTCTTTGCGTCTTTCTACAGCAATTATTCGTTTTTTTTACTGAGACTTTCTCCTGAAAATAATGAACACCAATGTGAGAACGTTTCTTCCTCGTCGCCAATTTTGTTGTATAGGACATTGTATTACTTATACAACTAATATAAGGACAGGACGTGAAACAGGAGTAGAAACTAGGGGCTTTAATTAACGCATGTCACAGAACAAAACATTCCAAGCATTCAAATGTACGTAAGCAGGGGGGTGTTTCAGTTTCCCTAAAAGGAGAAACTAGAATCCCAATACACGAGGGACGCACTTCTCTTAGATTATGTGAAAGGAAGCTGAAAGACACAGAGACAATATATGTTAGGAATCAGCATGTCTGTTTGAGTAACACTAAAAGAAAAGAGGGAAAATGCTTTGCCATGTTTATGAAAATGATATCTCTTCTTGAAATTAATATGTTTTGTGGTTCTCCTTTGTTCCCCGGCTCTACTAACATCATCATCATTATCATCCCCCACAAATGATATACATTTCACACTCTTTGATTTTCAACTCCTACAGCCACTTAATTACATGCTGTCATCCCCTTTTCTGCTGCAGCAGTTAATTGCCTGAATTATATGCTGTCTAAAGCAAAGGCTTTGTTATCAACTCATATGTTTCTTTAAGGCCTAGAAGTGACAAAACTGTGAGAAATATAACAGTGCGATTGTAGCCCCTCCAGATCAAAAGCTTTTTCCTACACCACCTTTTCTATTGTTTTCAGTGCCCCAGTTTTTAACTTCCTGATACTATATTTAAACAGCTGGTAGTTTATAATATCAAAGGGGTCTTTGAGTGCTACTTTTTTAAGCTAATATTCTATAGGAATGCTACCAGTTCTATACTGCAGTGTACATATCCATGACCTGCCAGTCTTCACTGTAAAAGTTCTGACTTGAAGATGAGCATGAATTGCTATACTGTAGCATATCATTATTAACAGCATGGCTAAAGAACATGGTGCTGACATTTGTGTTTCTGCACTGCAACTCTGTCCTGACTGGCCATGACGCTCACGAGAGATGCCACTTGGAGATGCTGACTGCCTCACAGTGGTCCGTAATGTGATCTGATGCTTTCTAACGGGACTTTTGTAAATGTTCACTTATGAAGGGTGGGCCAAGTGTTAAAACTGGTTGACTTGATAGCGAAATCCTATGTCGGAAAATGTAGCGCTGCGCGATCTGATGTTTGTTCAGGGTTAATGGTTGCATCCATGCATGAAGGCACATTGTACACAAGAAGTCAACATTAAGTAGAGCAGGGTATTTTTTTCCAGTTGCCAAGTTTGATTTAGGATTTCTTCTTCATGCTTGGGATGGAGTTAACAGCTTGTTATTGGTGGGGGTCGAATAGGAATAGCCAGAGCCAAAGTGATCAGCTCTCATTTCATGTCTCACATTTTGCCTCCTGGCAAGAAAGCTTGTTCCTTTACCAACCTTTGTTTTCTTCCTTAAGTTTTGTTCCTAGGCCTTTTTTTAGCTGACGGATCAACAACAAAAAAACACATCAGTCTGTGTTTTGGTCGAGAGAGTGTTGTCAAACAGCAGAGCAATGTTGATGTGAACTCCCCTGTTTGTGTTTCCTGTTTTTCTGTCCAATCAGAGGCTCCGCCTAGTCCGGTGAAAAGCTCCCCAGAAACGACCCCAGTGACCTCTCCTCGGCAGCGCAGGGACTCGGACCGCTACTGCCAGCTATGCAACGCCTGGTTCAACAATCCGGGCATGGCGCAGCAGCACTACGACGGCAAGAAGCACAAGAAAAACGCGGCTCGCGCCGACCTCCTGGAACAGCTGGGCAAGACCCTGGACATGGGAGAGATGAAAGGTACAGAACAGAACAGGGAAGGCCTGAGGCAGACCAGATAACCTGGCAGAGTCTCTCTCTCTCTCACACATGCGTACACACACACACGTAGCACAGATAACCATGCAGCTCACTGCCTCCTCCCCTCACCCCTACTCCATAACAGCCAGGATTGTTAGTTACTGTTGCCTCTGTGTGTAGTAACATTATATAAGTGTATGTGTAGTAACATTGTTATATGTAATAACACAGGAAGAGATGACAAGGTGTTATGTAAGAAGATAGGACACTGTCTGCTAGTGATAGGGGAAAAAATCGAGACAGTTACATATCGGATATTATTTTTGACGATATATCGTATCGTATTGTTTTGACAATTTTGCAGTATTATTCGTGTGCTATTTGGCTGTATCTGCACCAAAACTCCAGTATTTTTCCTTCATAGCTTGTTCTCCATCTTATTTTTAAATAGGGAGCTGGGTCTCCTGTGTGGCACAGAGGTCTAAGGCACTGCATCGCAGTGTTGCGGCATCATTTCAGCCTGGGGTTCAATCACCGGCCGTGACCGGGAGTCCCAAAGGGAGGCGAACAATTGGCCAAGCATCGTCCTGGTTAGGGGAGGGTTTGGCCGGGGGGGCTATACTTGAATCATCACGTTCCTCCACCCTGACTTCGGTCGTCAGTTGAACAGTATTTCCTCCAACACATTGGTGCAGCTGGCTTCCGGGTTAAGCGAGCAGGTGTAGAAGTGCGGCTTGACAGGTCGTGTTTCGTAGGACGGATGACTCGACCTTCGCCTCTTCCGAGCCTGTTGGGGAGTTGCAGTGATGAGAGAGGATCTTAATCACAAAATTGGGGAGAAAAGGGGGTAAAAATTACAAAAAAAATATTAAATCAAATTAAATTGGGAGCCAATTTGTTTTCAGCTCTTTTATTTCCATAATTTATCAAAACTCGTTTTCTCATGGCTCGCTCTTGTCCCTCTGCAGCAGACATTTGGTGAGCAATATTTTTGGATCATCGAAGTGCAATAAAATCACATTATCAAATCGTAATACAGATAGAATCATGAGAATTGCAATACATATCGTATCAGCACCTAAGTATCGTGATAAGTATTGTGATAATATCGTATTGTGAGGTCCCTGGCGATTCCCAGCCCTACTGTCTACTAGAGTTCATCCAGTATGAAGAAATATGCATGTACACTACTGTATGTGCAGTATGAGATGTTTAAAGCCTTGGAAGTAGGCCTAGGGGAAATACAAGACACAAATGAACTTTTCAGTTTTGTATTCCTCATGTAATAGATAATATATCAGTATCAGCAAAATGTAATGCAAAACTACTTTTGGAAAAACTGACTCACCATTTGTGATACCCATATCTTGAGATAGCACAGCATATGTCAAGATGGGGTCAATATGTAATATATATTCATTTGTACACTTCATGGCATTTGTTACGCTCGTTAGTATGGCATTATCAGTTATTAAATGGGGGGCTAAGGAGGTCCACTATCCTCTGATGTTAATGTGAGACTTCTATTTCTCTGGCTGTGTTGCATGCATCCCTCTTGACTTGGCTAGTGTCTGCTTCTACGCCAACCAGAGAGAGCTACAGTGGAGAGGCTCAGCGTCTCTTAAGTACCAGGACACGACTAGCCTATTTCGGGCTGTTAAGTTTGGAGTGGGGAGGGGGAATGGTGCTCTCTTTCTCTCTTATTGTCTCCTACCCACAATATGTCAATAACAATTACAGAATATTATTCCAGCAGGCTGCTGCAGTGCTGTGGGACCCAGAGGGTTGTAAAGTTAAGTAGTGCATGAGCAGACATAATGTGGGATGTCTCTTTGGTCATGTCTGATTGGAGATGTAGCTTAGCCTCCTTCACTCCTGGTCTTATTTAGGTTGGCTCTGCGTTGCCGGGGACCTGCACTGTGCCATCCAATCAGTGAGATGTACTGTATGTCTCTTCAGTCACATCTGATTGGAGATGTACTCTAGGCCTGGTTGATACTTATGGCTGATTGGTTGGCTCTGCTTTGTAAGGGACGAACGGGGAGGCACCGTGCTGCCCAGTCACATCTGATTGAAGATAAAGCCTAGTCTAAGTCCTACTCCTAACTCCCAGGCTGGTTATTTCTACTTAGGGCTGGTTGATGGGCTCTGCATTGCCACTAATGAATTGGGAGGCTTCACCTGCACCTTCTCAGGGATAGCTGCATTTTTTTAGGAAGGTTTTACTTGCAATGACTGTGATCTGTTGTTGTCTTAGCTACCTTAGTTGAATGCACTCACTAACTGACCTAAATGTAAAATGCACTGTTTTGTCCAATCACTGAGATGTATGAGGAGGAATGTACACACTTCTTACAATTTTATTCCATGTTTCACGTGCCACATTTCCTTTGAGGATTTACCCCAGTGTTTTACCCAAAAGCTTAGACTGTCCGTTTTCTATCTAATGCGGGTTGGCACCCGTATCTCACTGGGCCAAAGCTCCGGCAAACCTGCTCTAACTGGGAGCCAAGGCAACGCTCTGGGTACTTATCAGCTAGCCTTTACATAACAATGGCTAGGTGTGAACTTGAACACCTTCTCACAAACCAACAGTCTTGAATGATGCGGAGGTTGTTGGTTCTGCTCGCCACAAGTCTTTAGAGTCACTCTCCTGACAGAAACACAATAACACTAGACATATATTAACATAAAACACTGGTGGCCCACTGGTGTGGGGGTAAGTCCCAATGGAAAAGCACCAAAATAGTACTTTGTCATCATGTATTATGCCCTGTTTTGGGTCATTTAAAGTTATTGATGGAGATTCATGAATATTCACGCTTGATGTTAACTTGAGTCTTTGCCGACTCGACACTTTGAACTGCGTGATCGTTTCAAGTTAAGTATAATGCCTCGTACTTCCCCTAAAACAGTGCTCGTTTTTCAGACGGTCCCGCCCCTGAATATCTCTTGAATGCTTCCTCCCAGACAGGCTCCGCTTACGGACTGAGGACTTGCCTATTCTCTGTGAAATAGATGAGCCATAACTCAAAGCCAGAGTGTTTCGCCAACGTCACTATAGTCATTATGGGTGGCTGGAAATGGCAGCATGGAGATGCAGTATTCAGCACTCACAGTCTAATGAGCGTTTCTCTCCGGCGATTATCAATTAGTAATGAAGTGGCAAATCATCCTAACAGGCAGGACTAGCATTGTGTGGATGGGGATGGAGAGGGAAGGGGGAGCAGGGGCAGCCAGGGCACAGTGCAGCGGGCAGGGATAGGCTGGGCTGCTTAATTCATAGGACTGCAGAGCTGTGCTGGCAGGCCTATCTTTCACACAAAGAGTTACTACCTAGAGCACTTCTACTATTTCCTCTTTTCTCTCTGTCTCTGTGACCCCGGCTTGCCGCCGAATGAAATAGCACTTCTATTTGATTTATTTATTTATTTTTCTCAGTCTTTCTTCGTTTTTGTCCTGTTCTTGCGCACGGTGTTCTGTGATGTTGGATGGCTATTAAACAAACAGCTGTAGATGGATATCTGGTGGTTCTGACTGAAGGTTTTCAAGCAGGTGATGAAATATTCCTTGAATACCTATTGAGAGGTGATTTTCATTTGAGCGATTCCTGTACATCGGTGGTTATACAGCACAGTAGTGGTGTTGTTTCTGAGAAGGGAGTGTGTGAGAGCATTCTGCCGTGTATATTCTATGTCCCAAATGGCACCTTATTCCCTTTATAGTGCACTACTTTTGACCAGCCCATTAGTACTCTGTGCTGTGTACTGTAAAGGAGGACCCTCCAGGAGAGGACCTGCCCACCTCCCACACTCCTCCATCTGTGCTCCCATTTCACCCTCTGTTTGTTACCCATCCTAAACCCTACTAACCTCACTCTATGATCCTCTGGGTTCAGCCATGTGCTCTGGGTTTCAGATTTCCCTACAGAGCTGAGACTTCATGGAGCTTTGTAGAGCTATGCTAGCTACTGCACTGCCTGCCTCTAAAGCAGGGATTAATCCCCCCAACCAAAAAAATACTGTTGCGAGTTAGAATAGTAGAATACACAAGGTGCAATTTCGAAAATTGGTTGTGCATCAGAAGTTTTTCTCATGTTATGTACGTCACTGATAGTAGGTCAATTAGCCCATGTCAGCTAACATTTTTTAGATTGATAAGTTAGTTTTGCGGCCAGCTATCTAAACTTGTTATGATTGTCGAATTGCATGCTGTGGGGCCGCCATTGATTTTGTTAGTCAGTCTCACTCAGATATAATATTAAAAATGGCAAACGTTCATCTCCACCCTATGGAAAAATGTGTAGAATTACAGCAAATTTGTTATAAAAGTGCAAAATCTTCTCTCCGCCCCATGGCAAAATGTGTAGAATTGCAGCAAACTTGCTTTAAAACGTAAAAACATTCTCTCCGCTTCCAAGAGTGGGGCCACTAAAATGTTTACCCATCAATGTTGCCCACCCCTTTTCTAAAGGATGTGTGTAAATGTTTCATAGCTAGCTACCTGTAAACACTATACAGCACCATAAAGTGGTCTAGGCTATATCATAGGAGTTTGTGTAATCTGTATGTTTCATAGCTAGCTATACCTGCATACGAGGCCCTCTCCTCCACTAGGAGCTGAAAGGAAATACTATACCTGCATACAGTACCTCAAAGTGGTCTATACCATAGGGACTTATGTTATCTGATTGTGCTGTACGGCGTGGAGTGTAAACTTGACTGTATAGGACATCAGCGTATTGATTGTATAACGTCAAGGATTTAACCTTTAGAGGACTTGACAAGGTAGAACCTATTGACTCATTTTGTATGTCCCAAATGGCACCCTATTCCCTATATAGTGCACTACTTTTGACCAGAGGCGTATGGGCCCTGGTTGAAAGTAGTGCACTATATAGGGAATAGGGTGTCATTTGGGACAAAATACACATCACCTCCATATATCAATTAAAGCATTGTAGGGAAAATGTAAACAAGATCCAAGACAGTCCAACCTATTCCAGTTAGTTCATGATGTACAATAGGCAACTTTCCCCCTGAATTCCTGCAGTCTATTTTAGGGAATTTAGGGTGCTCTTTTTCTTTATGAAGTCATTTTTGGAAGATACAGAAGATGATGAACAGTGCGAGTCGCATTCCAGAACAGGTTTCCCTGGTAAAAGAGCAACATCTTTTCCTATTGTTATTATTGTAATCTAAAACATAAATATAGATTGTACATATAAGTTATTATTTTCCTTCTAAGAAAGAACGACTTCGTTCTTATCATTCTTACTGTTATCATCTAAAATGTTTAAAAAGCTTTGGGTTACCGAGGAGGTGCATTAGCTACATTCAATCTGAATATAATAGTGTTTGTTGCTGTGAGATTCTGTGCCCGAAGTGTTGGACCACTGACTGAGTCTGAGAGACATTGTTCTATCTAGACTGGAGCACTGCAGTCATTTATAACAAGAGAGAGCGAGAAGAGGAGAGTGTGCCATTTTCTTCTTTCCAGTGCACAGGCAGATAATGGCAGTTCTCCTGGGGGCTTCCTCAGTGTAAGCTTGCTAACGCTGTGGACTGATGACACACATAGAATTGCTCTTGCTTTTATCTTCCGTCTTTTTTTTCTCTCCCTCCATCCACACTCATCATGTCACTGAGTCTGGGTGTGTCCCAAATGGCACCCTATTCCCTATTTAGTGCACCACTTTTGAACAGGGCCCATAAAAGTAGTGCACTATAATAGGGAATAGGGGTACTATTTCAGACACATCCTGAGACTGCACTGCAACCCAGACCATTTTGTTGTAACTAACACTGTGTAAGGAGATTTAATCTTCTCTATGTCTCGTTTGCTTAGTCTATAACAGAACTGCTTACTGAGCAGAAAGGAGGACTGGACTGGTTTATCATGGTGATGCTGGGCCCTTAGCTTTGTCTGTCATAGAACCAATACTCATCAAAATGAAAAATAGGGGCCAGCACTCACTTGATTCATTTGTACTTGAAGTTTGTTATGTTTTTAATATTCTTTAAAAAAGATAAGACAAACCTGCACACTGCTATTTTATCACTTTCCCAGTGCGTCAGAAGCTTACATACACTCAATTAGTATTTGGTAGCATTACCTTTAAATTGTTTAACTTGGGTCAAACCTTTCCGGTAGCCTTTTACAAGCTTCCCACAATACGTTGGGTGAATTTTGGCCCATTCCTTCTGACAGAGCTGTTGTAACTGAATCAGGTTTGTAGGCCTCCTTGCTCGCACATGCTTTTTCAGTCCT
Organism: Salvelinus alpinus; assembly: GCF_045679555.1. Lineage (NCBI taxonomy): Eukaryota > Metazoa > Chordata > Actinopteri > Salmoniformes > Salmonidae > Salvelinus > Salvelinus alpinus. The sequence continues at coordinate 65,507,941 of NC_092090.1, forward strand.
GCCTACAAATGTTCTATAGGATTGAGGTCAGGGCTTTGTGATGGCCACTCCAATACCTTGACTTTGTTGTCCATAATCCATTTTGCCACAACTTTGGAAGTATGCTTGGGGTCATTGTCCATTTGGAAGACCCATTTGCAACCAAGCTTTAACTTCCTGACTGATGTCTTGAGATGTTGCTTCAATATATCCACATAATTTTCTTACCTCATGATACCATCTATTTTGTGAAGTGCACCAGTCTCTCCTGCAGCAAAGCACCCCCACAACATGATGCTGCCACCCCTGTGCTTCACGGTTGGGATGGTGTTCTTCGGCTTGCAAGCCTCCCCCTTTTTCCTACAAACATAACGATGGTCATTATGGCGAAACAGTTTCATCAGACCAGAGGACATTTCTCCAAAAAGTACGATCTTTGTACCCATGTCCAGTTGCAAACTGTAGTCTGGCTTTTTTATGGCGGTTTTGGAGCAGTGGATTCTTCTTTGCTGAGTGGCCTTTCAGGTTATGTTGATATAGGACTCGTTTTACTGTGGATATAGATACTTTTGTACCTGTTTGCTCCAGCATCTTCACAAGGTCCTTCGCTGTTGTACTGGGATTGATTTGCACTTTTCACACCAAAGTACGTTCATCTCTAGGAGACAGAACGCGTCTCCTTCCTGAGCGGTATGACGGCTGCGTGGTCCCATGGTGTTTATACTTGCGTACTATTGTTTGTACAGATAAACATGATACCTTCAGCCGTTTGGAAATTGCTCCCAAGGATGAACCAAACTTATGGAGGTCTACCATTCTTTTTCTGAGGTCTTGGCTGATTTCTTTTTATTTTCCCATGATGTCAAGCAAAGAGGCACTGAGTTTGAAGGTAGGCCTTGAAATACGTCAGGTACCTCTCCAATTTACTCAATTGATGTCAATTAGCCTATCAGAAGCTTCTAAATCTATTACATCATTTTCTGGACTTTTCCAAGCTGTTAAAAGGCACAGTCAACTCAGTGTTTGTAAACTTCTGACCCACTGGAATTGTGATACAGTGAATTATAAGTTAAATAATCTGTCTGTAAACAATTGTTGGAAAAATGACTTGTGTCGTGCATAAAGTAGATGTCCTAACCGACTTGCCAAAACTATAGTTTGTTAACAAGACATTTGTGGAGTGGTTGAAAAACGAGTTTTAATGACGCCAACCTAAGTGAATGTAAACTTCAGACTTCAACTGCATTTTCTTAAAACTACATTGTTGGTTATTAAGGGCTTGTAAGCATTTCATTGTAAGGTCGACCTACACCTGTTGTATTTGGAGCATGTGACAAATACAATTTGATTTGATTTGATACCATTCCATTCACTCCAGCCATTAAACTCCATTCCAGCCATTATCATAAGCTGACCTCCCCTCAGCATCCTCCACTGGTGTCTATACTGTATATGGATTTTTATTTTTATTTTTTTATGATGTTTTTATCCTGCACTGTACCCAATGATTTATGAAAATGTACCTGCTACTGTAGGTTGATGTCCTCGTTGTGGTTTTACAGATGTTTTTAATACGTTTTATGTACACACTTTATTTGAATATTTTTTAAATGAACATTGTTATATTTGTTAACACATTTTTATTTTCCTTGACTCCAACCCTATTTCGATGTACTGAATGGATGTGGGTGGAACAATGTCTACAAATGGGTGCAAATTACAAACACTCAAACCAAATCTCTGACGAAGGCCTTGAGGCCGATATGTAAAGCTTAATAAAGAACAGTAATACTAGGAAGAGCAGTGTGCGGGTTTCTCTTTTCTTTCTTGTTATTTCCTTGTTATCATGCACCTGAAGCAAATATAGTTCAGATGTGCGAGTGCCTTTTTGAATGATCTTTAACAAGCAACATATCCTAACAGAGCACACACTGCAAATGGCTTCTAGCAAACTTTCATTGAGCACGTTAAGTTAAGACCGAGTTGGACCCCAGGAAGACTAGCTCTCATCATGGCATCAGCTAATGGGAATCCAAAATGAAGAATAAAGACTAAAGCACATTCTCTCCCATCATCCTGAGAGAACCACTGCTGCCATGCCATCTCTTGTCCTCTCATCATGTCAATCAAGTCCCTCCAGATCCCACGTCCAAGCAGCTGCATGCAGATCTAATGCAATCTGATATGATTAGGGCTGTTACGGTGATGATATTACCGCCACACCGGTGGTCACGAGTCATGACTGCAGTCAAATTCCACGTCATGGTAACTAGGCTTCTCCAAGCTCCGATGCTGCTGATGGTCATTAGTAACCTACCAAACTTGCTAACTGCCTGGTACTCAGCACTCTATTGTCCCTCTAATCACTCTGACATCAATGTAAATGTCATCGAAAATCAAATAAAACACTTCATGAGAGCACATGAGCTCATGTTGCGCAACATTTCGAAAGGCTACGCAATAGTGTGAGAAAACATAGTTTTGATGGGCTCTATTAAAAAGAGGAGGATCCCATCAGCTTTCTAAAGGCTAGGCCTACTATATTTACTTCTCAACTTCCCTAATATTAAGCACATTACTTCGCTTTACGACAGGAGTATAGCCTACCTGGCAGGCATGAAAATGAACCAAGGAAAATGTGTCCTCCATTCTCTATTTAAGTGCATAGATTACATGTATTTTTCCCCCTGCCCCTGATCCGAGACAGGTGCATGATAATGGTCAATTTTAAGTCAAAACTATTTTCACACATATATTTTTTTGTATATGTAAAGACAAGATTAAATTACAAATAGTCTGATGGGTGACAATATTATCACTTGTGAATGATGCCCAGCTTGTGCAGTAAGGCAAGAAACAGCACATGCCTTTTTGTCTCTCGAATTTTTCAAATCATAGTCGTACACCTCATGTAGCCTAGCCCATAGGCCTATATGTTTTAATAAGGTTTGTATCACACCTAAAGAGGCCAAATAACATCTTAGAATTAATCCGCTTTATAATCGGTGTAGAGCCTAATTGACATACATAGGCGGCGCGTGACTTTCAAGTTTGAGGAAGATCATTTTCACCACAAAAAAAGGCACCTTTATAATAAATCATCACTTTTGAAAACAGTGTTTTCCTGCTAATTGATTGTATTTTGGAACATTTGTGCTTATAGTCTACAGCCGTGTTCGCATTTTTGCGCTTATGATGTGAAGAAATAGCCTAATAGTTTATCAACATTTTTAGCCAAATGTTCTGATCTGTTGCATCAGCCTCATTGCTTTTAAAACGTTTTTTGAGTGGTTGTATTAATTTAGGATCTATCGCATCCCACAACAGTCCCAAATTATGTTTGGAATATTTATTTATAATAGGTTAACTTTTGTACAATGGGGGTTAGTGGATTGACGTAGGCTAGTGCTTTTGTTGTTCGTTAGGTCTACTTATCTTGTTGGCTGATGAATAGTAAATGTGGACACTTCTTCTAACATCTTCAATATGTGCTTCAGAATTCGATAAGACGGACATGCACAGTTGTGTCCCTGATGTGTCTGTCTTCACTTGTAGCCTACTTTACAGCTGAGATGCCTGTGAGAAGGACACAATCACGTGACGGGCATTGGCTAATAAGAATTGAGATATACAGTATGTGAGTGAGAGGTGCTTCAGAGCACGGCGATTGGCAGCCGGCAGAAGGGAATTATAATAATTATATTCAGCCCAAGGGCACTACGGCCACACAAGGGGGATGCCATTGGGAAATTCGAGGCCTGGTGAGAAAATTATCAAGTGCTTATCAAATTGTGAGTGAGAGACTGATGAAGTGTGTGCAGCCTGTGCAAGAAACAAAGCAGAGCTCATTCCTTTCATGCAACTTTTTTCAAATCATCATTAGAGTCGCATCATGCAGCCTCAGAATGTATTAAACATCTAAACATACAGCCCAACATTTGTATCACAACTAAAGTTGCATAAATAACTAAATTAAGTGTATAGGAGGAACTGTTTCTTTGTTAACCACTCAACACAGAATGTGCACACTCCCTCTGAAATCGGTTGGAGAAAATATCCTTTCTATTTTATTCAGCTATGTTCAATTGTATTCTTCATACTATAAAATAATATAAAATAATGCCACGGAATTCTAAGCAAATCTTGTCTGCTAAATGAACTAGTGTATCCCACAGCCATTTGGCATAGCCAGATCAAGGCCTAACATAATGTCAGAGTATGCTATTCTGTTCTTCTGAAATAGACAAAAATAAATCATGGATTTATTGTGATGGTGTAGGCTATATTATATTGATTTATTATACTTTTTAAAATGTAGATGTTCCAAAGGTATGCATCTGTGGCTTGTAGGCTTTGTGGGAAGCCAGGAGAAGCCAGCATTATTAGTCAAGCCAGAATTATTAGTCAATTACCGTGAGACTGGCAGTTATTTGCTTGACAATCACCGGCTGACAACATTTCTTGACCGCCTCAGCCCTAGATATGATTGCATCAGTGAATATGACTATATCGCTCCAAAGTGTTTAATTTGCCCCCTAGCCAGTCCTGTCAATCAGGCCACGGCTAGAAGACAAATTGTGTTTCTCTGGACTCCATCCCAGCATCGTTAATTGGAGGGATGCGTCCGGGAGATGTAAATTGGCACGTCCTCTCTAACAGCTTCAGCAGCTTCCTCCCGAGGCCCTGCAATCACAATTCACAAGCCATTCTTCTTGTCTGTGTGCTTCCATTCCCACTCCCTCCTGACCCTAAAATAGATGTATTACTGCCATTTACTGCCTTAATGGCAGGCTCAGAGACTGGCAAATTACACAGAGATGGTCAAGCTCCTCTCCAAGAGGGCACAGGTTGAAGGAAGCTCTGTTCTTTGTTCTAGTTATCGTATATTTCATCAGAGGAGGAGGAGAGGCAAATCAATATGCAGACAACCGGGAGACTGGGAGATTACACAAACCCATCAGTGTAACAATGACACCCATTTACACTCAATTTATTTCCCATCGTTTTGGTGTACTGTTTTTTGAGAGATTGCAATCTTATCTGCCACATGATTCACTGAACAAGATTGCTTTTAACAAGGATTTTATTTCAACACTTCAACACTGGATTGTTTAAAGATGGGTGAATTAGATAGATGGGGGATTTTTAGAGCAACAGGGGGAAGTGTGTTTACACTGCAGGCTTTATACACATTATTTGGAATTTCCCTGTTGAAGACATGTTTGTCGAAATACGTCGGTGGTAAGGCATTTTTTGTTGTTGCAGGCTTTCAGTTTTAATTGTATATATAACCCAGAACGTATTTTGTTCTCAGCATTTCCTTATCCATTAACACAATCCTTGCCAACTAGTTTGAGGTTTCTTCAGGTTTCTTGCGATCACACAAGTGAGGGATGTTTTTCATTACGAGTTCAGTTTTATAAACCCATTAAATATGATACAGCCAAGAAGCTGACTGTAGTTTTGCACTATTGGGCCATTTGGCATGAGCTAAGCGGTGTCCCTTGCCTTTTTTATATTTCAGAGGAAGCATATGCTGTTTCAGCTCTCGGGTGCTTTGCTGCAGTCAGAGCTGCACTGTAGCTGTCGCTGAGCACGAGATGCACCATCTGAGTGGGGCAGATGGCTCGTGGTTAATTTAGCATGAAGCATGGACCCTCACCACCTTCCTATGTTCATAAACAATCCACGCAGATGATCACGCTGTTGATCAATCACTCTCTCTGGTTGCCGGGACAATATCTCTCAATTAGCAATTAAGACAATGTAAGCTGTGGCTGGAATAGGAAGTCGAGTGACTCAATTGAGCATTTACATAAGATATTACCATTAGAAATACACTAGGGAAGGGGAGAGATGAACCGGACAACATGGCAGATGTGATCACGACACTGAATTGAATTTACTGTAAACTAACTGTGATACAGTATACTGTATGGATATGGTGACATCTTCTAGGTGTCTGACATGTAGTTATCTGACTGTATCCCTAGTTGGCTCTGGACGAATCCTCTTCCATAGGTGTCCTAGATGTTGAAACCAAGATCTATGTGTGAGATTTAGATGAAGATAGCGCAACATTTTCAATTGGCTCTTCTACCTGTTATTCTATTGTCCTTTTAGGAATGCCAATTTCAAGTTTAACAGAAATAAATGGCTCTCTCATGACTCACCAAAGAGCAGAGGCCCCTGAATGCAGGAAGGATGAGAGTGAAGGCAGCAGCAGCAACAGAGACACAGCGCTCCAGCAGCGGTAGACTGGTGCTCCATTGCTCATGCAGGGCGGGCGCCACGGGAGGTGCTGCAGGTTGTATTGCCTTGATGGATCCTGGGGCTGCAGCACATTCTTTCACCTTTTCAAAAAGCGTTTGAGATGTGGCCTGTCAAAAGGCCACGCGGTGCAGAGCCCGAGCGACAGCCCTGCCGCTCACTGCAGCGCTTTAATGTCAGAATCATGAGGGTGTCAGGGGAGCCTCTCTCTCTGTCTCTCTCTCTCCCTTGCAAAATTTAAATTTAGGCAAGGCAGTCTTCGCTCTGACACATGGTTACTGAGGGGCTGACAACAGATGGAGAAATTGCAGAGAGAGAGAGAGAGAAAGAGAGAGAGCCAAAGAGAAAGAGAGAGAGATTCTTGTCTCCCTTCTCAGTCTGTTTGAACTTCATTAAAATGGGATCAGAACAGCGGTTTTTCTATCTAGCTATGACAGGGCTGACAGTCAACAAGCACTTAACATCAGTGTCATCTATGTACAGTACTGGATGATGTTACAAATAATCTGGGTACTTTGTTTCTGCTGCTGACCTTTGTTCAGTCTGACATAACCTCATATTGAGACAATCTGGGAGTCATGCTCCCTCCCTCTCTCTCCTCTCTCTCTCTCTCTCTCTCTCTCTCTCTCTCTCTCTCTCTCTCTCTCTCTCTCTCTCTCTCTCTCTCTCTCTCTCTCTCTCTCTCTCTCTCTCTCTCTGTCTGTCTGTCTGTCTCTGTGTCTCTGTCTGTCTCTGTCTGTCTGTCTGTCTGTCTCTGTCTGTCTGTCTCTGTCTGTCTCTCCATCCCTCTTTTTTTCTCTCTCTCTCTCTCTCTCTCTCTCTCTCTCTCTCTCTCTCTCTCTCTCTCTCTCTCAGAGCTCATCAACGTGGGGGATATGACCTTAGGGCGGAGGAGAGACTGGATAATTAGATTCAATGATGGGACATTAGTGTGGACATTTATCCTTACCTTGGCCTTTCTTGCCCTCCAAACCATTTCACTCAATTTAGAGAGAGGATGCAAGCGACTGGGCTATTTGTCATGCCACTGTGTCATTAGTTTTAACATGACAGCCATTACACTGTCACAGCAGGGCACCAGCTGAACAACTGTATCAGACAGACAGACATAGGGTGTGTCCCAAATGGCACCCGATTCCCTTTATAGTGCTATATAACTCTGTAGGGAATACGATTCCATTTGGGGTGCATCCACAGAGAAATGGTTTGTCACTCTGTTTAGTTGCTGATTTGGTGATCCACTGTTGCCGAAGACATCAAAAGGGGCGAGAAATAAAGTGATCGTCTCATTCAGATCTTAGTTGAATCTTGGAGTGAGCTAGTTAGCCTCGGGTTTTACACCCAAAGCAATGGTACGTAATAACAAAATACAATCAACAGCCTACATTTCACTCAAAGCAGAGCTCTGTCTAATTAGAGCTAAGGTGTGTCCATCTTCAAAAACCTCAGTAATGGATGTTATAATTTCAATGTAATTTAATTGTGATCAATACTAAATGTGTGACATTTCAGTGTGGGCATGTCCTTAATTGATTCTTTCCACTTCCCCCACACCAGGAACAGTCATTAGTGAAGTCGATCAGGCGTAGCTTGACAAGCACTGAGCACTGACCCTAGGTTGCATCTCCAATGGCACCCTATTCCCTATTTAGTGCACTTCTTCTGACCATAGGGCAGTATGTAAGGAAAGGGTGGCATTTGAGATGCATTCCTAGTGTCTCCATCAGGCAGCTGTATAGAGCAGTAGTTCCCAAACAGTGAGGCACACTTTTTAAGGAACTCAGTCCGGCTTTAAACGTACTCTTGCAAGATTTAATAGTAGAATGCAAAAAGGTGCAATTTAGTGCGTCATCAGTTCCTCTTGTGTAGTCATTGCATACCTTAGAGAGCTTTTTGTCAGCTAACGCTTTTTTTCTTTTTGTGTTATTGCTGTAAGTTTTTAGTCACTCAAATATCACGTTCCCCAGTGAAAAAGTTTGGGAACCCCTAGTATAGAGGAAATAGAAGCTGCTGTTAGTTAGTCTTATATCATCCCTTCTAGCTCTCTAATATTTTTATTGACAGCACTGTGAAAGCATGCTGACCAGGGGCCTCATTTATAAACATTGCGTACGCACAAAATATGCTCCAAAACATGCGTGCACCAGTTTTCACGCAAAAGTTGGCAGTTATAAAAAGGTAACTTTACGTGAGAAAGTGCTTATCCTCCCGCAAATTTTAGAGGTTGAAGTATTGCATTGAAAGAAGGCTAGTAGCCTAGTAGCCTTGTGCTTGACACTCCTTGACACTCTTATTCATAACAAAATAACTGGTAGCTTAATATAATAACAAGATGCAATCATTTGCCAGTAGTGAGAAGAGTGAAAATCTATTTATTTTATCTTTGCATTCTAAAATTAAAGAGAAATAGGCATCTACGACCTCCCGTGTGGCGCAGCGGTCTAAGGCACTGCAGTGCTTGGGGCATCACTACAGATCCGGGTTCGATCCCAGGTGGTGTCACAGCCGGACGTGACCGGCAGACCCATGAGGCGGCGCACAATTGGCCCAGCATTGTCCGGGTTAGGGAAGGGTTTGGCCGGCCGGGATTCCCTTGTCCCATTGCGCTCTAGTGACTCCTTGTGGCGGGCCGGGTGCATGCATGCTGACTTCGGTCGCCAGCTGGACTGTGTTTCCTCTGACACATTGGTGCGGCTAGCTTCCAGGTTAAGAGAGCAGTGTGTCAAGAAGCAGTGTGGCTTGGCAGGGTCATGTTTTGGAGGAGGCATGGCTCTCGACCATCGCCTCTGCTGAGTCCGTAGGAGAGATGCAGTGATGGGACAAGACTGTAACTACCAACTGGATATCACGAAAAAGGGGTAAAAGTAAAAAAATAAGCATCTTTATCTTATTATTTATTTCATTTCCATGATCATTGCAGAATAAATTCCTCACCTTTTCTGGCTGTGATGGTTTCATACTCCCGAAATAGACAATAGGCCTACAACAAATCAGGATAGGTTAACATTCGTCCCATCTCCCATTTTATTGGGCCCACTTCAATAGATAGTAAATAGTAAGATAAGCTACTTCAAGTATTTTGCTCTATGCAATCTGATCCGAAGCGCAGTTTAACGGTAGAACAGATGGTTCATCTTTTCCATTGACGTTTTGTAGGCTACGTCTGAGTACTGTAATGTCAAATCTCTCAAGTAGACCATATTAAATTCATAAACCTATTACAAATATCATAACCATCGCAGTATAAATTCCTGCCATGATGAGTTCATATTCCCCTAAGTAGCTATACAACAATCATGCGTATCTTTCATTGAATTGTGCCTATTAGATAGGCTATTATAATTTCACGTTTTTGCACTATGCATCCAAAAAGGAGTGCAGGTTTATAACAGAGTAGAATTTAACAGGTGAACAGGAAATGTACCTCTCTCATGGAAGTGCTTAGGCTACCACTGTAAGTATACACTGAGTGTACAAACATAAGGAACACTTTCCTAATTGTATCATAGCTTTCACCTGGATTCACCTGATGAGTCTGTCATGGAAAGAGCAGGTGTTCCTAATGTTTTGTATACTCAGTGGACAGGCCTACTGTATTTTTCATTTTTTTCTCCAGAGTGGACAATGTTTCCGAATTCGCGGGCAGTGCAACATATTTAGGTTTGAATTCACAACAATCTGTTTAAAGCAAAGACGTTTGATCAAGTTCGCGATCGCTATTTCGTTTCGATAGTGTCTAGGCCTAATTCCAACACTTCCAAAGTATACAGGAAATAAGGGTGTTAATGTCAACACAAAAGGAGAATAATGGGCGTTATTCAGGTGGAGTCATAATGATCGTTCACGCGTGCACAGTTTTACGACAGGTCTGATTTATTAACAGGAAACATGCTCATGTATGGCGTGCGCCAAGTTTATGCATTTCAATATTTGTGTGCATGAGCAGTCTTTTCAGAAATGGCGCACACAGATATTTACATTTAAGTCATTTAGCAGACGCTCTTATCCAGAGCGACTTACAAGTATTTAGTTTAAAATGTACGCAACTTTTATAAATGAGGGCCCAGGTCTTTTCAATAGAACTATTGATTCCTTAAAGGACTGTCTCCGGTGGGATAGAATAGTTCATGTATACATAATTAATAGCATTTGTGGTGGGACATGGAACGTACATGTACTTGAACATGGTTCCGTAGTTACAAAGGAAAATCATTTCAAATGAAACAAGTAGTTAGCTAATACATGACACCTGTCTAATCCTGCTAAAAACAAAAGAGCATTTGAGAAATATGTTTATATATGTTGATTAATCTAGTGTATCTGTGTTTGTGTGTTTTTAATTCCAGGTCTGAAACGTAGCTATACCTGTGAAGTCTGCAGTGTCACACTCAACTCTGTGGCACAGTACCATGCACATCTGCAGGGCTCAAAGCACCAAAACAAGTGAGTTTTCTACTCTGTGTACCGCAGCTAAACAGAAGATTTCACACTGTGTATACTTTTTTGTCTGATGATGAGTGGCCAGCAATGTACAGTACCAGTGAAAAGTTTGGACACCCCTACTCATTCCAGGGTTTTTCTTTATTTTTTACTATTTTCTACATTGTAGAATAATAGTGAAGACATCAAAACTATGAAATAACACACATGGAATCATGTACTAACCAAAAGTGTTAAACAAATCAAAATATATTTTATATTTGAGATTCTTCAAAGTAGCCGCTATTTGCCTTGATGACAGCTTTGCACACGCTTGGCATTCTCTCAACCAGCTTCATGATGTAGTCACCTGAAATGTATTTCAATTAACAGGTGTGCCTTGTTAAAAGTTAATTTGTGGAATTTCTTTCCTTCTTAATGCGCTTGAGTCAATCAGTCGTGTTGTGACAAGGTAGGGGTGCTATTCAGAAGATAGCCCTATTTGGTAAAAGACCATATTATGGCAAGAACAGAAATAAGCAAAGAGAAATGACTGTCCATCATTACTTTATGACATGAAGGTCAGTCAATGTGGAACATTTCAAGAACTTTGAACGTTTCTTCAAGTGCAGTCACATAAACCATATGATGAAACAGTCTCTCATGAGGACTGCCACAGTAAAAGAAGACCCAGAGTTACCTCTGATGCAGAATATAAGTTCATTAGAGTTACCAGCCTCAGAAATTGCAGCCCAAATAAATGCTTCACAGATTTCAAGTCACAGACACATCTCAACATCAACTGTTCAGAGGAGACTCTGTGAATCCGGGATTCATGGTCGAATTGCTGCAAAGAAACCACTGCTGAACGGCACCAATAAGAAGAAGAGACTTGCTTGGGCCAAGAAACATGAACAATGGACATTAGACTGGTGGAAATCTGTCAAGTCAAATCAAACTTTATTTGTCACATGTGCCAAATACAACAGGTATTACCGTGAAATGCTTACTTACAAGCCCCTAACCAACAATGATGTAGCATCTTTGCAGGACGGCCACTCCTAGGGAGAGTAGCAACAGTGCTGAACATTTTCCATTTATAGACAATTTCCAGCTTAATGCAAGTCAACAATTCTTAATCTTAGGTCTTCTGAGATCTCTTTTGTTCAAGGCATGGTTCACATCAGGCAATGCTTCTTGTGAATAACAAACTCCAATTTTGTGTGTTTTTTATAGGGCAGAGCAGCTTTAATCAACATCTCCAATCTCGTCTCATTGATTGGTCTCCAGGTTAGCTGTCTCCTGACTCCAATTAGCTTTTGGAAAAGTCATTAGCCTAGGGGTTCACATACTTTTTCCAACCTACACTGTGAATGTTTAAATGATGTATTCAATATAGACAAGAAAAATACAATAATTTGTGTGTTCTTAGTTTAAGCACACTGTGTTTGTCTATTGTTGTGACTAAGATGAAGATCAGATCAAATTTCATGACAAATTTATGCAGAAATCCAGGTAATTTCAAAGGGTTCACATACTTTTTCTTGCCACTCTAGGTCCTGGATGGCAGGATGCTTAGCCCCAGTGATGTACTGGGCCGGTCAGATGCGGAACAGTTGCCATATGCAACCGGTCAGGATGCTATCAATGATGCAGCTGTAGAACTCTTTGAGGATCTGGGGACATGCAAAATCTTTTCAGTCTCCTGAGGGGAAAAGGTGTTGTCGTGCCCTCTTCACGGCTGTCTTGGTGTGTTTGCACTCTCGACACGCTCCACTACAACCCCGTCGATGAGAATTGGGTCCTGTTCGGCTTGCCTTTTCCTGAAGACCACGATCAGCTCCTTTGTCTTGCTCACATTGAGGGAGAGATTGTTGTCCTGGCACCACACTGCCAGGTCTCTGACCTCCTCCCTATAGGCTGTCTCATCATTGTCGATGATCAGGCCTACCACTGTTGTGTGGTCAGCAAATTTAATGAAGGTGTTGGAGTCATGTTTGGCCACTCCGTATTGTGGGAACAGGTAGGACAGGAAGGGACTAAGCACGCACCCCTGAGGGGCCCCAGTGTTGAGGATCAGCGTGGCAGACGTGTTGTTGGCTTCCCTTACCACCTGGGGGCGGCCCGTCAGGAAGTCCAGGATCCAGTTGCAGAGGGAGGTGTTTTGTCCCAGGGTCCTTAATTTATTGATGAGCTTCATGGGCACTATGGTGTTGAAATCTGAGCTGTAGTCAATGAACAGCATTCTCACATAGGTGTTCCTTTTGTCCAGGTGGGAAAGGGCAGTGTGGAGTGCGATTGAGATTGCATCATCTGTGGATCTGTTGGGGCGGTATGCGAATTGGAGTGGGTCTAGGGTATCCGGGATGATGCTGTTGATGTGAGCCATGACCTGCCTTTCAAAGCACTTCATGGCTACCGACGTGAGTGTTACGAGTCGGTAATCATTTAAGCAGGTTACCTTCACTTCATTGGGTACATGGATTATGATGGCCTGGTTGAAAGTGTAGGTCTTACAGACTCAGTCAGGGAGAGGTTGAAAATGTCAGTAAAGACACTTGCCAGTTGGTACGCGCATGCTTTGAGGACACATCCTGGTAATCCGTCTGGCCCCACGGCTTTGTGAATGTTGACCTGTTTAAAGGTCTTGCTCGGCTACTGAGAGCATTATCATGCAGTCGTACGGAATAGCTGGTGTTCTCATGCATGCTTTGGTGTTGCTTGCCTCGAAGCGAGCATAAAAGGCATTTAGCTCATCTGGTAGGCTCACGTCACTGGGCAACTCACGGCTGGGTTTCCCTTTGTAGTCCATAATAGTTTTCAAGCCCTGCCACATCCGATGAGCGTCAGAGCAGTTGTAGTAGGTATCTTAATCATGTATTGACGCTTTGCCTGTTTGATGGTTCGTCTGAGGGTGTAGCGGGATTTCTTATATGCGTCCTGATTAGTGTCCCGCTCGTTGACAACTGCAGCTCCCGCCTTTAGCTCGATTCTGATGTTGCCTGTAACCCATGGCTTCTGGTTGGGATATGTAAGTATGGTCACTGTGGGTGAACGTCGTCGTCGATGCACTTATTGATGAAGCCGATGACTGATGTGGTATTCTCCTCAATGCCATTGGATGAATCTATGTGTGTGGAGTAAAGGTGGTCTAGAGTTTTTATTCCTCTGGTTGCACGTCACATGCTGGTAGAAATGAGTTAAAACAGATTTAAGTTTGCCTGCATTAAAGTCCCCGGCCACTAGGAGTGCCGCTTCTGGATGAGCATTTTCTTGTTTGCTTATGGCCTTATACAGCTGGTTAAGTGTGGTCTTAGTGCCAACATCGGTTTGTGATGGTAAATAGATGGCTACGAATAATATAGATGGAAACTCTCTTGGTAGATAGTGTGGTCTACAGCTTATCATAAGGTACTCTACCTCAGGCGAGCAATACCTCGAAACTTCTTTAATATTAGACATCATGCACCAGCTGTTATTGACAAATAGACACTCACCCCCACCCCTCGTCTTACCAGCCGTAGCTTCTCTGTCCTGCCGATGCATGGAAAATCCCGACAGTTCTATATTATCCATGTCGTCATTCAGCCACAACTCGGTGAAACATAAGCTATTTCAGTTTTTATTGTCCCGTTGATCAGATAGTCTTGATTGTATGTCATCCATTTTGTTTTCCAATGATTGCACGTTGGCCAATGGAACGTATGGTAGTGGAGGTTTACTCACTCGGCTACGAATTCTCAGAAGGCAGCCTGACCTCCGCTCCCTTTTTCTCTATCTTTTCTACAAGGAAATGACAGGGATTTGGGCCCGTTCCCGAGAAAGCAGTATATCCTTTGCATTGGACTCGTTACAGAAAAAAATCTTTGTCCAGTTCGAGGGGAGTAATCGCTGTTCTGATGTCCAGAAGTTATTTCCGGTCATAAGAGACGGTAGCAGCAACATCATGTACAAAATAAATATCGCTAAAAAAATGAACAAAATAGCACAGTTGGTTAGGAGCCCGTAAAACGGCAGCCATCTCTTCCGGCTTCATTGTTCCTTTGGTCTGATGAGTCCGAATGAGAGACTTTTGGTTCCTATCGCCGTGTCTTTGTGAGATGTAGGTGAATGTATGATCTCTGCATGTGTGGTTCCCACCGTGAAGCATGGAGGAGGAGGTGTGATGATGTGGGGGTGCTTTGCTGGTGACACTGTCAGTGATTTATTTATAATTCAAGGCACACTCAACCAGCATGGCTACCACAGCATTCTGCAGCGATACGCCATCCCATCTGGTTTGCACTTAGTGGGACTATCATTTGTTTTTCAACAGGACAATGACCCAACACACCTCCAGGCTGTGTAAGGTTATTTGACCAAGAAGGAGAGTGATGGAGTGCTGCATCAGATGACCTGGCCTCCACAATCACCCAACCTCAACCCAATTGAGATGGTTTGGGATGAGTTAGACTGCAAAGTGAAGGAAAAGCATCCAACAAATGCTCAGCATATGTGGGAACTCCTTCAAGACTGTTGGAAATGCATTCCAGGTGAAGCTGGTTGGGAGAATGCCAAGAGTGTGCAAAGCTGTCATCAAGGCAAAGGGTGGTTTGATTTGTTTAACACTTTTTTGGTAACTACATGATTCCATATGGTGTTATTTCATAGTTTTGATGTCTTCACTATTATTCTACAATGTAGAAAATAGTCAAACTAAGTAAAAACCCTTGAATGATTAGGTGTGTCCAAACTTTTGACTGTTACTGCAAATGGTACCGCGTTTGGTTTAGAAATACGTGCTATGCCACTGAAAATCAATTGGCACTTTCAAGGAGGCTTTTTACATTCTGCATCAGTCATAGCTAGAATAGATAGAATGTATGCAGCTATAGATGATGTGAGAGATTTTGAAGACAGAGTAAGCAAAATATTAGATAGAGGGGGAGTCCCTCTTCTGGCTTCGGGCATCTTTGTATCTTTTTCCACTTAAGTTCAGACTTATTGAAAGCAATTAGTTTTTGAGTAGGAAAAACGATTCTAATTGAGCCATTTTTTCACTTCTTTCACATTGCTGCTGCTAATTGGTGGCCAATGCCGCGGTGCCTGCAGGAGTGGCACCCAGATTCAACAAGCTCTTGCTGTACTGTAGACACAAACAAACACCCAGAGCCCGGGCTAGCTCCATCAGGCTGTGATCATCAGAGAGAACAAACAAGTAGCGCTATTGCACAACTAAAATGCACACACACACACACGCACACGCACACACACACACAAACAAACAAACAAACAACCATCTAAGTCAAACATCTACCGCTAATACACAACTAAAATGCACACACACGTACACAACTATCTAACTCAAACAATTGGCAGTTATACACAACCAACACACACAACTAACACCAAGGGTGTTTCTCAAAATGCATACTACGTGCTCCGAGCACGCAAATTGGAGCAATGGAGGGTCAGAGTATTTGTCCAAATCAAAGTATGCAAAATGGAGCACGGAGGGTACTTCTCAAATGTGTACTCCGTTTGTACATATTTTGAAGCATGCATCGATACACGCTTCAATGAAAAGTATGCAAAGAAACATAATGCAACCACGTAAGAAATTACGCACATTTTCTTGAAATCAATGGTTGCCATTATTTGTCCTGAAGCGAGAGAAAATACACTCCGACTTCAAAATGAAATGTTGCCTATTCACATCTCATATGTTGCCCGACAATATTTTATCTTGATACGTACATTTTGACATGTTACCTGCCTACAATACCCACTGTAGTGTTCGTAGGTCGCAAGCCCATAGTAAGTCAATAGAACTAACTGGCTAGCTAGGGCAGCAGGTAGCCTAGTGGTTAGAGCGTTGGGCCAGTAACCAAAAGGATGCTGGATCGAATTCCCGAGCTGACAAGGTAAACAACATCTGTTCCCTGTGTGCCTGAAATGTGGATTGTGATTATGGCAGCCCCCCCACGCCTCTCTGATTCAGAGGGTTAAATGCTGAAGATGCATTCAGTTGTACAACTGACTAGGTATCCCCCTTCTTTTCTTATTTTTTTTACTACTGTTAGCTAGCCAGATAGCCACAACGAATTGTTAGCTAGCTACCCACGAATAATTGACAACTACCTTGGATAACATTGGTTTTAGGTCATTTTCTGCCTGTTAGCTACATTATTATGATGCACATATAGCTAGAAGTAAAACGTTTGCTTTGTGTATATCTTGTTTTGTCTCTATTGTTGCCATTGTCCAGGCTGGATGAAAGGTCAGTGAATGGGGAGATGCTGCGTGAGGTCATACAGTCGGGGAGCGCGAGTGCTTCTCAAATGTACTGTTTAATGCGTTCTCCACCTTCTCGTCCTCACAAGAACATACTGAAGAGAACGTCCTCTGAGAATGCACTTGGAGCATTAGAGTGTGGAGCACGGTAGTATGCATATTGAGAAACACCCCAACTCAAGCAGGTCATGCTAAAACACCACCAACATCCAGTGTTCAGAGTTAAACAGAGCGTTTTTGTCCTGAAACAGTAGTAGATAGGTAGTTAGGTAGGTCAGAGGATGGGCTGGTTGTGGGCCCAGCACAGCGCAGCCTGGCCCGTAGGTGTGAATTGATGAGCTTTCTGTGGTGCATGTCCTGGAATTAATTCCCCCTGTTGGCCCATCTGCCCGCACGTGTCCACACTCCACAGGGATGCAGACATCAGGAGACGTGACATACCGTTTAACAGCCCTGCACTTTAGTCATGCTTCACCACACTGCCTCATTGGAGCTAGTGGCTTTCCACACAGGCAGATCTAACCACCCACCCCCAGCAGCCCAGAGCAACCTCTTTCCTCTCTTTCTCTCTCTCGACACACTCTCTGTCACTCTCCCTCTTTCTCACTTCCTCTCTTTCTCTCTCTTTCCATTTCTCTCACGCCCCCCTCTCTCTCTCTCTCGCTCTATCTCTCTTTCTCCAGACCTCAACACCCTCCAGTCAGCCCGGGTGGCTTCACACTGCCTACAGTGTGATGGGTGTATTTAGGTCATTGCTTTATGCCAGTTTATCCAGAATAAAGACATATCTCCTTAGGAATTCTCTCTCTCTCTCTCTCCCTCTCTCCCTCTGCGCAGAGGGCAGAGATGTTATTGTTGTGTGTCTCTTGTGTCCTACATCATAGCTCGGCCAAAAATAAGACGCTAGTTAATATGAAAGCAGTGGTGCATTTTATGATTTTGATGGTATAGTTACTTTATTGTGCTTTGACGGTACGACTTCACAGAGAAGGGAGTACAGTGAAATTACTCATCAGCCGTTTTTCAGTCATTTATCTAAATACCTTTTCCATTTAGCTAGGTTGTCACTAGAAAAAGTGATGCGCTGTGAATTGTAGTGAGGCCGGAAAAAAATCAATACAGTTACATATTGGGATATTATTTGTGACAATATATTGTGTACATATATTGTGTACATATACTGTATCTGCACCAAATCGCCAGGATTTGTCCTTTATAGCTTGTTCTCCGTCATCTTTTTACATTTGTTCTCAGCACTTTTATTTCCATGACTGGTCAATAACCTGCTCTGTTTTGTCTCTCTCTTGTCCCTCTGTAGCAGACATGTGGTGAGCAATATGTTTGGAACATTGAATCGCAATACATATAGAATCGTGAGACTCACGATAGATATCCTATTGGCACCTACTGGTAGTGTCGTGATGATATTGTATCGTGAGGTTCCCGGCAATTCCTTGTGAATTGCACGAAGTCGGGTCAGGTCAGATTGGGTAAGGTTAGGTTACGTAGGGGTCATATTGACCTCCCCACTCTCATCACAAATTGATACCAGCAAGCTGATGACTGAACTCTGCGTAGCTAACTTGAACCAAGTCCAAGAACTTCAGTGAGGATATTCAATTTTGACTGAAGCCATGACCCATTCACGGTGTGCTTACTAATGAGATGTGTGATCGATACTAGACTAACAAGCCTGCTACAACAGTACAACAGCCCCTGCTGGCATCCAAAGCGGAAAGTATGCCACAAATTGAGGTCTTCCTTTGATTCACTAACTCAATTTGGCTGTCTGACATGTTTCTCTTTTCTCTGTCCAAGTATTTCCCCAGTTGTCCTGCGCTTCATTTGAGCAAAGCAGCAGCACTCCCTGGTTGTCCCAAATGGCACCCTATTCCCTAGTGCACTACTTGTTACCAGATCCCTATGGGCCCTATTCAAAAGTATTGCACTAAATAAAGATTTGGTTGTCATTTGGGAAGCAGACGTCCTGTGTTTAAGAACTAGCTTCTTCACATAATCTGTCCTTCCTTGTGATGGCATAAGAAGTAGTATTTTAGTCTGGTCCTGTCTGCTGAGACAGAAATAACCTGCTGACAGCCTGGTTGTATGAGCTGACTGAGGTCCCCTCTCCTCCCCAGACCAGCCAGGGGATTATGCTGACTACAGTAGACTGACTAAGGGCACAGGAGGGGATCCTGGACATGTGGCTGTTGGCTGGCTGGTCAGTGTGAACTAAGGAGAAACTGTGAGGGAACCAATTGGACCTCTAGTTCAGGACAGAAGAAGAGGAGGAGGAGGCTCTTTCTCTTTCTCTTTTCTGTCACTGGAGCCCAAGTTCAATGGGACAGTAGAGTAACCACTCTCATACTTACACATTACTTATTGTTACATTTCCTGCTAAGTAAGATTACAAGCTTCTTTGGCGGTGACCCACCACTAACATTGTTCCAACCTAGATCATGGGCAGACAAGCTGTAAACAGGCTTTTATGTGTTGATGTGTTCACCTTCACAACAATATCAACATATGAATGTCATGATAGATTGTGGGCACAGGAGGCTGCTTAGTGGAGGATGGCTCATAATAATTGCTGGAATGGAGTGAGTGGAATGGTATCACACACATGGAAACCATATGGAAACCATCTAACCATTACCATGAACCCATCCTTCCCAATTAAGGTGCCACCGGCCGCCTGTGATTGTGGGGGCTGTGTAGCTGTTTCTTAGGGTCACAGTCAGAGCCTGTAGTTGTGCGTTAACAGAGCGTGAAATGGTCTCTGCTGTGTAATGTTATCCTCCACCGCCAGAGATAGAGACGCAGAGCGACCAGTCTGGGAAACACGAGTCCCGAACACAACGTGGCTGTAATAGCGTTACGAGACGAGGCGGGGGGGGGGGGGGGGGGGCGTTGTGGGAGCGAGACCCATCCCTCAGCCCTGTGCTCCTTCGCTGCTCCACTATCACTAGGTCAAGTCAAGCAGACGGCCTCGTTACCATGCCATCACCGATCCCTTGGCACGTCATCCATCAACGCCCAACCATCAACGCCCAACCATCCCCATTCCATGCTGCTCGCTTGCACTCTTCCCTGTTCACCCCCCCCCCATCTCTCTCCACCATCCCAGTACTCACGAATGAGTCTGCGGTGGGTGGGAGGATGAGTCTGGCAGTTTGAACGTTGGTGCAGTGATTTGTTATCGCTGCTCTCGTTTCCCGCGTGGACTCAACCGACCGTCCACAGAAAGAAAGCTGATTAATATATGATGTGATGGATGGTTCACCTCTCAGGTTTGACACACCAGCCATTCCAACATGTGGCACCGGTCAGACAATTATGTGAAATACATGAATTATTCAGCCTAACAATAATCCATACATCTAACTGTATAGGGTGTTTCCCAAATGGGACCTGACTGCCTATGCAGTGCACTACCGTTGAGCAGGGCCCGTCTCCTGTCAAAAGTAGTGCACTATATAGGGAATAGGGTGCCCTTTGGGACTCACTGTAGTGTATATCTCTGACATTCAAGACAATTGGTTGGCCTGCTACTGTAGCTGTGGCAGCCATGCTCCCTGCATGGTGTTTTCACAATGGGAATTCAGATTGTGGAAATAATAACGTTTCAATAATTCATGAGATATACCTCCTTTTAGATTGAGGTTGAAGTATTATTAACCTCTTTTTTTGTTTCCATTGGGGATTCCTCTCTAATGTCATGTATAAAACAGACAAGATTAGACTTCTGCGGCGTAGTTTCATCTTATCCATGTAGATGTCTTTGAGTTGATTACTGACACAGTATAGCAGACTGACTTGGTGTAGATTTTATGCTTGGGTTGGTATTCCACTGAAGTGACTGTATGTTTTTGTGACAGGGGGAAAGGGCTTTACTGTGTGTAGTCTGTGTGTCCTCTGCTATGCACCGTGGCCATAAAACCTAATGCATTCAACAGCTGAAATCCAGCCGTTAAAACTGTCAAACAAAGGCAGCTTGATTTATTCTGTTTATCCTGGTGCCTTGTGCTGTACTGAGCCTGGGACATGAAACAGAATGGAACAGTATGAGAGTGGCAGTGTTTGGGTATCCTCTCCCACCTGCTTCTCCCTAGTCACACATACTGATACTGCTGCCGTCTCTCTCTCTCTTTCCCCATTTCCGCTGTCCCCCGCGGTCACAAAGATAGAGGTGGTGGGTAGGTAGGTATGCTTTTATCCAGACCCCCCCCAGCACACTTGCTACTCAGTGTACTCACACACCCCACACTCCCCTGGAGACAGACCCCCCTGTCTGACATCTCTTTGAATTCTACCTCTCCTCCATTCCTCCTCTTTCTTTGCACTGTGACGACCAATTTACCACCAATATCATGTCCCACTTTCCACACAAACACAATCATCACTGTTTTGTCATTTCTGATCCTCTGTTCACAAAGGAAACCTTTATTCCCTTGTCTTAGAAAATAAAAATGATTCATTCACACTCAAGAACAGTCCAAAAAGAAAAGGGTAGGGGGGGACTTTATTATATACAGTGATCCCTCGCCACTTCGCGGTTCACTTATCGCGGATTCGCTATTTCGCGGATTTTCATAATGCATTTTTTTTTTTTTTTGGTGCATTGTGCTCTGCATTCTGATTCGCTAAAAACTCACTCCCGCTTCTTGTATCAAAACATGCTACGAATTGTGCTATCATTTTGTCGTCTCGTGCAGTTATGTGTACGTACATAAAACAGCTTGGCAAATTTACATTAAGTTGGCCAAATTATCTTGTAATTTCGAACATCTCCTAAACCCATAATGTCGACGAAACGGCCTACACGTGAGTCACTGTATTTGTATACATGTAATAGTTGCTAATTGTAAAAAAAAAAAAAAAATCTATTTCGCGGATTTCACTTATCGCGGGTCATTTTCGGAACGTAACCCCCGCGATAAACGAGGGATTACTGTATATAACAATAGAGGCCTTACATTCTTTTTGGCAGAATATTAGCTTTTTTCCTATATCCGATCTATGGTGGGAAAAGTTGCTTTCGCAGAGAACAAACAACCCCAAGTTATAACAGACTAATATTTGTCTTCTTTATAGTCTCAGCTTGGCATTAACATCAGTCAAGGCCATCATTCCCAATATAAAGGTAATGCCACACAGACATAGAACTGTAGGATGTGAAAGGCAGTTGTGTGTGTTTGTACATGAAAGGTCAAATGATTTCTCTAGGAAACTTCAATTTCAGCCTTCTATTTATGGGGCGACATGAAAATACAGTATCATAGACTGATGGATTAATTGAGATGCACCCTTATTCTGTCCCCCCTCTCTCTTTCTCTCTCTCTCCCCCTCTTACTGCTGCCCCCAACTCACTCTCCTCCCTCTCTCTTTCTTTCTCTCTCTCTCCCCCTCTTACTGCTGCCCCCAACTCATTCTCTCTCTCTCTCTCTCTCTCTCTCCCCCTCTTACTGCTGCCCCCAACTCAGTCTCTCTCTCTCTCTCTCTCTCTCTCTCTCTCTCTCTCTCTCTCTCTCTCTCTCTCTCTCTCTCTCTCTCTCTCTCTCTCTCTCCCTCTTACTGCTGCCCCCAACCCAGTCTCTCTCTCTCTCTCTCTCTCTCTCTCTCCCCCTCTTACTGCTGCCCCCAACTCAGTCTCTCTCTCTCTCTCTCTCTCTCTCTCTCTCTCTCTCTCTCTCTCT
The DNA here is from genome assembly GCF_045679555.1 of Salvelinus alpinus. NCBI lineage: Eukaryota > Metazoa > Chordata > Actinopteri > Salmoniformes > Salmonidae > Salvelinus > Salvelinus alpinus. Next base: position 65,530,578 of record NC_092090.1, read on the forward strand.
CTCTCTCTCCCCCTCTTACTGCTGCCCCCAACTCAGTCTCTCTCTCTCTCTCTCTCTCTCTCTCTCTCTCTCTCTCTCTCTCTCCCCCTCTTACTGCTGCCCCCAACTCAGTCTCTCTCTCTCTCTCTCTCTCTCTCTCTCTCTCTCTCTCTCCCCCTCTTACTGCTGCCCCCAACTCAGTCTCTCTCTCTCTCTCTCTCTCTCTCCCCCTCTTACTGCTGCCCCCAACTCAGTCTCTCTCTCTCGCTCTCCCCCTCTTACTGCTGCCCCCAACTCAGTCTCTCTCTCTCTCTCTCTCCCCCTCTTACTGCTGCCCCCAACTCAGTCTCTCTCTCTCTCTCTCTCTCTCCCCCTCTTACTGCTGCCCCCAACTCAGTCTCTCTCTCTCTCTCTCTCTCTCCCCCTCTTACTGCTGCCCCCAACTCAGTCTCTCTCTCTCTCTCTCTCTCTCCCCCTCTTACTGCTGCCCCAACTCAGTCTCTCTCTCTCTCTCTCTCTCTCTCTCTCTCTCTCTCTCTCTCTCGCTCTCTCGCTCTCTCGCTCTCTCGCTCTCGCTCTCTCTCTCGCTCTCTCTCTCTCATATATATATATCAGTCAGTCAGTAGAGGATTTCCCAGAGAGGAACACATCCTCATGAGACACAATGATGCGTGCCACAAATCCCCAAACACTTAGAGTCAGACTGAAAGACCTGCTCCTCAAATCCTTCACGCACACATTCAAAAGAGCTATAGCAGCAGCACATGCATATATACAGTGACTTCAGAAAGTATTCATACCCCTTGACTTATTCCACATTTTGTTGTGTTACAGCCTGAATTTTAAAAAAAATCTCACCCATCTACACACAATACCCCATAATGACAAATTGTTTTTAGAAATGTTTGCACATTTATTGAAAATGAAGTACAGAAATAGTACAGCAATCTTCAAGTCTTTCCACAGATTTTCAATGGGATTCAAGTCTGGGCTTTGGCCGGGCCACTCAAGGACTTTCATATTATTGTTCTGAATCCATTCCAGTTGCTTTGGCTGTATGCTTGGGGTCATTGTCCTGTTGGAACGTAAGTATTTGCCCCAGTCTAAGGTCATTTGCACTCTGAAGCAGGTTAATTCATCAATGATTTGCCTGTATATGGCTCCGTTCATTGTTCCCTGTATGCTTACCAGTCTCCCAGTCCTTGCCGCTGAAAAGCAACCCATATAGCATGTTGCTATCACCACCATGCTTCACGGTAGGGAAGGTGTTAGATGGGTAATGAGCTGTGCCTGTTCTTTTCTCCAGACCTAGTGCTTTGCATTTTGGCCAAATGTTTCAATTTTAGTCTCATCAGACCACAGAATATTTTTGCCTTATGCTCTCAGAGTCTTTCAGGTGCCTTTTTGAAAACTCAAGGCCCAGATTGGTGAAGTGCTGTAGAGACTGTTGTCCTTCTGGCAGGTTCTTCCATCTCAGCCAAGGAACTCTGTAGTTCTGTCAGAGTGGTCATTGGGTTCTTGGTTACCTCCCTGACCAAGGTCTTTCTTGACCGGTTGCTCAGTTTGGTCGGCCAGCTCTAGGCAGAGTCTCGGTAGTAACATATTTTTTCAATTTCCCAATGATGGAGACCACTGTGCTCTTGGAAAGTTTAAACACTCTAGAAATTGGTTCATACCCTCCCCCAGATACAGTGGGGAGAACAAGTATTTGATACACTGCCGATTTTGCAGGTTTTCCTACTTATAAAGCATGTAGAGGTCTGTAATTTTTATCATAGGTACACTTCAACTGTGAAAGACGGAATCTACAAAAATCCAGAAAATCACATTGTATGATTCTTAAGTAATTAATTAGCATTTTTTTGCATGACATAAGTATTTGATACATCAGAAAAGCAGAACTTAATATTTGGTACAGAAACCTTTGTTTGCAATTACAGAGATCATACGTTTCCTGTAGTTCTTGACCAGGTTTGCACACACTGCAGCAGGGATTTTGGCCCACTCCTCCATACAGACCTTCTCCAGATCCTTCAGGTTTCGGGGCTGTCGCTGGGCAATACAGACTTTCAGCTCCCTCCAAAGATTTTCTATAGGGTTCAGGTCTGGAGACTGGCTAGGCCACTCCAGGACCTTGAGATGCTTCTGGCTGTGTGTTTCAGGTCGTTGTCATGCTGGAAGACCCAGCCACGACCCATCTTCAATGCTCTTACTGAGGGAAGAAGGTTGTTGGCCAAGATCTCGCGATACATGGCCCCATCCATCCTCCCCTCAATACGGTGCAGTCGTCCTGTCCCCTTTGCAGAAAAGCATCCCCAAAGAATGATGTTTCCACCTCCATGCTTCATGGTTGGGATGGTGTTCTTGGGGTTGTACTCATCCTTCTTCTTCCTCCAAACACGGCGAGTGGAGTTTAGACCAAAAACTATATTTTTGTCTCATCAGACCACATGAGCTTCTCCCATTCCTCCTCTGGATCATCCAGATGGTCATTGGCAAACTTCAGACGGGCCTGGACATGCGCTGGCTTGATGAGGGGGACCTTGCGTGCCCTGCAGAATTTTAATCCATGACGGCGTAGTGTGTTACTAATGGTTTCCTTTGAGACTGTGGTCCCAGCTCTCTTCAGGTCATTGTCCAGGTCCTGCCGTGTAGTTCTGGGCTGATCCCTCACCTTCCTCATGATCATTGATGCCCCACGAGATGAGATCTTGCATGGAGCCCCAGATCGAGGGTGATTGACCGTCATCTTGAACTTCTTCCATTTCTAATAATTGCGCCAACAGTTGTTGCCTTCTCACCAAGCTGCTTGCCTATTGTCCTGTAGCCCATCCCAGCCTTGTGCAGGTCTACACTTTTATCCCTGATGTCCACAGCTCTCTGGTCTTGTCCATTGTGGAGAGGTTGGAGTCTGTTTGATTGAGTGTGTGGACAGGTGTCTTTTATACAAGTAACGAGTTCAAACAGGTGCAGTTAACTTCTACCGAGTCAGAAACCCGGATCCGGGAGCACCCCCCACCCCCCACCAGTAAAAAAGCTGAATAGCATAGCTAGCATAGCGTCACAAGTAAATAGTAGCATCTAAATATCATTCAATCACAAGTCCAAGATACCAGATGAAAGATCCACTTCTTGTGAATCCAGCAATCATTTCTGATTTTTAAAATGTTGTACAGGGAAGACACAATATGTAAATCTATTAGCTAACCACGTTAGCAAAAGACACCATTTTTCTTTGTCCACCATTTTTTCTCTCCACCAGTAGCTATCACCAATTCGGCCAAATAAAGATATTGATAGCCACTAACCAAGAAAAAACCTCATCAGATGACAGTCTGATAACATATTTATTGTATAGGATAGTTTTTGTTAGAAAAATGTGCATATTTCAGGTAGAAATCATAGTTTACAATTGCACCCACCATCACAACTCGACTAGAATAAATACAGAGAGCAACGTGTATTACCAATTTACTCATCATAAAACATTTCATAAAAATAGACAAAGCATAGCAATGGAAAGACACAGATCTTGTGAATTCAGACAATATTTCAGATTTTCTAAGCGTTTTACAGCGAAAACACAATAAATCGTTATATTAGCATACCACATGTGCAAACGTTACCCCAGCATGAATCAAAGGCAAGGGGAGCGATAACGTTATGATCACCAAAATATATGAATTTTTTCACTAACCTTCTCAGAATTCTTCCGATGACACTCCTGTAACATCATATTACAAAATACATATAGAGTTTGTTCGAAAATGTGCATATTTAGCCACAAAAAAACGTGGTTATACAATGAGAATACTAGCAAAACTGCCCTGAAAATGTCGGGCGCTATATTTGAGAGTGATCTAGTCTAATCGATAGCTAATCATAAACTTGACTAAAAAATACAGGGTTGACAGGAATCGAAAGACAAATTAGTTCTTAATGCAATCGCTGACTTACATTTGTAAAATTATCCTTATTGTGCAATACCGGGTCCGCCAAGCGAAGCTACACATAACAAAATGGCGACATATGCGTTTAAAATTTTTCAACAGAACAGCGATTTATCATCATAAATAGTTCTTACTGTGAGCTGTTCTTCCATCAGTATCTTGGGCAATGTATCCTTTCTTGGGTCTAATCTTCTTTTGGTCGAAAGCTGTCCTCTTGTCCGTCGAAATGCCCACTAACGTTCGACCGGGACCCCGAAACGTGCCCGGCGCTTCAATGTGCATCACAAAGCAATGCCTCAAAATCGCACTAAACGGATATAAATTGCTATAAAACGGTTTAAATTAACTACCTTATGATGTTTTTAACACCTATAACGAGTAAAAACATGACCGGCGATATATAAGTGGCTAAACCAACGCTTGGAAAGAGAGAGAGTCCGACGTCCATCTTGCGTGAGGCGCAGCAGGAAAAGAACGGTACATCCGGTCTTTCGCGTTTTATACTGGCCCTGATTGCGCAATCGACTCCATTCAAATTGTCACCTCTTACTGACATCTAGAGGAAGGCATGGGCAGTGTTTGTATCCTCATAGGATTTACAGGGACTTTAAAACTGACCTGGGACCAGAGGCCAAAATTTCTGAAATCTCACTCCATATCAGGAAAAGTGCTGTAGAATGAGTTCTGTTTCACTCAGAGACATAATTCAAACGGCTATAGAAACTAGAGAGTGTTTTCTATCCAATAATAACTATAATATGCATATTGTACTAGCAAGAATTGAGTATGAGGCAGTTTAATTTGGAGACGATAAATGCTAATGTTGAAACAGCACCCCCTATATTGAGAAAAGGTTAATACAGGTCATGAGTGGAGAACAGGAGGGCTTCTTAAAGAAAAACTAACAGGTCTGTGAGAGCCGGAATTCTTACTGGTTGGTAGGTAATCAAATACTTATGTCATGCAATAAAATGCAAATTAATTACTTAAAAATCATACAATGTGATTTTCTGGATTTTTGTTTTAGATTCCGTCTCTCACAGTTGAAGTGTACCTATGATTAAAAAAATTACAGACCTCTACATGCTTTGTAAGTAGGAAAACCTGCAAAATCGGCAGTGTATCAAATACTTCTCCCCACTGTATATGGTTCATCACAATTCTATCTCGAGACCTACGGACAGTTCCTTGGACTTCATGGTATAGCTTCTGCTCTGACATGCACTGTCAACTGTGGGACCTAATATAGACAGGTGTGTTTCTTTCTAAATCCTGTCCGAACAATTGAATTGGGCACAGGTGGATCCATATCAAGTTGTAGTGACATCTCAAGGATGATCAATGGAAATTGGATGTACCTGAGCTCAATTTGGACTGTCATAGCAAAGGGGTGTGAATACTTGTCTAAATGAGATATTTCCATATTTCATTTTAAATAACTTTGCTAACATTTCTAAAAACAAGTTTTCGCTTCGTCATTACGAGGTATTTTGATGGCAAAAGAACCACAACAATTTCATCCATTTTAAATTCAGGCTGTAACATGTGGAATAAGTGAAGGGGGTATGAATACTTTCTGAAGGCACTGTGTAAGCTTGCATGTGTCTTCAACGCAGAAACGCTCCTTAATCGGGATTGACATGCCATCTCATTAAAATGCAAGAGCATTTCAGTCTGTTCAAAGGTTTATAGGCTAGCAATGTGAATCTGCTGGTTGCAGGCATCAGGCATCATTGCTGCAATATTTTGAGACTGACAGTGCAACCGCAGAGTATTTGCAGAACTGATTAAATAGGGTGGGAGAAAATGTGAGCAGTAGGCTATTTGTTTGGACCGGGGCAGACAACAGGCCCTGTCTCAATGGCAGCATAAACGACCATATGGACAGTCCTGGAGAGAACACTTTACCAACATAAATCTGGCAACCGTATCGAGCTGCTGCTTAGCAGCTGCAGAAATGCCTGGAGGGGTGGCAGAGGCAATTGATGGCCGTCTGAGGATGAGGCTGCTGACTGCTTCCAGCACTGGGAAGTAGAGTAGTGGCTTTGGGTTTGTTTTTTATGAAGGTGCTGGAATGCTAAAATATTGACCAACTACAATGCATTGTGTGCCGGAGCAGAAAACAGCTTGAGCGCCAGCGGGAAGAGGAGGAGGAAGGGAGGGTTATTTCCGAAGCCATCCTTCTCCAGTGATCGTCCCCTGTGTGATGGCTTCATGATTTATAATCATGCTCAGTCGGGGCTCCGCCGAGGCCCTCTCGTTTGGCACCGCCCGGTGTTGGTGAGATGCACCGATTAGAAGCTCAGTGGAGGGAGGTTTTGAAACCGCTTTACAGCTCTGTAAAAGTTAGATATCAACGAGCAGGCGGGGGCAGCTTGAGGGCATACCATCAAACAGGAGAGATTGAAGTACAAAGCATGAAAGAGGCAAAGCCACAGAGACATTCAACAGTCCAAACGGCGGCCACTCGACTCTTATGATTCAGCCTCATTTCCTCATTGACTTCCTAATTAATTCCCAATGCACACTGAGAAGGAGATAGCTAGGGGCCCAGTATTTGCTGCAGAATAGACACATGGTCTATCCCAAATGAGATCGGTCTGTACCAGCTCACCTGCTAATCCAAGCTGACATTCTTTCTCTCCACGCTTTACCATAAAAAGACCAGAGGGGAAACACATTAAGAACTTGTGTGTGATGTCCAATGCAGACATCTTATGGGTCTACCATCTAAAAGGGAAGATATGGAATATTTATTTTACAGCATTTAGTATGATGTAACTTGCCGGTATACTTTACAAATCTGGAGGACTGATGCAGTTTTGTAGACTGAAATTGTCTTGGACGGGCAAATTGTTCTTCTATAGCAACAAAACCAGGAGTATCATAAGCTGCAACATAGTAAGAAGAAGGGAGGCATTTTATCACGGGGGGAATTAACTTCAAAGGGACTGAGAATGTCCATGTGAAATATAGGCATGAAGATAAATAATGCATGGCTAATGCCTCCACCAGAGTAATGTGCTGACAGAATTTGTCACACACTTTATGAATACATAAGTTGTGTGTTCGCCACCACGTGGTTAAGGTCACTGCACTCAGATGGTGTGGTTTCTGTTTGCCATTGCACCAAGCGAAACTATGTAACTTGCACTCGCTTCACGGTAAATTCATTATGAGGCCGTTTGCCTTCAGAGGGAAAATAGGGGAGGCTTGATATTGCTCCTGGAAAATGTCATTTTCCTGTCTCTGACTGACTTGAAGGATGTGGTAGTGGAGAGGGGGTTAAGATCGAATGGAGGGCTGGAAGCTGTGCAGATAGTCTCACTGCGGTCCTAAAAGCTTTTCCTGCGGTCAGTTTTTGGGAGGATGCGTCTTTAAAAGCTGTCATTTTGATGGAGATGACAGCAGACAGCAGCAGCTCCATCAGCAGGAGGCTCAGACACACTATGTGGTTTTTTTTGGAGAGCGGCAGGTGACTCCATAGTAGGTGTTGCCACTAACAACACAGGACCCTTTTCAGACTCATCACAGAGTGGCCTTTCTTGGCTGGGCTTCTGTCAACGACTTACAGAACTGTTGTGCTCGAGAGAAAATGCTCAAATCAGCTGAAATATGTTTTCATCTAAAATGTCAGAATGGTTCTTGGATATGGTTTTCTCCTGCGGGGACTATATCGTTTTACATTGAGACTTTGTTGTATTGTGTTCTCTTGATTTACTCAGCTGGTTACTGTTTACGTCTATCTCTGAGACCCATTGGCTTTAAATTTAGGCTGTCAGTACACTATCAGTTGTCTCATTATTGTACTCTGTAATTATGTAGTTAATTAGACCAATTGAACTATGCTCCAATAGTACTGAGTCCAAAGCAAGGAGAAACTGTAATGTCTGAACATTGGTTGAAAAATAAATACGTACCTGCACGGTGTTTGATGCACACATTGTTTATTGAGTGCAACGTTGGGTTTTATACCAAATACGAACACATTTAACTCTCTGGATGTGTATACACTGTGTTTGAACTGAACAGCAAATTCAAATTTCTCATGTGACATCATTTGGCCTACAAAATCACGGCTGCGTGTTTTCACTTATGGAATTATGAAAAACTGATCCGGAATATGTTGTAGTTAGTCAGGTTTTAACGTGATGTAAAATAGGCGGATGAGCCACATTCATACGAGTGAAAGGCTCCGTCGATCAAGAGAACCCCTCTAATGAAAACAAAATGATAAATACGCCTGGCCTTTGAGTGGAATAAATTCAGATCTGCTGGCGTGCTGAGAATATGTTCATTTTCCTCTGTTTGATGGAACTGCTTTCTGTCTCCAAAGAGAGACCTTCCAATGTTGCTTTATTTCTCACCTTAGCACAGTGAATGTTGCATTAATCTCACTCATCCGTTTCAATCCCCCGCCTCCCCTTTGCTTATATTATTGTGTGTGTGTGTGTGTGTGTGTGTGTGTGTGTGTGTGTGTGTGTGTGTGTGTGTGTGTGTGTGTGTGTGTGTGTGTGTGTGTGTGTGTGTGTGTGTGTGTGTGTGTGTGTGTGTGTGTAAGTGCGTGCGTGCGTGCGTGCGTGCGTGCGTGCGTGCGTGCGTGCGTGCGTGCGTGCGTGCGTGCGTGCGTGCGTGCGTGCGTGCGTGCGTGCGCGCGCACGCCTGTGTCTGCATGTGCCTGTGTCTACATCTGCTCTGCATGCCGGTGTTCATGCACTTGTGTGTGTGCGAGGGTGCTGATGTGTGTGGGTGCTTCAGTGTGTGTGTGTGTGGACTAAGGCCTATGCAGGTCTGATACATTAGCCTTTTATGGTGGAATTATTCAGAACTAATGTGACTGGATGGGGCCTGCTCTTCTGCTGCTGCTCTAGTCCTCTAGAGAATCATTCAGCAGGATGTTCATTTCACACTGCACACTGTTTACTCCCTCTGCTAGGTTTACCTGGAGTCAACATAGAAACCCCTAAATGCAAGTCAGGGAATCGATTAATTGAACAAATAATTCTTGCACATTAACTACTGTCTAACCTACAGTGCAAGAGCCAATGAGGGTTAAGACAACTGTTTTAGAAACTGTTTTGGTAATCTATTGGCTCAAAATAAGCAATAGGTTACACCTGCACATGAACTACTGTATGTTCCCATAAATGACACACCTAACTGTGTATCGTCCTCTGTATATTACCTTGGTGGAATGTAATCTACATCTACACACACACACACCAAAAGTGTCCAAAGCATCATCAGACCTTTACTGCATTAACGACGGCAGTTACAACGGGTGTGCTTACGTTATGTTAGTAAATAGCCATGTTTTGGCACTCTCGCAGCCATGCAGCAACACACACAATCCTCATTATTATTCTGCTGTAAGACTATCTACAGCACGTCTGACTATTAGATGTGAATTGGTTGTCATGTTTTGAGAACAGTCATCCCTGTATTAAGTGAGGTATAATTGATCCAAGACCGGGAGAGAACTGGGAGAGGCGTCTCCGACTGTGATTGTGTGATGATAAACCATTAGATAAGACCTTCAGTCGACGTGGCGATGTCCTGGACATGCTATAGAACCTGGCGCTCCGCACCTCTTCAATCACAACAGAAAGGGGATTAGATGTTGGCCACTCTAAGTGTCATAATCAAGCTCCGGGTGCTTTGTTGAGCACATGACAAACGAGAGCATAAAGTCATGCGGTGCGTGAAGTATAGGAGACAGAAATGAGAAAGCGTAGCGAGGAAGGTTTTACATTCAGTCCGGAGAAGCCAAGGCTGTTTAGACGTCCTTATACTTTAACTGCCCTCTTCTCCTGGTTGTACTGTAGATGGTCTCCTTATCGTTGATGTTATATTATTGATCTTATCAGGATCATTTCATCTTCACCGCTGGTTTATTTTATTGGTTGAGATATGTTTGACTTTTTACCTTTGCATAACAATAACATCTCTCTCCCTCCTCTCTCTCACTCCCCCTCTCTCTCTCCCACCCGGTCTCTTTCTCTCCCCCTCTCTCTATCCCCACTCTTTCTTTCCTTCTCTCTCTCTCTCTCCTTCTTTCTCTTGCAGCCTGAAGAATCAGATATGTGTCCAGTGAATCTTGAAGAACAAAACAAACCATTTGATTGATGTCAGACAAGCTGTGTTCAGCTTGCCCCAATTTTTCTGCCTCTGCCCTGCTTTCTCTCTCTACCACACAAACACACACACACACTCTATCTCTGTCTCTCTCCGTTGCCCTGCTAGCATACAATAGGAGAGCACATTTTTCGTTTTTAAATGCTTCAGCTCCACAGCATCTGTCTCACCTGTCAACTTAAGGCTTCTGCAGAACTCTTGTCATTTTGGCCATGTGATAATCGACATTCCACAGATTCTGCATTTCACACCAACATATTCTCAGTACTTTTAAAGACAATGGTCGACGAGAATAAAAGTGGATCCAGCAAAGGGACAGTCCCCTCAATGCATGATGAAATGAACGACCTGCAACTTCATGCTAACTATGCTTTTGCTTTAGTTGTAAGTGGTTAGAGAGAGGAAGACTCTCAATGGCATTTTGGCTTGAGTAATAAAGTGTTTTTTGTATTTTACCTGAAATAGAATATGTATAAGAGAACTGATATATAAGTAATGTATTGTTTTTTATCTTATTTATGAGTAATTCATTTTATTTTTAAAATGTATTTTGCCCTCAGACTGTTTTTTTCCTTTAGAATAATGTATAATAATATAGTAATGTTTGGGTCTATGCTATATATTCCCATCTAATCTCACAGTAACATAATATCCCTGGTGGACAAGTTGGCAATAATAATGACAGTTTGTACAATGTCATTGAACATAATGGCATGGTGCACAAGTTGCTTTATATATAATACAGTAAAAGATTTTCATAATGTTTACAATTTGAATCTGAGCTGATTTATCTGCAGCTCTAGTAGTCCTGGAAGGAGACCCTAAATAGGGGATCTACAGGTAACTGTCAAAATAAAGGAAACACAATAAGGTATATTGAAAGCAGGTGTATTGAAAGCAGGTGCTTCCAAACACCTGTGGTTCCTTGGTTAATTAAGCAATTAAAATCCCATCATGCTTAGGGTCATATATAAAATGCCTAGTTGCCCATTATTTTTGGCTAATTAACCCAGGAACCACAGTGACTTTGAAAGAGGGGTTTCAAAGGAGCATAGGGGGTTTAAAGGTGTGTGTGTGCGTGTGTCAGTCACCAGATCTCAACCCAATTGAACACGTATGGGACATGAGGGAATTCCTCATTGAGTTCTAGACACTTGTAGAATCTATGCCAAGGCACATTAAAGCTGTTCTGGCAGCTCGTGGTGGACCAACACCCTATTAAAACACTATGTTGGCGTTTCCTTTATTTTGGCGGTTACCTGTATGTTGTCAGTGTTCCAGGTATAAACATGTGTTCTCTGTTCCTCCATGTGGTTTGAGGTTCAAATGTGGCCTTCGTCTCAGGGAGGTCCCATTGATTACTATTGTCCAGATTTATGATTCAGATTCATGATTCAACAAAACTGTTCAAAAAATGTGTTCACTGAATTCATTCCAATAGAGCCTTTTAGAATGTGTTAGTATTACAGCCAGTTACAGTCGATTTGAATCAAACCATGTTATTCTGTAATGGTGTAAAACATTGCTGTTATGATGATGATGATGTCTTATTCAGAAATTGAGAGTATTTAAAAAGCAATCCAACTTTAATATACAACCTTATCTCAACCTTCTGTAGCAACTCTTTCATTCTAATAGTTATAAGAACAGTAAAGCTATGTTATGACAGTGGCTGGTGTTGCCATACATTTGACTTAACCAGAGTTTGGTGGTAAAACAGAACTACTAAGCAGGTGTTCTAGTTTGATTTTTTTTTTGTTCTTACTGTTGTAAATTAAGCAGTTTATTTGTAATTGGGAAAGCAGATGTATCTGTATACAGACATAAGAGTTATTTATTATCCTGTCAGTACAGTGCAGTCAGTGTCTGTCGACAGCAAAAACGTGTTTGATCAATAGCCTTGATAAATGTGTTAACAGGTATTTTTGTGTGCTAATTTATGAATAACTGATCTGTTTGTTTTTAAATGAGCAATGTCTGGAATTGTTAAACCAATTGAAACCAACCCTTCTCCTCCCTTTTTAATTTGTTTTAGATGACTTCAGACATTTTGGATTTACTGCTTACACATAAAAAAAAAACACATCTAAGCATTTTCATGCATCTTAGAGAGATGGAGTGAGAAATTCTAAAACAAACGACAAATCTTCCTGAACTGAACATTAACTGAAGCTGGCTCAACTCAGAGCCATCCGCCTTGTGAGATGCCACAGGCAAAAAAAAATACAATAATGTATAAAGTGTTTTTAATATTACAAACGACTTAAGATGTGCATGAATGATTTACTAATTAATGAAACTATCCGTCTCAGATCCACTGAATTTCTTTGCTCAGACCAAGTCATAACGTTGCATTCTGCCCAACTTTGCATTGGATCTGGTGTCTCTTCCCTTGATCTCCAGGGGAACTCCACGTCTCATACACCCCTACTCCCTTTGTGCTCTCTCTCTCTAGGTTATGTACTCTACGGTGTCTGAAAAACAATAAAAGACACTTGCAACTATACTATACCACCTGTCCAGTCGTGTTGCTTTGTTCTGTCTATATTTTCCTCCGAGCTCGCATTCTCATCCCCAAAGTCAACATGCCCAATTCCTCAATGGAAAGTCAATTGTTCCTTCTCCAAGTCTTCCCCTGCTGTCTTTCCACATACATTACCAGTCAAAAGTTTGGACACACCTAATCATTCAAGGGTTTTTCTTTATTTTACTATTTTCTACATTGTAGAATAATAGTGAAGACATCAAAACGTTGAAATAACACATATGGAATCATGTAGTAACCAAAAATGGGTTAAACAAATCAAAATATATTTTAGATTTTAGATTCTTCAAAGTAGCCACCCTTGGCCTTGATGACAGCTTTGCAAACTCTTGGCATTCTCTCAACCAGCTTTACCTGGAATGCATTTCCAACAGTCTTGAAGGAGTTCCCACATATGCTGAGCACTTGTTGACTGCTTTTCCTTCACTCTGCAGTCCAACTCATCTCAAACCATCTCAATTGGGTTGAGGTCAGGTGATTGTGGAGGCCAGGTAATCTGATAAAGCACTCCATCACTCTCCTTCTTGGTCAAATAGCCCTTACACAACCTTGGAGGTGTGTTGGGTCATTGTCCTGTTGAAAATAAATTATATTCCCAATAATTGCAAACCAGATGGGATGGCGTATCGCTGCAGAATGCTATGATAACCATGCTGGTTAAGTGTGCCTAGAATTCTAAATAAATCACGGATAGACTCACCAGCAAAGCAGCCCCACACCATCACACCTCCTCCTCCATGCTTCACGATGGGAACTACACATGCAGAGATCATCCGTTAACCTACTCTGCGTCTCATAAAGACAAGGTGGTTGGAACCAAAGATCGCAAATTTGGACTCATCAGACCAAAGGACGAATTTCCACCGGTCTAATTTCCATTGCACATGTTTCTTGGCCCTTGCAAGTCTCTTCTCTTATTGGTGTCCTTTAGTAGTGGTTTCTTTGCAGCAATCCAACAATGAAGGCCTGATTCATACAGTCTCCTCTGAACAGTTGATGTTGAGATGTGTCTGGTATTTGAACTCTGTGAAGCATTTATTTGGGCTGCAATTTCTGAGGCTGGTAACTCTACTGAACTTATCCTCTGCAGCAGAGGTAACTCTGGGTCTTCCTTTCCTGTGGCGGTCCTCATGAGAGCCAGTTTCATCATAGTGCTTGATGGTTTTTGACCGAATTGACTGACGTCCATGTCTTAAAGTAATGATGTACTGTCATTTCTCTTTGCTTATTTGAGTTGTTCTTGCCATAATATGGACTTGGTCTTTTACCAAATAGGGCTATCTTCTGTATACCACCCCTGCTGTGTCACAACACAACTGATTGGCTCAAACTCATTAAGAAGGAAAGAAATTCCACAAATTAACTTTTAACAAGGCACACTTATTAATTGATTCTAGGTGCATTGCATTCTAAGTGACTACCTCATTGAGAGAATGCCAAGAGTGTGCAAAGCTGTCATCAAGGCAAAGGGTGGCTACTTTGAAGAATCTCAAATATAAAATATATTTGGATTGTTTAACACTTTTTTAGTTCCACACATTCCAGATGATCCACGTGTGTTATTTCATAGTTTTGATGTCTTCGCTATTATTCTACAATGTAGAAAATAGTAAAAATAAAGAACAACCCTTGAATGAGTAGGTGTGTCCAAACTTTTGACTGGTACTGTATGTATTGGGAGAATTAACAGTGGGCAATAAGAATTACTACCGATCACATGTTTTTCACAGAGTAAGATACTTCTGTATGGAGGTGGTTGCATTCTACAGGGGAAATGTCATATTTTGGCCAAGTAACCAAAAATATAACATTATTTCTACAATGACATGAGTAACACTTGTTTCCCATCACCTGTAGAATCTCTAGAATCTCAATTGCCTCTGGTGAAATATCAGATGCCAAGCAACCTGGTCGTGTAAACTCTCAGGTTGTACATTTGACATTATATTTGTAATACCACAGATATATTTATCTGCTGTATGGTCTGCATAGAAACCTTTACACAACCATTGTGCAACATCTCCACAATGGTTGTGTAAAAAAAACTTTGTATCAGAACCATTTTGCCAAATGCTACC